>NW_027556180.1:70651129-70731129 GCF_003287225.1 Phascolarctos cinereus
CTAGTGGGTGCATGTATATATGTACACATAAATAGGTAAGTACCTAAGTAGATAGTCAGTTGACAACTGTATGGGGTTTTCAGGGAAGACTAGCACCTCTGGTGAGAGGGATTGCTCAGCCACATCTGGTGTCCACCTCTCTCCCAACTTTCTCCTCTGGCTCCAAGAAGCCGTAGCATGCAAAGTGGCCAAACCCTGGTAAAACCATTTCATCAAATGGGCTGAACCAGGTAGAGGGTAACTGAAGACCTCAAACCCATCAGTGAGGTAAGGGGATGTCTACCCCACCCCCAAGCATGTGAAGACTGCCCCTGGTGAAATGGATGGATGAGAACAATTTGCACCAATGGACATAAAGATGGCTGAAGCAGGTTCTGTGGAGTGCTTAGAGCATGGTCAGACATCAAAGACACCAAGGTCATGCACTGCATCCTGGGTCATCACCAGTCAGCCTGACTTCTGTCTTGTTACTGAACTTTGATGACTCAGTGGGGCTGATGATTTTATGCAACTCTGCATCACTTAAATCCAATTCAAGCCCAAGTCAAGACATCACCCTGTGATTTTATTAGTTCTCTTTGAAAATGAAAGACCAACACTAAGAATTTACTATGTGCTAGATGCTCTGATAAGTGCTGGGGATACAAAGAAAAGCACAATGCCACATGCCCTAAGGGAGTTCAAACGCAAATGGGGGAGACAAGATGCAAACAACCATGTGCAAATGAGAGATATACTGAAATTGGAGACAGTCTCAAAGGGAACGCACTAGCATTAAGGCAGACTGGGAAGGGTTTCTTGTAGATGTTGAAATTTTAGCTGAGACTTGAAGGAAGCCAGGAAAGACAGAAACACAATGGGTGAACGTTCCAGACCTGAGGGATAGTCAGTGAAAATGAATGGAATTGGGGGATGGAGTGAGGAACAGCAAGGAAGACAATGTCACTGGAGAGGAACAAAGGAAGAAAGAAAGAAAGGAGGGAAGGAAGGAAGGAAGAAAGGAAGGAAGGAAGGGAGGAAGGAAGGAAGGAAGGAAGGAAGGAAGGAAGGAAGGGAGGAAGGAAGGAAGGAAGGGAGGAAGGAAGGAAGGAAGGAAGGAAGGGAGGAAGGAAGGGAGGAAGGAAGGAAGGAAGGAAGGAAGGAAGGAGGAAGGAAGGAAGGAAGGGAGGAAGGAAGGAAGGAAGGAAGGGAGGAAGGAAGGAAGGAAGGGAGGAAGGGAGGAAGGAAGGAAGGAAGGAAGGAAGGAAGGAAGGAAGGAAGGGAGGAAGGGAGGAAGGGAGGAAGGAAGGAAGGAAGGGAGGGAGGAAGGAAGGAAGGGAGGAAGGGAGGAAGGGAGGAAGGAAGGGAGGAAGGGAGGAAGGAAGGAAGGAAGGAAGGAAGGAAGGAAGGGAGGGAGGGAGGAAGGAAGGAAGGAAGGAAGGAAGGAATCTGTGATTCCACTGGTATAGGAAACTTGAGGTGAGGAAAATTCTTCTAACAATGCATGTTGGCACCTCCTCTAAAGTTTATAGTCTTAGAAAGTTCCTTGTGGCAAATTAAAAGTTAGTTAACTTTCCCAGGGACATTCAGCCAGTATGTTCCAGCAGTAGAACTTAAATTCAGGTCTAAAGATACCAAGTCTGGCTCTCTATCCACTATACCACTCCTAAGTCATGAAGGTTAGACATGTCTAAAAAGGTGTGTAATAGCAAAACATCAAACAGGAAACAGATGTAATCAATTCATTTTCCTTCCAGCTTTCACATGTAAGAAGAAAAACTGAAATTCCTGCATAAAAAGGATCAAAACTGAATTTGAGAGGAATGATTTCTAATTTGAGCACATTGTGTCTCCTTTTGTGAAGAGCTCACTTTCCACATATGGCACAGTACACTCAGTTCCAAAGACATCCCCCTCCAGAATGTCCACTCACCTCTTCCCACCTCCTACCTTTCTCCTTCTTTCTTTACCAGATATTCCCGGCTTCTAAGTAATTTTCTAAAATTCCGTTTTCACCCTGTCTCTTTCCTCCTTAAAACATCTTCAGCTATTCATCACTCTTTATTCTAGCATTTAAGGCCTTCCACAATCTGGGTCCAGCCTACCTTCCCACTCTTTTCTCTTCCAATGCTTCCTTCATTGAATAGCTCCAGCAAAACTCATCCAACTTACAATAGTTAGATGCTTAAAATACTCCACACTTACCATCTTAGATTTTTCTCGGCTATTTCTATCCCATCACCTACCACTTTCTCTGCTTATACAAGATTTACCCATTCTTCAAGATGCAGCTTCAGTACTGCATTCTGTCTAGAATCACTAGTCATAGTGATTTCTCTCCTCTAAATTCATTTGGTCTTTCTTCTCTGTACCATGAATGATAATCTACTTTGGGATATCTTTTATATGATTGTCTTCTTTGATTTTCAACTTTTCACGTGTGTGTGTCTTATATCTCCAACTAGATGCTGAGTTTCTTGAACACAGAGACCTAGTCTTGGATTTCTTTATATTTATTTATTTATCTATCAACAATAATAATAATAGCTAGCACTTGTATTTTGCTTTAAGGGTTTATAAAGCCCTTTACAAATATTGTCTCATTTTATCCTCACAATAACCCTGAGAGGCTGGTGCTGTGATTACTCCCATCTTGAAGATGAGGAAACTGAAGTAGAGAGAGGTCAAGTGACTTGTTCAGGAAGTAAATGTATGAGGCCAGATTTGAACTCAGATCTTCCTGACTCCAGGTGCAGCACTGTATCTACTGTGCCAACAAATATTTATCAAGTACCTACTGTGTTCAGAACACAGGTCTAGGTGATGGAGATACAGAGTGGAAATATGATATGATTAGACTGTGAACTCTAGAAGTTCACAGTCTAATCTGCAGATTAGACACAAATACAGATGGATAACATTGCATGATGACTTCATGGAGAGATCTGGAGTGAACTGCTATTTGAGGCGGGGGTTGGTTTAGAAAATCATCTTGAAGGAAGTAACATTTTGTAAGATCATAGATCTAGAAGCGACTATAGAGGCCACTGAGTCTGACTCTCCTTTTATAGTTAAGGAAACTGAAGCTCAGGGAGATAAAGAAATATGCCCAATGTCACATAGGTAGTAAGCATCAAAGGTGGGATTTGAACCCAGAACTTTAGCATTTGTTCTACTCTACTATACAGTCTTCTTTGAATTAGGCTTTTACCTATGGATAGGAATTTTGGAAGAAAATACAAATCATTCAAGAATAGGAAACACACTTTACTAAATTGACTCAGTCAACAAGCATTTAAGTACTTACTATGTATCAGGCACTGTGCGTGTTCATATGAGTACAGGAGTGAGATATTCCCTTCCCTTGAGGAGCCTCAGGATAGCACCCTATAAATAGTGAGCCTGAAATTGGTATTTATTGACTGACTGGATGATTTGGCAGGTCCAATTTAGGCTTCATGGGCAATAGAGAACCATCCTTTGACTTTATTGACTCATGTGGCTTCTCATTTCCCAGCACAAATTAGAGACTCCAAATGATCTAGAGGGGTCGCAATTTTGTTGTGCTACATTTAGATCCAGCTTTAAAATTCAACTCCAAGCACAGGCAATATTCATCAGAAAACTGGACATCCTTAATGAATTAAGAAATCCTCATTTCTTTTACTAGTGACTAACTCTAATCTTTGCTGCTGCCTCCTTTCGAGAGAAAGTATGGCATTCCCCAAAGAATACCTTGGAAAGCAATTTGAAAATATATGAATCATACCCACATCCTGCTCTTCAACACAATAGTCAAATGAGGTCATGTCCAGTAAAAACATCTCCTCTGCTTGCTTTTTCAAATGCTTCCCAAGATTCATGATTTCATCAGTATGGGTACTGGCCCCACTGACCTGCAGTATACTCTCCATCCTTTTTGTAGTCTTCATGATTGGCTCTGGGGAAGGGGGGGAAATCATCCTCACCTTGCGGCCAGTCTTCTCTGAGCCTTGTTCTTTGATGTGAGTTTGTCCATTGCCTGATCTGTATATAAAACCTTTCCAGTTTCATGGGATCTATCAGAGTTCATGCTCTGTGAACATATCCTTCAAGAACCCAGGTTAATGTCTGTCCCACAGAGAGGCATCCAAATAGACCTTTACTGGAAAATTCACTCTTCTCAAAAGAAAAAAAAATAGTTTCCTCCAAAATGAATGGCAGATAGATCTCGTACATTGTCTTGGATAGCTAATATCTGAAATGACTTGAGGGAAAAAAACACATGAAAATTACATTAAAAATCAATTGCAACTAAAGTGGAAATCTATTGCAATTTGAACTTTTAATTCTGAATACTGTAATTATGTGCCAAGTACCAGAAAGAAAATTGTTTTCATAGCTTCCTGGGGCTTTCCAATAGTGTGAATCCACATTTAGGCAAGAAAGATAAGGCCAAAAAGAGACTGTCATGAACTCAATATTTGTTTGTGAAAATAACTCTCAGTGGAATAAATCTGAAATAACTAGAGTGCAAATATTTTTTATTTCAAGAACACAAAATCAGACAAATCAAGATGTAATTATAAATGCAATGTATTTGCAAGGAAAATTGTCTTTCTAGTATATATTACTGCCTGCCTTTGAAAAGATTTCATGCTGATTTTCTTAGATTTTTTTTTCCCCTACTGCTAGACACGTTTTTGCACTAAGAATCAGAGGCCAATGAAAACCTTTGGCTTAGTAAGGTCAGTTTTTGGTGTAACATCACTGCCTGCTTAGTAGACAACATTCTAAGGGATAGCTGTGGGTCTATGTCATATTGCAAATGTATAAGAGAATATGACACTTGACTGGCTGAGAGAACACTGAACCAGGATGTTGCATATCTGTTTGAAGGTAAAGAGATGTTGATGATAATTGAAGGAATTTGAGCACAGTAAGAGATGCAGAGTAAGAGCTTTGTCAGTGGCTTCTGGGAACTTTTAGAGCTGCAGGAATGTGGCCCTCAACATGTCCCTTAACTTTAAATCCTTGTAACACTAGAGACTGCTGAGGGCAGACTTCTCAATGTGGTCATCCTCTCTCACAATAACAACTGAGGTCTGATTTCACTCTCATCTGAAAAACCTCCCACAATATTTTAATTTATATTTTGGTATTCTCATCTATTCTAATCCATATCATATCTCCAGTTTCTGCTCACTGTTTACTTTAAAAAAAGTTTTAGTATTAGTGATGATCTTTTGTGCAACCAATGTTTAGTGGGAGGAATCTAATCTGGTAATTAAATATTGCCTTCCTCCCTGAGCATGATTAGAGAAAATGATCTTGATCCTGGAGTCCCCAAAGCATCATATCCCTACTTTATCAATATCTAAGACACAGTGGATGTCTACAGTTCAAGCCCAATATCCTTTTCTGGAGATAGGTGACGGAAGGAGCAAGAGCCCCTCCACAGTCTTCTTCCTGCTCTCCACAAAGGCAGAAATCAGTCTCCCTCAGACAGTGGTGAGCCAAATCCAAAAGCAGATGTCTATCCATGCCAGAGGCGAACCAGCCACATCTTTATATTAGACATCCCATGGATGCATATACCTTACACTGTTATGATTTGGTTATACAGAATAATTTTTGCATGAATTATCCCTATCTCTTAGGCTTTGACAAAGGGCAGACCCTCCCACCTATCTTCCCAGGATGATCGCCACATTACTCTCTCTCTCTCATTCCCTCTATTCTCCAGGTCAACTGGCCTACTTCCTGTTCTCCATCTCCCACCTCTGTGACTTTGCATAGGCCATTATCCCTGCCATACACAGGATGTTCTCCCTCTGAATCTCCTCCTGGCTTCTTCAGGGTTCAACTTCAGTGTAATCTCCTACAAGGAGCCTTTCCTGACTTCCCTAGTTAGTACCCTATCCTCTCCCAAAATCTTTGTATTGATGTTGCATATATCTTATACCTATTAATATGACATATACACACATATATACGTTCCTTTGTGTGTGTGTGGCAGTTGGGGTTAAGTGACTTGCCCAGAGTCACACAGCTAATAAGTGTTATGTGTCTCAGGCCGGATTTGAACTCAGGTCCTCCTGACTCCAGGGCCAGTGTTCTATCCACTGTGCCACCTAGCTGCCCCCATATTTTTATTCTTAAGAGAGAAAGAGCAAGAAAGTGAGAGGGGAGAAGAAAGAGGGAGGAGAAGAAGAAGGGAGATAAAGAGAGGGAGAGGGGGGGGAGAGAAAGAGAGAGAGAGAGAGACAGAGAGAGAGAGAGAAGGGAGACAGGGAAGAAAAGGAGAGGGAGGGAGTGAAGAAGAAGAAGAAGAAGAAGAAAGAAGAAGAAGAAGAGAGAGCTTTTTAATGGCAGGGACTGACTTAGTTTTGTATTTGTATCTTCAGAGCCTGGCATGCTGATTGGCGTGTAGTGGGGACTTGGTGATTGATTGATTCTGCAAAAGACCCATAATATCATAGGATTTAGAACTGAAATCAACCCTAAAGTTGTCTAGTCCAGAAGTGTCAGTCTTGGGGTCAGCAGCAGCTAAAGGTCTGTAAATCTTGGAATGGGGCCAGATCAGATTAAAATATAATTGGGAATTGCTTAACAAAATAAACAAAAATACAATACAACACAGACAATGTTAATTCGTGCTTTTCTAAGTCAATATGTGACCCATGGGGATCCATTTCTATCTGAGTTTGAAACCTTTGGCCTAGCCCACTCTGCTTTCTTTCTAGATAAGGAAGTAGAAGCCCAGCCAGGTTAGATAACTTAGCCCAACATACAGAGGTGATAAGCTAAGCTGGGACACAAACCCAGATCTACTGAGTTCAGATCCAGTATCCTTTTCACCATAGCAAGCTGCATTTTTTAGGTTTCCCTGCATGAATTTCATGCTCTAGCCTAGAATACCTCTCTATGTCAGTCATAGAGCCTTTGGAGAAAGCTTCCATCCTTTTGAGTTGTATGTTTTCTGAAGGACTAGAACTATAAGCCCACATCATGTTAGTCTTGTAAGCTGGTTATAGCAGTGTGGTCATAGCTGTGGCCATTCCTTCCATCATATCAACTCCCATCTGCTTGCTACTAGGCTGCTGGTTAGAGTGAATGAGCCAGCTCAGAGAGAGAGAATGAAGGTGCTGGTGCTACATTAGACATTGTGCCTGCAGATGGTATCGCCAGCATGACCACTGGGGCTACACTAGGATTTTAGAGACAGAAAAGAGTCTACCTCTATGTAGGGGTAGTCTGGAACCAATCTGAACCTGCTTATGAGAGCTGATTTTCATTAGGAGCATTTATACATCAGAAATCAGGGCTTGATTTATGGAAGGTGATGGAGAAAACGATAATAATACAAGTTTAACTTAAAAAAGTGTCATGAATAATTTTTCCCAGAGTGCTTGGTGTTAAAGATTTACCACCACAGCCCTATCTACATTTAAATGAAATAATAATTTGAAAGGATGTTACACTCAACTAACAAATCGGCCTCTTAACAAAATCAGTAATTGCATTGAGAGATGTTTTTAGATATGTCACAATATGCTACCCAGTTGAAGCCCTGTGTCCAGTGTTTGTGAAAAGTATTTTTAAAAAATTCTCTTTATTACATTATTATTTACTATGTTACTTACATTTACTATTACTATCATTATTATTTACTAGATTAGTAAGATAAGTTAACTTGAACGAATCCTCAAACCAGAGGAATAGAACAGGATCATATGGCCCTTCCTCTGCTAACACTCAGCAGTTCCTTATATGCCAGTTATGAAGGATTCAGGTCAAAACAACTCACTTTTCATGGACATCAAAACTACAAACCAGCCTTCCCCATGTTTTCTCCTGATGACTCATCCACATTTTCATTCTTTTCTCCTTGTAACATCCATGGTGTTTCCTGGAATCAATGTTTGATCAAATAGGCCATTGATTTAGTTTCCTTGAATTCATCTGTCACCATTGCTGCTCTTCACTGAACCTGCCATTTTGTTTTGAAGGGATATAGGGAGAATTGGAAACTCTAGCTTGGACAGTGGCTAGAAAGGCCTCCTTTCTTCCTTTCTAGCACATTGTCAAGAAATTGGACTGGAAGCACGCTGCTTATTCCCATCCCATTATTATTGGGTTAAATAAGAACATTAGAGCTAAAATCGATCTCAGGAATCACATCTAGTCCAATACCATCATTTTACAGATGGAGAAATTGAGACCCAGAGAGGTGAAATGTCTTGTTTAATACTACACCACTAGTTATTGTCAGCTTCAGGACCAGAGATCAGGAACAGGATTCTCACCACAGTGAATACCTTTTAGACTAAACCACATTGTCAGTCTTCATCAGATGGTGGAACTTAAGACTGGAAGGGACCCAAGGAATCATCTTCTCCAACTCTTCCATTGTTCCAGGAAGGAACAGTGATTTGCCCAAGGTAAAAATAGAGGCAATGATTAAGAGCGCTGGGATTGAAATCCAAGTCTTCTGACTGTAAATTCAGTGTTCCTCCTCTTATATCATACTGTTCTTTCTGGGCCTAGTAAGTCCAAACTGTCTCAAAACTGATAAAACTTGTCTCAAAAATTGGGTTTTGAACCCAAATCTCACAAATCTGAATTCAAGTCCAGAGTTCTTTCCCCTTCATTATGTTGCCTCTTGCTTTTGCCCATATAGAAACTACATGAGAATTACTTTTAAAAAGTTCCGTTGTCCTGTTTGTGGTTCAGTAATTATGAGCGGCAGCTTGGCATAGTGGATAAAATGTTGGCTTCAGAGTCAGGACAACATGGGGTCAAGTACTGCCTTTGACACAGACTGACTGTGTGGCCCTGAATCAATCACTGCTTAAACTCTGAGTTCCCTGGACAATGAAATCTTTAAGCTGCAAAGTCACTACCTCATCTGTATTGAAAGGATTTTTTTTACTAAGTTCCATTCACTGATTAAGTCATACATATGGACTAATAAATAGTATTATGTATTAATTCCTAATCTTTTATCCATTAAGCATAAATCTTTCTAAATATCAACTCCGACTCAAATAAAATCAACTTTGACTCAAAAAAAAAAAGTTGTTACTTCCTGGTTGAATCTCACGTGTGGATTATGGACTTTGGTGTTTACCTCCTGACTTTCATTTTTCTTCTGTCCATATCGCATCTTTGTAGCCATTTGTCACCATTCTGATGAACCTCTTGTTTGTGTTCCTTTCAGACCTTTCCTAAGGCTACATCATCAAACCATTCCAAATGCCAATTGCTGTGCTCAGCCATCCCACATTTCCTCAACCTGACACGTAGCTGTTCACCATTCACTTTTGCTTGTGGTTACTTAGTTATGATAAATGATCCTCTCAAAGCCCCATACTTCCTTATTTTGGGCCCTATGACAGATTTTTATTGAACCAGTGCCTTCAGCTCCCAGGCCCCTCCACTGTGACCTTGTAAAATATCTTAGCAACATGCTGAAGAGTTGCAAGGACTGTGCCCATATAAGGTAGCATGGTATAATGCAGTGCTACATTTGGAGGCAGAATGTTAGGTTCAGAACCATAACTAGGGTGGGTTCTAACATTTGGAGACATACTTCCCCTCTGACCCATTGTCCTGGCATCGCAAGGATCCTTCCCCTTTTCTGGATCTTCCCTTTGGCCATAGAGTGCTAGTCCACTGCCATATTTCAGTCCTATGCCCATCTGCCACTTCCCCAGTCTTTGTCTCTTCCTAAGTGTGGTCCAATGAATCTGGATAGGAATAGACTGTCCTTCACATGTCCTCACATTCTCATCTCCTTTCCCTTTCTCCACAGGGTTGCCCAGGGTACTTACACTACAACCAGAGTGGGCTGTCCTCAATGTCTTCCCCTAGACTGATTTTACCCTAAGTAACAGAATTTCCAGTTACATGTCTGTCTCAGTTTAACTACAGTTTGGGTACTGCTAATCTGTGTGACCTCATGCAAGTCTGTTCACTTCTCAGGGGCATCAGTTTCTACATCTATAAAATGAGTTTCATATAGCTCTAAATCCTATGATCTTATGAAATATTGAGTCTGATCTCATCCATGTGAGGGAGCAAGCTAGCATAAAATTTTGTTGGCATCTAGACCCCACCCTAGGCAAAATGTGAAGTAGGCAAAATATGCCCTTGTGACCCCTCCAACTTCCTGTCTTGGTCATTTTCCTTCTCTTTATTCTATATCTTTTTCCCATTCTTGTGAGCTCAAGATTTCTTCAGCTACCCTGAGTCTTTCACTAGGATGCTGCTCTGAGACTTGGAAGAATCCCCTGCTGCAGACCCTTCCTAATGTCTTGCCTACTTCCTCTTCTATTTCCCCAAGACTACGCTAAACTGATTTGATAAACTGGTAAACCAAGGTTTTAATGACTTACCATTGATTTATGTTACTGGTACCAATTAACCTTGGCATTCCAACAAAAGTCTTCAATGCCAAAGAGTAGGAATTGTAGGAATTTTAGTAGGTCTCAAGATAAGAAATTCCTACCCCTTCCCATGCCTTCCGCCCCAACTGGCACTACCATCATCCAGGTTTTTTTTTTAATGACTGGAGGGAATTTTACTTCAAAGCTACGCAGAAAAATGAAGATATTTCAAGGTATGATAGCATTTTTAGAGACATGAAGGCAACAACCAGGAGGAGAGCAAAATCTAGCTTGGCCAGAGAAGAGCTAGAGAACATTCCACCTATATGTAGTCCTGGGTTCCCTGGAATTATTAACCTCTTCTTGGGTTAAAAAGGAAGAATTGATCTGAAAATAGCATTCAATCAACAAGCATTAGTTAGGTTCCAACTTTGTACCAGGCATTGTGTTAGGCTACAGAGATCCAAATGTAAAGAATAAAACATGTCTTACTCTCAAGGCATTCTATCTTTAACTACGTAGCTACTGTGTGCCAGGCCCTGTGCTAAGTCCTGGGGATACAAATAGAAAGAATGAAACAATTCTTGTTCTCTGGGACACACTCTACCATTTAATTACCTGCTATGTGCAAGGAGCCAAATGCCATTCTCTGTTCTTCACTTTATGCATGGATTTTCCAGGCAGAGGACAGAATGTCCCTCTACCCTACAACTATTGAATTCTTTCCATTCCCTAAGAGAAACAGAGTAATGTATCTTCTCCCCATTTGCATTTTTATACTGGCTGTTTACTGTGTTTATAAAAATCATATTCTTGAACCCATCTCTGCAGTGGAGAGAATAGGGCTTGACATGTTGAAATTACCTGAAATGTCAGTGAACTTGCATAGTAAAATTATCGAACTTAAAAAAAAACTTATGAAAAGGACAAATTAAAAGAAAATTGTTGAGCCTCCGTAATCTTTTTTGGTGTTTACAGTTTAGAGAATTTGAAGTAGTTTAGACAAGTTCTCTAAATTCAACTTTGAGATACATTTTTTTTCTTACATGTCTTTCATTTTCCATAATGAGCCTTCTGCTCTGATTACATTCTTGAGTGGGATGGAAAAAAAGAGAGCTGAGCTTTCATGTTAAGAGAGTTGGAGCCACTTAACATTGGAACAAGATATGAAAACACCTATTATGTCATCATGTCTTACTCTTTGCCAGTGCAAAACTGGTGTTTGCCATCTGTTTTCCAGTGCTCGATCCAGATCCATTTTAAATGACCCAAGTAACAGGGTTTCCACAACTTCCCTTGGCCTCCCACGTTAGTGTGTAGTAGACCTTGCCATTTAGGCAACGTTTTCTGATAGTTAGACTAATTTTTCTGTTTGTTCCATTTCGTTCCATTTCTCCTAGTCAAGTCGCATTACAAAATGCCTTCTATTCAACTAAGCACATGTATCATGTGTCTACCATACACAGAATGCTGTGCTGGTTGTGTGTGTGTGCCAGAAGGGGGATATGAAATTTAGACGTCCTAATGGAGTTTAAAATCTCATAATGATCAAGGCCAACTTTTATATAGCCCTTTACATACTTGATCCTCTTAACAACTCTGTGATTGTAAGTAATGCAAATAGTCTTATCTCAATTTTACAGATGGGGAAACTGAGGCAGGGATTGGTTAAGTGACCTGTCCAAGGTTGCACAGAGCTATCACCTGCTTCCAAATAGATTGCTCTTTCCAATGCACCACAACTTTGGAGAGACTTGATACTTTTATTCGTCATTTAGTTTTTTCAGTCTTATATTATCTCATCATCTAAATTCTGTTACATTGAATAGGTTGGTACCTATTGACCCACTGGACTACTAAAGGACGGCTTTCTCCAAAAGGTAACATAGAAGAGGGGAGGAACAAGTATTAATTCAGCACTTGCTATGGGCCAGCTATTGTGCTAAGGATTTTACTAATATCTCTTCTGATTCTCACAATAACCCTGAGAGGTAGGTGTTATTATGATTCCCATTTTACAATTGAGGAAACTGAGGCTGAAGCAGGTTAAGTTATTTGCCCAGGACACACAGCTAGTGAAGTGTTTGAGGCTAGATTTGAACTCAGGTCTTCCTGCCACCAAGCCTAGAACTCTATTTGTTGTACCACCTAACTCTTAGAGAGACCTTGGAGATCAACCCCCTCATTTCTAGCACCTACCACAATGCCTGGGACACAACATGTGCTTAATAAATGCTTGTTGACTGACTCATTTTATTAATTTCTCTAAGCTAAACATCACCAAGTTCCTACATGAATCTTTCTATGGCGTGGTCTCCAGTTCTCTCACTATTCAGGTTGCTTTCCTATCTTCAAAGATGAGACTCTTACTTCTGCTAATATCCTTGGAAGGATTATTAGGCTGATTTTACTCTACTGATCATTTTCAGCCCCTTTCTCATAGTTAACTGGGCCACCTCTATCTCTTCACTTGGAAAGGGAAAAGAAGCATCTCTCTCCTCCTACTCTATTATACTTAGGAATGAAAATAATGGCTAGCTTCCAAAGAGAACTAACTGCTGTTTACCAGCAAGCATTCTAGGTATTCTGCTATGCAGACCATGAAGTGCCACCATTGTATTATCTTGGATAATACCAGGAGTATTTATGAATCTTTTCTATACAAGACAAAGGTCATGGAAAGGGAACACTCATAGGTAGGGTCTCTGCTTCCTCATAATGGTTAAGAGTATTCTCTCTTAGTCAGTTGCCTGCGTATATTTTGTTAGTTTTTGTTTGTTTGTTTGTTTGTTTTGTTTTTGGTTTTGCTTTTTGGTGAGTCAGTTGGGGTTAAGTGACTTGCCAAGGGTCACACAGCTAGTAAGTGTCAAGCGTCTGAGCCCACATTTGAACTCAGGTCCTCCTGACTCCAAGGCTGGAGCTCTATCCACTGTGCCACCTAGCTGCCCCGATTTTGTTAGTTTTCATGTTGGATTTTTTGTGTTGGATAATCAGTTTTAAACTTTTCCTACAAATACTCAGCATTGGTTACCATGATGTTTTATGGGGAGTGAAACTTGCATGCTTTTCAACTGAGCTGGGAAGCCAAAATTCTCATTCTTGTAGCTGAGACAGTTGGTGGCACAATGGACAGACCGTTGGGCCTGGAATTTGGAAGACCTGAGTTCAGTCTAGCCTTGGACACTTATTAGCTGTGTGACCCTAGGCTAGTCTTCCATTTGTCTTAGGTTATAAAATGGGGAATGTAACAGTATCTACCTTGCAAGGTTGTTGTAAGGATCAAATATCTATAAAGCACTTAGCACAGTGCCTGGCACATAGTAGACTTTATATAAATACTTATTCCCTTCCCCTCCTAGAGTAATAGCGCTGATAGTAGGAGTAGACTAGTACCCTACAGCTAGGAAAGATAAGGGAAAATAATCTAATGCATAGTTTGTTAACCTGAGAGATTAGAAACACTGAGCTTTCATCCTACCTGTTCCATAGAATAGTAGGAAAACTAGACTGTGAGACGTGTCTTTTTTGAACCACCAATTCATTGTAGTGGGAAAGGGAAATGGTGTTTCTCTTGATATCAGCAACTTTCTTATTTAAAACTGCATTGAATGCAATGAAAATTCCATAATTCATAGTTCAGTCCACAAGACTCCAGAGCTAAAACCATCAGTCCACCATTTGCATTTGCTGCAAAGATTTGATGAATCAGTTTCAGAGACTCCAGTTGAGCTCTTCATCTTTGTATGTCTTTGTGGCCAATGGTTAATCTGTGTGAATGAGACTTATCAGATGCCAATATGAGCACATCTACAACTAGTTTAGAAGTTTATTTGCCTTCAGTTAAACAAGTAAGGGGAAAAAAGAATGAATGTAAAATAATAATAAATGAGGGCATGTCTAGAAACTGAACTGGCTATGTTTCAATACTGAGAGTAATTACCGTAAAAAACATGAAAAGCCAAATGTTTCTAGTTGTCTTTCTACTTTCCCCCCTGAACTAGGAGAATAGCTTTGTCTCTATGCCTTTGCCTCTATGCCTTACTGATTCACCTACAAGGGAAAGCAGAAGAGGTTCGAAGTTAAGAAACTGTTGACTCCAGAACTCCAAAGTGTTGGCAATTATTGGACAAGTATTACCTACATGGATGATGGGAAGCAATTGTGTGGCCTTGAGATTAAAATTACCAAGTATGTCAAACACTCACCATAAGCTAGAATGTTGTCACCCATATAAAACTAAAACCAAGAACTTTAGCTCAAAAAGACAAATTTGAACTTAAGGGCATTAGTCACTTAGAGCATCTTCTCTTTGTTTCATAGAGGTTAGCAGCTGGGCTAAAGAATCTCTGTTTGAGATGAGAAGCCATGATCTGAAGGGAACAAGCAAGATCATTCTGAAACAGAAAAAAAAAAAAACTAAGAAAGTTTTTTCTTCATGAAAGGCTTTTTCAGATCCATGAATGGGTGGCTACTCTTCTAAAAAACTTACAAAAAATTCCCCGGCTTTGAACTAAACGAGCATGTCAAAGCCCACTGTAATGAGAAAGAAGAGATTCCAGCTAAAGTCAGAATCTAGAAATAAAATTCTACAGCCACATGGCCAGTGGGGCCATGCCAGTCATTACCTTCTAGAGATGCTAACTACAATGGCACAACACCCAGCAGAGATTACATGTCTAGTGGGATGGCATACATGGAAAACTGTATGTCTGCAGTGGGGTGGGGGTGGGGGGCAACTAGTGAGGAACAGAACCAGTGGAAATAGCATGATGACTTCATCAGAGGACATCAAGGACCCTGCAGTTTTAGAGATGTGACTTCTCCACATGTTATGCTCTAAACACATATGTGACCAAGATAATCTGCCCTCTATGCATACATTATTGTCATATGTGTTCACTATGTGTGTGTCTTTCCTTATATGCTCCATGGTCACATATTTCCTATGTATGCTCCAATCTATCTGCATTCCCTACATGTGCCCCCTTTTCCCACTGATATTGAGTGAGTTTGTAGGAGTAAGGGAATATTTTATTGCTCTTTTTCTTACTATGCCATCTCATCAAATACTTCTACTTTGTACTGATTGTGGCCTTTTACTGATCACTTAAAGGTAACCACAGTGGTAAGGGCTCAGAAACTCTGGTTTTGGTGGTTGTCAACATACAGATTATCTTGAACTGGAGACAGTACTTTCTTGAGGACTCATTGAGTAAGACTGAGGAGTGCTCCTAGGTGCTACATAAAGAAAAGACCACTGGATTATCCCAAAAGCTTTCTGTTACTCTGCCTTAACTTATTGAATAGAAGTGGAACATATTAGCAGAATGGAGTTTTCCCCCCAAGATTTCTGATGTCAATTTTAAACTCCTTCTTGTAAATTAAAGATCTCTCTCTGTCTCTCTCCTTGTCTCTTTGTCTCTCTCTCTCTCTCTCTCTCTCTCTCTCTCTCTCTCTCTCTCTGTGTCTCTCTGTGTCTGTGTCTTTGTCTCTGTCTCTCTGTCTGTCTCTTTGCCTCTGTCTCTGTCTTTTTCTCTCTCTCTGTGTCTGTCTGTCTGTCTGTCTGTCTGTCTCTCTCTTATTTTCTTCCCTCCCCTATAATTCATAATGAAGAGATGATCACATTTAAAATCTGGATTGGTCAAAGGAAAAAAGCTGTTCTTGGGTTTTTTTTGGAAAACTTGTTGACCAGTTCTAGTCACAGAGGAAAATTTAAGTGGCTTTAGTTAGAACACACATGCTTCATATTGTAGGAAATTCTCAAGGCTCCTTCCCAAACAACTCCTGGGCCTCCATACCAGATCTAAAGGCTGTATTTGGACAGGCAAAGTGAAATGGAAAGTTGAAATAATCATGTGGATGAATCAGGGCCCCAAACCTTCAACTGAATCAAAATCAAGTGCACTGGGACCTAAATTATGCACCCTCAATTCACAAGATAATTGCTAAATATTCAACTTGCCTTTGGCTGTGTAAACAGAGTGAGATAAAATAATCTTTTGTTTGAACTGAACACAGAATTCTTCTGGTTACTGTTAATTCAACATATGCATGCGTGATATACATATATATTCTATAAATGCATATGTATTTTATATAATGTGTCTGGGTATCTCTGTCTCTCTTGCTTTATTATACTCACCCTTGACTTGTGATAGGGTAATAAGGAGAGGGGTCTATTTAATTGCTTTTAGGCTAAAAGAAATAAACTTCTTGGAAAACATTTTTTAAACCCTAAAATTTTCATCCTGGATGATGGAAGTGACTGAGAAATTATGCATTCTTTCCTGCTGATGTGCAGAATGAATATTATGTACACAGGATCTGCAGTGAGGCTTCCTGCTGTTTACCACTTAACTCCAAATTTTGGGGAGGGGAGAGAATCTCTTGTTCATTCTCAAAACGTAAAATAATTATGTCCTTCCTTCCTTCCTTCCTTCCTTCTTCCTTCCTTCCTTCCTTCCTTCCCTCTCTGTCTCTCTCTCTCTGCCTCTCTCTGTCTCTGTCTCTGTCTCTCTCTCTGTCTCTGTCTCTCTCTGTCTCTCTCTCTTTCTCTCTCTCTCTCTCTCTCTCTCTCTCTCTCTCTCTCTCACACACACACACACACAGAGGTAAATCCAGTACTTCGGCCTAGTGTCCAAGTAGAAAGTTCCTTTGCCAAGTTCTCAACATAGGAAAGCCCTTTCCATTTAGGAGTGGAAATTTAGAGGGAGAAAAGCTTGGTTTCAGCATGGCTAGTTTGAGGTCACCTACTTGGTCCCATTATTTTTTTCTGTTGTTTTACATGGGGTGGGAGGCACGGAGGAGTGTGCAATCCTAGCTGATAGCAACGGAGAATTTGGAAAGGGGGTGGCTTCCTTTGGTTGGGGGTAGGAAGAGTTTGGAATGTGAATACCACAAAACCAAATCTGGTTATAATTACTTCCTACAGATTCTAGAAAGCAGCTCCAGTTTTCATCAATATGGCAGCACTCCAGACAGAAATCCTCTAACAGCATATTCAGACATGTTTCCTTTAAAAATCCAACTTTCATATTGCACATGCCATCTACTGCCCTTATTCATTTCTGCTTAAATGGGGATGCAAGCCCAGTGTGGAACAAAAGAACTTATCCTCTACTGAATCAGCAAAAATATAGCTCGCCCACCTTCCATCTACCACTTAAAAAAAAATCCTCCTTGTTGTCATCTGAAAAGATTACAAGGTATAGCACTAAAAGGGACCTCAGAGGCCATTCAATGCACTCCCTTCATTTTACAGATGAGGAAACTGAGGTGGAGAGATGAAGTTACTGGTCATTCTGGGCTGGAATTTGAACCCGGGTTCTTTGCCTCTGAATCCAACATTCTTTCCACTCCAGCAGGCTTCCTCTTTTAGATTTCTAAATTGTGCCCACCACTAACAAGAGAAAAGACCTGATATAAACCAAAAATGAGTAGACCTTCCACAAAAGCCCCGTAAGTATAATATTGCCTTTTTCTCAAACATACAAGCTGTATGATCCTATGCTCTTCCCGGATAAAGAAAAATATTCCTTGGAGACACATTCCCTGGCACTTCTCATCAAGAGTTCCCAAAAGTCTGGTTATGTCTCTTGACATTGTGCTGATTAAGACTAATTTTATGCTGACCAAATTGCCTTATGTTTTCAAAGTGGCTTTTAAGTCACTTGGAAAACACTTTAACTTGTGGTTTTGTGTTCCCCTGTTTGAGTCCAAATTTCACAATAACAAAATAAGGTGAGAAGCAATGCCGTCATCTCAATGAAGCAGGAAACCTCAGCCAGGCATTTCCCCCCATGTACCTGTTTTCTTCTGCCCACTGTTGCCATAAGCTGAACCTGACAAATGCTTACAACTTTCACTGGATGCTGGGTTCGGCACTCACTGCATTCATTTGCCCAATTTTCCAAGCCTCCTTCACACCCCTTCCCAACTTCCCACACCCACCCTTATTCTGTCTTTCTCAAATCTCTAGGACTGCTTAACCCAAAGGACTATCTTGAGGTAAGTAAAATTATAGACTACAGAGTCATTGGAGTTATTGAAACAACTTAAAACTCTTAGCAGTGTGCCTTCTGCTTGTCTCATTTAGTGTGTTGAATGAATGGAGGACTTGGTAACAATTAACGAGAAAAAAAATTAAAGGAAGTCTGTAGAAACCGTGTGATTTTGTAAGGAACAAGGATGTTTCAAGGAAATGACCACTACTGAATTCATTAACCAAATGGATGTTTCTTGCATCTTCTACGTTTAATAGCTGAATAGTCATTTGACTTTTGGACAAAATAGGCTAACCATTTAACTTTTTTTCTTCTTAGTTATTGATAAAAATATAACAAAATGGCACAATTACATTACCGAAGGATTTTGTTGTTCTATCACTTTCAGTCGTGTCCGACTCTCCATGACGCTGTTTGGGGTTTTCTTGGCAGAGATACTGGAGTGCTTTGCCCTTCCTTCTCCAGCTCATTTTATAGATGAGGAAACTGAGCCAAACAGGGTTAAGTGACTTGCCCAGGGTCACACAGCGAGTAAGTGTCTGAGGTATGATTTGGAGATGAGTCTTCCTGACTGCAGGCCCAGCACTCTGAGCCACCTAGCTGCCCAGAAGATTAGTACCTAAAGATTATTCACCAGTAATTCTCTCTGCCACTTTTCTTTCTTTTTGTAGATTTTGTAATCAGCCACACCCAGTTACAACAATTAGCTTGTTTTGATCTTAGGGGCAATAGGGACCATGCAGTCCCCTTCTTTGCTGCTCTGCTTTAACATTTATAGTAACTGAAAAGTTAGTAGTACACTCACAGATCAGAGTCCCTCCATTCTTAACATCCAGGCAGTGGTTTCAGTCTCAGTTCTCTTTTAAATTTATCTTCATCTCTAGTTAACTCTTGACCCTTTGTATTTGAGGCAAAAGTCAGAATATAGGAAACATTTAGGTAAAAAAAAGCAGGCATGTCTGTTTCTGGATAATTTTCTGAAACTTCTTTTAGTCCTTGTCGAGCTTGGAGTCTATAATAGGGTCCTCATTAGTGCCCCTGATCAGCTTCTAAAGTAGCTGTTCCTTTCTCTCACTTCCCATCTGGCCCTTTAAGAGCCCACATTTTTCCTTCAGTTTTACCTTCTGGCTTGATGATCACAACAGTCCCAAATTGCTCTCAGTGCTAAGAAGGAGTGCTTGTCCCTCTGAATTACAAATCCCCGGTTGCCAGTCAGTTCTCACTGATGCACATTATATTCCCTCTAAGGAATGTAAGCTTCTTGAGGACAGGCGCTATTGCTTTTTTGCCTCTCTGTTCCCAGCATTACACAGTACCTTGCACATAGTAGATGGTTAATAAATATTTTTTATTGAATTCATGTACCTTTCCATTTTATGATAGTTATAACCGTTCAAGAGAAGAAAAGACATGCTTTCTGATTCCTACCTGTTGGTCTTATTTCTTTGCTCTGGAACCAAAGAGAATCAGTCTGAGTCTCCATCCATATGATACCATTTACATGTTTCACAGAATCTTTTATTCATCCATCCATCCATCCATCCATCCATCCATTCATCCATCCATTCAACAAACGTTTATAAAGTATATGCTACATATATAAGTAAGACAATTTTAGGAACTGTCTTAGTAATAAAGATATCAAGACAAAACCAAACAAAATCCTTGCCCTCAAGGAGCTTACATTCTAATGGGAAGATGATACCTTTATATAGTCTCTTGCTCTCAAGTTTCTAGATATCAGCTGGTTTTCTAGTACTGTTACTCACTAGTTCCTACCCATTTGATCCCTATTAACAATTAATTGGCAAGACATGGGGCAGTTAGCTGGCACAATGGATAGAGTATCAGCCCTGGAGTCAGGAGGATCTGAGTTCAAAACTCGCCTCAGAAACTTGACCCTTACTAGCTGTGGAACCCTGGGCAAGTCATTTAACATCAACTGCCTCACCCACCCTCCCCCTGTAAAAAAAAATTGGCAAGTCATCGTTAAGTTTTAGAAAAAGAGATTTAGTGGCAAAGTACAGAAATAAGAGTTCAGTTGGTATAAAATATTCCCCCTAAATAGGAGTTGTACTTTTTCCTTGTGCACACAAGGTTCCTGGGGAGAATGGGTTAAACTTAAAATACAAAGGTGGTGAAGCACATATGTAGAGAACCCATGGACAGAGCAATACTTCTCAACCCCTGGCACTGGAAGATCTTTTCTTTTTTCATGGAATCTTCAGCAAATTCCCCTGAGATCACTCTGGGGAGGTAGCTCTCCACTGGACAGGCAGGCCGGCCAACTAGGCTCTGAAGGTTCATCCTTCTGTGGCCAGCACTTCTCTTGGGGACTCCCACTCTTTGAAGCTGTCTTCTAACTGGGTACTATCTCTTCACTCCCACTGCAGCAACTTCTACTGGCATTGGTCACTCCTGTTTTGGTAGCCCCTGCAGCCATTGCCACTGAGGTTCAGTGAGGCCTCTGATGGGACCTCTGGAACTCACAAAGGTGCCTGGACATCGTCATCTCAGAACAACCATTCCTCTAAAATCAAGGAACATATAAGCACAAAGAGGAAGAAGCAGCTGTGTGATCACAAACTCCATGGCTGAATGGGAGTCAGAGCTGATAACCTTCCTCACGGGCTCTCAGAACCAGCTCAAAGTAGTCCTGCCTCATTCACATCCACAAAGGAAAAAGAGCAAGAGGCAGATCACGCCTTCTATACATCTGCTCAGTCAGAAATCCGAGTCATCAGTTCTTTAGCTTTGAAGCCACTACAAAACTTTTCTTCCCCACTTAGTAAAAGCTCCTCAGTCACACACGTCTGGTGACCAGCCTTGAAACCAAGTCCTGGGCCCCAATCATTCAGTCTTATCTCTGTCTCTGTCTCTCTCTGTCTCTGTCTCTGTCTCTCTCTCTCTCTCTCTCTCTCTCTCTCAATGTTTTATTCATTTTAAACCTAAATACAAAACAAACAAACAAACAAAAAAAGAAAAAATGTTCCCATGTACACAGCAGAAAATAAGAGAGGACTCAATATAAAACAGTAAATTTCCATTTCAGGAAAACCTAAATAATAAACATTACTGTTCAATAACCATTTTCAAAGCTATACCCAGATTTTGTAGTCTGCTGTGCACTTCTTACTTTTCCCTTCCCTCCCCACCCCCATCATCCTAAAGAAGGCTACAATTAAACACACACACACACACACACACACACACACACACACACAATTAGGCTTTACACAATTTATGCAATTAAACACACACATATATACACACATATACATAGATATCCATAAACATACACATATATACACTCATACATATATGTAAGACAATACTATACATATTTCCACTTGGCATCTCTTTCTCTGAAGGTGAAAACACCTTCCTTCACAGGTCCAAGTCTTTCTGTGTTTTTCTGAATCAACCAGTTCATCATTTCCTACACTACAGAAATAGTCCAACACAATCACACCCCATTTGAGAGATTGTCAGTGAAAGTTTCCCCCCCAATTTTCTGCATCCCTTTTTATTTTTGGCTACATTGGTTTTATTTATGCAAGAACTTTTTCATTTAAGATAATTGAAAGTATCGTTTTACACTTCAACAATGCTCTCACCTTATAATATAGTTTAAGGTCTGATAGTGCTTCATCTCCTTCCTTTACATCTTTTTCCCCTGGGTTCTTTGGAATCCCTGTCCTTTTGTTCTTCTAGATTAGCTTTGTTATTTTTTTTCTAACTCAATAAGATAATTCTTTAGTAATTTAATTGGGATGGTATTGAATAAATAGATTAGCTAGGTAAAATTGTCATTTAAAAATTTTATTGGCTTTACCTACCCATGAACAACAAATATTACTCCGATTACTTAGATCTGACTTTATTTGTATTAAAAGTGTTTTATGTTTATGTTCAATATGGTTCCTGTGTCTATTTTGGCAGGTATACTTTCAGACACTTTATACTATCTAGTTATTTTAAATAGTCTGAAACAATATTGAATAATATTGCTGACACAGTGTAGTTTCTCTATTTTTCTCTTTTGATAAAACCTATTTTAGCTTTAACTTTGTCTGAGATCATACTACCCCTGCTTTTTTGCATAATAAATTCTACTCCTGCCTTTTTTTTTATTTTTGTGCGTATCTATCATTTTTATTGTATTTCCTGAAAGCAACATATTGTTGAATTCAAAATTTTAATCTCCTAATGTTTCGGTTTTATGGGTAAATTCATCCCATTCACATTCTAAGCTATAATTGCTTGTGTATTTTCCTCCTTCCTATTTCCCCTCACTGCCCTTTTTACCCTATTCACCCTGTCCCTCTGCACTCCTCTGCTTTACTGCTACCTGCTACATTGCCCTCCTATTCCTTAACCTACCCCACCAAAAGCCCCTCCCTTATCCCCTCTCCTCACCCTATCCCCTAGCCCTCTTACTTCCTTCTGAATTTAGAAGACTTTTATACTTTTCTAGATGCACATGTTGTTCCTTCTTTAACCCATTCCGCATGAGAGTAAGGTTCCAGTCCTACCTATTGTCCTCACTACTAGCTTTTTCTCTATCAATTCTTCATTTCATGCCTCTTTTGTATGAGATAACTACTCCTTTTTATCTCTGCCTGCAGTTTTTTTTCCATCATACACAGCTCAGCCCAAGCCTTTCTTTCAAACTACCCAAATAATTATGACAGTCCTAAGAGTACATATAAGAAGTAAGAAATTTGACCTTATCGAGTTCCTCATAATTGGTCTTTAATGTTTACCTTATATTTCTCCTGTATCTGATCTGCCAAATATTCCATTAAGCTCTGCTTTTTTTTTGTCACAAATACCTTGAAGTCTTTCAATTCATTAAACGTCTATTTTTTTTTCATTCAAGATTATACTTAACCTTTCTGGGTAAGTTACCCTTGGTTGTTAGCTCAGCTCTTTTGTTCTATGTAATATAGTATTCTAAGACCTGTGGTCCATCAACATGGAAGCTGCTAGGTTTTCCATAATCCTGATTGTAGTTCCACAACATTTAAATTGGTTTTTTCTCATTGCTTGCAATATTTTCTCCTTAAGCTGGGAGCTTTGAAACTAGGCTGTGATATTCCTGTAAATTTTCCTCCTGAGATTTCTTTCAGGTGGTGATGGTGGATTTTTTCTATTTCGGCTTTGCCTTCTTGTTCTTGAAGTTGTTCTAGAACTTCAAGACAATTTTCCTTGATTGATTTCATGAAATATTGTACCAAGATTCCTTTTTATCATAACTTTCAGGTAGTCTGATTATTCTTAAATTATTTCTCCTCAATCTTTTCTCTAGATCAGTTCTTTTTCTGATGAGATGGTTCACACTCTCTTCTATTTTTTTTCACTCTTTTGATGGTGTTTTATTGTTTCTCAGTGTCCTTTTTGTGCTTGGGACCATTTGATGTTTCTCACAGAAAAAGGAGTAGCTTTTTAGCTCCATTATCTTCCTCTGAATATGAACCCAGATCTTCTCTATCCCTATAGTAGCTATCTATGGTTGGATTCTTTCTCCTTTGTTTACTTATTATTATTCTGTTTTGTTTTGTTTTGTTTTCAATAGCTATTAATATAATCAGGGTATAGACCTAAGGTGTGGGGAATGATGCCCCATGCCTCAGATCCTTTTTACTGTTATTTTCTGTGGTCTGTCCCTGGGTACCAACTTTGGGCTCTCCACTCTTGTTATGTTTTTGTTTTTGGCAATTAGGGTTAAGTGACTTGCCCAGGGTCACACAGCTAGTAAGTGTCAAGTGTTTGGTCTGAGACCAGATTTGAACTCAGGTCCTCTTGACTTCAGAGCCAGTGTTCTATCCACTGCCCCACCTAGCTGCCCCAGCTCTCCATTCTTAAGCCATGGCTAGAGCCCCCAGCTACATTGTCTTGCAAATGCTCTTGCCACCTGCAGTCCCTCTTATGGCTGCAAACTACAACTGTCCTCTCTGCTCTGGAATTGAAACCAGGGACTCTGCTCTCCTGCAAGTCCCCACCCCTCTGCTACTACACTCGCCAGGCACGTCCTGGCTCATTCTCCCTGTAGGACAACACAGCTATCCTTGGCATCCTTCTACAGTGGAAGGTGGTCCTTCAGTCTTCTCCTACTCAGCCTTCCAAACTCCACACTGCCCATAAGGTCAAAGTTCCTGAGGATGAAGCTGACTCCCAACACAGATGCCCCCATGCTTGTTGTTTGATGATTCTGCAGAGTCAGCTTGGACATGTTTTCACCTCATTCTGAACTTGTGCCCTTGGAGGCCATCTTTCCTGGGGTCTTTTCAAATTGTCTTAGGAGAACAACTGCTTTACCTTGACTCCTATTTATTTCTGCTGCTCTACCTTCATTCTGAGGAGATATTCTGTCTTTTTCTGTGGAGAAAATTTGGAGAGCTGAAAGTTTTCTGACCTAATCTGCCATTTTCCCAGAATCCTCACCCAGTCTACTCTCAATACATTTGCATCAAACATCCACTTGCCTCTTCACAATTTCTTTCCACTGCTCCTAATTCTATCTTTTGGGGACAAACTGAATAAAGCTAAATCTTTTTCCATGTGACAGTCCTTCAGATACATGAAGATAGTTATCATGTTCCTCTCAAGTTTTCTCCTTTCGAAACCAACCATCTCCAATTCCTTCAAATACAGCATGAACTACACATGGTGAATGAAGCTGGTGGTCACATTAGGTCATACTGGAGGAGCTAGGAGAGTGGGAAGACATTCAAAACATGGTGTGACTAAAAATAAACGAAACTGCTTATCATCTGTAACTGCTAAATTGACTCTGAAAACAGTGACACAGGTGAGAGATAATAGATCCATGGACAATTGCAATGACATTGGAATAAGGGGACAGCCTCTCCAAGGAATGGTTTTGAGGGATTACATTTATTTTGGTGCATGAATTGTGGTAGGTTCTGGTTTTTTTTTTAAATCACTCCTTATAGTTATTCTTCACATAACATGTTGTTGTTATTGTAATTGTTATTATTGAAAAGACCTGAAAATTTCCCTTAGAAGTTAGCATTCAATATACTTAAAACATTCAAGTTTTCATTGGTCTATGTTTGGCTAGGTTGATACCAAGGACATCCCCAACATGGGATGGTAGAAAGGTGTTAGCTAGCATCTCTATCAGCAGCAGCTCTCCCAAAGTGGAGGTAAAACAGACACAGGATGATTGGGAAAAGCTTTGGTCCCTGAGTTAGGGATTCTATTTTAATTTGAGGTCTCCCCAGACCCTCCTTATTGGTCTGGGCCATCCCCTCTCCGGACAGCTCTTAGCTATAACAAGTTCTTTTGTGATGAAGTTAATTAAGAAACCATTTTTTTTTCTTAATGGGCACCAAGGAGAGAGGGAGAGAGAGAGAGAGAGAGAGAGAGAGAGAGAGAGAGAGAGAGAGAGAGAGAGAGAGAGAGAGAGACAGAGACAGAGAGAGAGAGAGACAGAGAGAGAGAGAGAGAGAGAGAGAGAGAAGAGAAGAGAGAGAGAAGAGACAGAGAGAGAGAGAGAGAGAGAGAGAGAGAGAGAGAGAGAGAGGAGAGAGAGAGCACACTACTAATGCATAAAAAGGTGACACCTTTTACTTAATATCCCCATCTATTATCAAAGATTTCATGTATCTCTCTCAAAATATGTCCCCATGACAGAATTTTAGTTGTATTATATTTTTTTTCAATCCAGACCAATTTTCTTATAATGGTACTGTACTGTAGCATACTACTAACTAAAGTGGGCCAGCAGGAAAGTAGTTTGGGTCAGAGGCCTTCTTAGTATATCAAAATCTTTCACTAGTGACTGTGTAGTAGCTTTCCTCTCAATGTTGGGACCGCTTGCAGCTGCACCTTGGCTATTCATGCCACTGTTAAAATCCCAGGGCCTATCTTCCATCTACTCTCACTGTCATTTATATTCTTTTTATATTTCATTATACTTCTTTTATATTTCTTTCTTTCTATGTTGTTAAATTAAGTCAAGTTGACAAGCTCCAGGCACTATGCTAAGCATTGAAGATACAAAAAAACAAACAAAAAACCACCAGTTCCTGACTTCAAGAAGCTGACAGTCTAATGGAGAAGACAATGCAAGCAGGATAAATGGGGAGATCATTTCAAAGGGAATTCCCTGCTCCCCACCCCCCTCTATCCTATTCCAGGGACCAACTTCAATTTTGTCTTTGCCACTTTCCATTCCTCTAATCATATCCCCTACCACCCCCACCCTACCCCATCCACACAGTTATTTACCTGTTTGGATAGACAATAGAAAAAGACTTGGAAAACTGTAGTTTGTGGAGCTATGGGAAGTCAACTGTGAGGCATAAAATTCTTATATATCAGAAGAGGAAGTAGATTAATGTAGGGAAGGGGGCATGGAGAAAGATGTCTAGGAGGGCAGTAGATAGAGGGGACCATAAATGGACAGTGGGTGATGGAAGGAACGGCAGCAAGGATGGGCAAGTAGATGAGCATAAGGCAAGCAGCCAGATTTCCCTGTTCACGTCAGAGCATGTGGTAGACTTGGGGTCAGAAAGACTTGGGTTTCATCAATTAATCACCAATCAATAAACGTTTATTAAGTGCCTGCTATGTGCCAGGCATTGTGCTAAGCACTGGGGATATAAAAGAGGCAAAAGATAGTCTGTGCCTTCAAGGAGCTTACAATCTTACAAACCCTACCTCTGACATTTACTAGCTTTGTGTTCTTGGACAAGTGACTTAACCTCTTAGTTTCTTCATTTGTAAAATGACAAGGATGGGTCAAATAATTTTTGATGTCCTTCCTACCTCTAAATGCCTTAATTTATAATCTCTAGAGAGGTATCACAAATGTCAAGTACCATGACACTATAATCCTACCTGACATTTGTAACAGCTCTCTAGAGTTTATAAATAAGACTTTCTTTTTTTTTTTTTTTGGCAAGGCAATTGGGGTTAAGTTGACTTGCCCAGGGTTACACAACTAGTAATTGTCAAGTGTCTGGTCTGAGATCAGATTTGAACTCAGGTCCTCCTGACTCCGGGGCTGGTACTCAATCCACTGAGCCATCTGGCTGTCCCTTAATAAGGTATTTTTGTTTGCATCATCTCATTGGAGTCTCACAACAACCCCTTGATGTAATAGCCCCATTTTTACAGATGAAAAAATTAAGCTAAATTATTTTTCCCAGATCACACATCTAACAAGTAGTAAACCCAGAGGGGCTATCTCCAGTTGTCCTGATCTATATCTTGCCACTGGACTCAGAGGGCTCCAGAGGAGAAAAAGAGGCTGGTGATTTTGCACAGCCCCCCCTCACTTAAATGCAATTCACTTACATGCCGTGGCATCACCTAATGATGTCATGGTCCTCTTCGAGAATGATGGACAAAGAACAAACCCAGATTTCCAATGCCCAAACTCTCGCACTATAAAATAATGTAAAATGTTCTTTTAATGTATTTTGGGTTTTTTTACATCACTTTTACAAAGACTCCCCCTCACCAACTGTAATAGTAACAAATAAGTGAAGCCACACAAAACAAATCAACCCATGAGTCATATTTAAAAATGCATGTGTCATTTCACACCTTGAATCCATCACCTTCCAGTCAGGAGAAGGGAGGCATGCTTTGCCATCATTTACTACTTCTTCTGCAGTGCCACATGGCCTCTCATCAAGTAACCAACTTGCCAGTCTTTTGGTTGGAACTTGAAAGGTATGGAAAGAGTGTTTCAGGTGTTTACATTATCACTCATTCTATAAACCTCACTTTACAAATAGCATGATCTCATAGGCTCCCAGAGAGTAGGAAAAGGGAAAGAATTTTTCTTTCCCTCTTATTGATGGATAAACAGATACACTTAAGTGACTTGACTAAGATGTCATGTTGGTAGCAGAAGTTGAATTAATACCTCCTTAAGCCCAGTTGAGAATTGGGTCTGTTAAATCATCCTGCGTCTTCAATGATTGATAGGCAAGCCTAGACAACTCCTACTGAGAGCATTTAAACACCAAAGCCTAATAACTCAAATGATTAGGTTAAAGAACACTGCTCTAGGCAGGAATAATGCCTCCCCTGTCACCAAGCTCCTAGAAACACTGCGTGAGCAAGCCATATGTGCAGTCTGATTATTTGTTCAGACGTGGCAGGTCTGGTGAGATATGAGTCTTCAAAAAACTCCCTTTCCCATTTCAGCACTTTTCAAAGTCCCTATTTTCTGGAGACAAAAGTTTTATTGTGCTCAAAGAATAAGTCCATAGTAAATTGAAAATGCAGTTGTTAATAAATCCAGAATCTGGTGGAAATCTGAGCATGAGCACAGAATGATTTAGCATCCCATTGCTTTACCAAAGAGCAGACTGGCTTTTAATATAAGGAGCTTTGGATGAGTAGTGTTTATATAACAATTAAGGCCAGAACAGTGCTGAGAGTCATTTCCTTAGTGTCAGTCACATGGCTGAGATCAGAATGAATATAAAGCCAGACCTTGAAATACAGATATAGGTTCATGTATCTTGCCTTGGTAGGTGAGCTGTCTTTATTTTGTAAATATTTGCATTTGTTCTTTTCATCATTGCTGGCTGACTGCAACATTCCGAGATTATTATTGATAGCCTGAGGGCCCAACACTGGGAACCTAAACTGCCAGTCTCCATTAGGATATTCCCAAGAGTTCTGCTTCACTCCCCTATCCTCAGGCTCACTACCTGCTCCCAACAGGCACTGGTTAGGGCCTTTTTACCTAATCATTGCTTCCCAAACTCCTCTGGGCCTTACCATCTGACCTGTCTTTTTGGCTTCCAGTGTTCTGAAACTTTCTAACTGTTCTAAAGCTGAATCTTCCTATATATATTGTCTCTCTTAATTAAGGAGCTCCTTGAGAGCAAGGGCTATCTTGTTTACTCCCTAGTGCTTAATACAGGGCTTCCATCTAGCGTTTAAAGTTCCTCCATTCCATTCTAAGAAAAAGGACAAGCTGAAAGAGATGTATTGGAAATTAAAAAAAAAAATTCTACAGAGCTAAAATATATTATGTGCATGCAGGTTGGGGCTCTTCATAAGTATTTTGCCTAATTCTCTTTTGTGTTAGACAATGTATACTCCTAAAGCCATAATGAGCATGAGAAAAAAATGGTTTTGCACCAGGATACCAACATGGTGAGAGGTCATTCTCTCCTGTCTCAGTCTCCATCATACCTCTTGTTCCTGTATTCCCTGGTTCACCAATCCTTTCCTTATAGTCCCAGAGTGCTCCCTAAATGATTGTGCCCATGGGATACCCTTCTTGCCCAATTACTGATGGGTTGCCTTACTTTACCCCCAAATTGTACTCTCTGCCCCCAGTCAACTGTTTTCTTTCCTCCAGTTGAAAAACTCCTGTGTTTCAGTACACTCTCCATGTGTATAGAGAAGGAAATACAATCTTTTGCTCCCCTCCCAGGTCCTTTGCTGTTGATGGTGACTTTTAGAGAAAGAAGAATGACATCTGTCCTGAGGTAGCCATTGAAAAAGTTCCCCTTTATGTATACATTTGGTATGTCCTTAACTAACACCCCTTTTCCAGGCTACATAGTGGGGACATGTCTTAGACTTTATAGCTATGTGTAGCAGTGCAGTGCCCAAGAGTCAACTGAGAAAGTATGTTTTCCCCCTAAATGCACATCCACTATGTATGTCTATTACCCTATTCTGCAATTGGAAGAGAAAATTGAGCAGAAGAGATGATTGCTAATACCCAGGACAAAACCTGAAGAGGTTTAAATAGCCCAAGGCTAGGATTTTCCAGGAAATTTTCCTGGATGGCCCTTCTAGGTTTTGCCCTGAGCATATCCACATTTGCAAAGGGAAGTATATCATTTGAAACCAGCCTTCTGAAGCCTGTGCATCTACTGGTGGGGAAATATAGAAAATCCCTTTGCTCATTCTTCACTGCAGTCTTCTTCACTGCCAAATCATGTTATACATTTGTGACAAGTTGACTACTGGTCAGGAGAGTGGAGCAGCCAATTATTTGCTGACTTTTCTGGCCCTCCCTTTCTACACTCACAAATGCTCTGTCAGATTTCATTGCCACTGGGAAGTCATTTGAAGTACTGGACGCTTATGTTGGCTCCAGTGTCTTGACCTGTCACCAGTTAGAGAAAAACCCATTGAGAAAAATCATATTTCGTGATGCTACTTTAAAATCCTGCTTTTCATTTTTTCCAGTACTAAAACAGCTATAGCATGGCTTGCTACAAAAAGAAAAAGAAAGAAAGAAATCTTTCTAAGATTCAACTTGATGGTCATAGATTGAATGAGCTACCCAAATAAACTTCAGTTCTTTATCAGGAAGCCATTACTTCTAGTCTTTATTCATCTTTTCCCAAAGGCCAAGCCTCTATGGGACTATTGTGTGTAAAAACAGCTGGCTTTCCTCACTAGAGAAGGCTATGTGTGCCAGGTATAACAAGAGCCCAAAAGGCAGTAGTTTAATATTGGCTGTATTTGGTGGGCATGTCCTAAATATTTATCAGGTAGGTATTCATCTTCCCACGTGGGTACCCAGAAGATGACAGGAAAACATATAGACTATGATAAGGTTAAGATGGTTTCCATGATCCATTGTATCTCTCTCTCATATTTCATCATCACCTTGAACAGGCATTCATTTAGGCCTTCTTGTACCAAGTACTTTTCCCCTCAAGGAATCTGATTAGTTAAAAGTTTCTTGTTACATTTGGATCTTGGATGTTAGGCTTCGAAATTGGTAGGGGTTTCTTATGAAATTTTGGCTTTCTAGGGGCAGCTAGGTGGCGCAGTAGATAGAGCATCGGCCCTTAAGTCAGGAGGACCTGGGTTCAAATCCGGTCCTCAGACCAAACACTTGACACTTCCTAGCTGTTGACCCTGGGCAAGTCACTTAACCCCAATTGCCTAAAACCAAAAAAAAAAAGAAAGAAAGAAATTTTGGCTTTCTAAATATCAATTTAAATTTTTGAAAGCAGATTTCCATATAACATTACTTTGGAATAAACTTGGGTCACCAATGCAGAAGCGAATATTTATCTCTTCTCTTTGGGGAAACAACTCAACCACTTCTGGGAAGCAGAGATAAGATTCCCTTGACTCTGGTTGGTGGCAGCAAAATCCAATTCAACATGTATTTTCAAGTGTCAGACACCGTGGTAGGTATTGAAGTAAAAAGAAACAGTTTTGACCTCCAGGAGCTTATATTCCTTTCCCCCCAGGAGATAGTATTTTATTTTTCCAACTACATGTAAAAACAATTTTTAACATTCATTTTTTATATAAAAATTTGAGTTCCAAATTTTCTCCCTTCCCTTTCCCCTCCCTAGGATGGTAAGCAATGTGATACATTATATATGTGTAATCATGTAAAACATATATCCATATTAGTCATGTTGTGAAAGAAGAACAAAACAAAAGGGAAAAAAACACACACAAAAATGAAGAAAGTGAAAATAGTATGCTTAGATTTGTATTTAGATTCCATCAGTTCTTTCTACAGATGTGGATAGCATTTTCCATCATGAGTCTTTGGGACTTGTCTTAGATCACTGTATTGCAGAGAAGAACTATAGCAATCATATTGATCATTGTACAATGTTGCTGTTGCTGTGTCCAATGTTCTCCTGGTTCTGCTTGCTTCACTTTTGCATCAGTGTGTTTAAGTGTTTCTAGGTTTCTCTGAAGTCTGCCTGCTCATAATTTCATATAGCACAATAATGTTCCAGCACAATCATATTCCACAACTTGTTCAATCATTCCCCAATTGATGGGCATTCCTTCATTTTCCAATTATTTGCCATGATAAAAAAAAAACTGCTATAAATATTTTTGTACTTGAAGGTCCTTTTCAGTTTTTTATGATCTTTTTGGGTTATAGATCTAGTAGTGGTATTGCTGGATCAAAGGTTATACACAGTTTGATTGCTCTTGGGGCATATTTCCAAATTGTTCTCCAGGAACTTATATTCTAACAGAAGGGAGAAAGTAAGAAGGATGAAATATGGCTATAGTCAAGGGTATGCTGGAACCTACTCTAAATGGCTTATTAAATTTTCAGTGTGAAGAGTTACACCATAGACATCAGCAAAGGCTACTGATGAGGGTTTCATTTATTGTCATATTGATTGTTTACAACTACGATGGGGTGAAAGTATTGTTATTATTATTATCCTAATTTTACAGATAAAGAAATCTAAGAAAGTAGAGCAAAGATGGCAGAGTAGAGGAAGCATTCAGCCAAACTCTTCCAACATTCCCCTCCAAACAACTTTAAAATAATGTCAAAAAATCAAATTCTGGAGTGGCAAAACATCAAAAGGGCAGGGTGAAACATTGTTCCAACCCAAGACAACTTACAAAGTTAGAAAGAGAGTTCTGTGATGCAGAGGTGGAAGCTGGCCTAGAGTCCATATGGATGCAACACAAGTGGTGGGACTAGCTGGTGGCCACAGTAGTAGCAGCAGCTTCAAGAGCTCTCAAACCAGACATGATAAAGTGAACTGGCAACAGGTCAGAAAGAGATTACAGGGGACCTCTGTGCTAGCACTGGATGTAGGACTGGAAGCTTTTGGCGCCTCTGGGTCACAGTTCAAGGGCTGAGAGGAGCTGTTTTGGTTAAGAGGGAGCAGGAACCCTGAGGAACAGAATCTCTTCTGGTCTCAAGGGAGCAGGGACCCTGAGGAACAATATCAATTGCAATCCCAAGAGATATGGGGCACTTCCTGGGTAAAGACCAGAGTTCAAACCAAGAAAGCAGTGACCACACCTCTCCCCAGATATACCACTTCGGAAGCACTGAAGACTTTTAAACCCACAGAACAAGCCATGGAAACAGCAGTGTAAAAAAGCTGGAAGCTTGTGGGACAGTGCCTTTCCTTGCCCCTATATCAGGAACAGAGCCCAACTTTAACATAAATTAAAAATCAAGAAGTAGGCTGGAAAAACAGAGGGTGAAAGAGTGAGTTGATTATGTTGGGATGATTTTTTAAAAATGGATGGGTGACAGAGGGATGTCCTGGGAAAAGGGAGAAAGGAAAGGAAGGATGGGGAAAATTATCTCACATAAAAGAGGCGTGCAAGGAAGAGTTTTTATAGTGGAGGGGAAAATGGTGATTAGAGGGAGAAGCAGGCAATGCTTGAATCTTACTCATCTAAATTGGTTCAAAGAAGGAAATTTTATACACACACACACACACACACACGCATGCATGCATATGTGTGTAATTGTATAAATATGTATGTGTGTATGTATATATACATACATATGTACACACACATACACATATTATACATACACACACAATCAATTGGATATATAAATTTATCTTCCCCAATAGGGAGGTAATAAGGAAAGGCGATAAGAAAAAGGGAGGAGGTGATGAAAGGGAGGGCAGATGATGATCAGAAGCAAAACAGACATTAGAGGAGGGACAGGATACAAAGAAAGAGAGAATGATAAATAGAAGAAAATAAGAGGGAGGGAAAAGCACACTTATTCATTATAACTATGACTATGAATGGGCTGAATTCACCCATAAAAAAAAACAGAGTGGATAGCAGAATCCAACAATATATTGTTTACAAAAACACACTTGAAACACAGTGACACACACAAAGCCAAACTAAAGGGCTGGGGCAGAATCTATACTGCTTCAGCTGAAGTAAAAAGGGCAGGGGTAGCAATTATGGTCTCAGAAAAGGCAAAAGGAAAAATAGACCCAATTAAAGAGATAATCAGGGAAACTGTATTTTGCTAAAAGGCACCGTAGATAATGAAGTAATATCAATACTAAATATATATATGTATGTACCAAATGATGTAGCATCCAAATTGTTAAAGGAAAAGTTAAATTAATTATAGGAGGAAATAGCAAAATTATACTACTGAGGGACCTCAATTTTCCCCTCAGAGCCAAATAAATCTAACCATTAAACAAATTTAAAAGAAGTAGACTAATAGAATCTTAGAAAAGTTAAATATGATATAGCTCTAGAGAAAATTAAATGGGAATAGAAAGGAGTATATCATTTTTTCTTACCTATACATAGCACCTTCACAAAAAATAGACCATGTATTAAAACATAAAAACCTCAAAAACAAATGCAGAAAAGCAGAAATATTAAATTAGCCCTTTCCCAACCATAATCCAATAAAAATTACATTCAACAAAGGGCCGAGGAAGCAATGATGAAAATTTATTGGGTAATTTTAAACAAAAAACAACACCCATTTCTTTTAAAAACACTAGAAAGAATAGAAATCAATAGAATATTTATTAAAATGACATATAATGAGCTTTATCTGTAATGAGGACAAGTTAGAAGCCTTTTCAATAAGAACACAGGTGAAGTAAGGGTATCTATCATCACCACTATTATTCAATACTGTACTGGAAATGCTAACTATAACAATAAGACAAGAAAAAGAAATTGAATGAATAAAAATAGGCAATGAGGAAACAAAATTCTCACACTTTGTAGGTGGTATGATGGTATACTTAGAAAACCCCAAAGAATCAACTAAAAATTAACATTAGCAAAGTTGAAGAATATAAAAAACCCCCCACATAAATCATCAGCATTTCTATATATTACAAACAAAACCCAGCAGGAAGAGACAGAAAGGAAAATTCCATTTAAAATAACTAAAAACATTATAAAATACTTGGGAGTGTACCTGCTAAGACAAACTCAGGAGCTATATGAACACAATTACAAAACACTTTTCACACAAATAAATACAGATCCAAATAACTGGCGAGGTATTAATTGCTCATGAGTAGGTTGAGCCAATATAATAAAAATGATAATTCTATTTAAATTAACTTACCTCTTTAGTTCCATACCAGTCAGACTACCAAAAAATATTTTTCAGAGCTAGAAAAAAAATGCATCCAGAAGAAAAAAAGACCAAGAATATCAAAGGAATCAATGAAAAAAGTTATGAAGGAAGGTGATCTAGCAGTATCATATTTCAAACTATCTTGCAAATCAGTGATCATGAAAACAATCTAATACTGGCTAAGAAATAGAGTGGAGGAACAGTGGAATAGATTACGCACACAATTCGCATTAGTAAATGACCATAATAATCTAGTGTTTGATAAGCCCAAAGATCTAAGCTTTGGGGTTAAGAACTCAATATCTGACAAAAAATGAATGTTTAATTTTTTTTACGTGTAATTGGAAATATTTAATGAAATAAATTTTTTTTAAAAAATTTTAAGTGAACCCTAAGCAGAGAGAGATTAAATGATTTACAAATCGGTCACACAGTGAGAAGTGTGTGAGGCCGGATTTGAACTTAGGTCTTCCTGACTCCAGCTTCAGCATTCTAACCATTGCATCACTTGGCTGTTCAATTTGCATTTTAAAAAGCTATAATTAATTTAGTAAAGTTTTACTTGCATTTACCTTTATTCCATCAATAACAATAGCAAAGAAATACATTTGAAAAATACTAACCCATCTATGAGACATGTAGTATATTCAATATACTGATGGTATTTTTGCTTATTATATAAATCCACAAGATGTACTTTGTAAGAGCTAAAGAACAATTAACATGACAATTTTTGGCATGCATATACATTTACAAAAGAGGAAAGAACAGTTCTTCAGAAGTCAGAGGACTGAGATTCAAATCTGCTACGGCTATGACTTCAACGAAAACACCTCATATTTCTCTGAGCCTCATTTTCCCCATCTATAAAAAAAGGAGATTGGATAAACCACCTCTAAGAACACTTCCAGCTCTACATCTAGGATTCTATATCCTGGATAGGAAACCACTGGATTAGATAACTTCCCAGGTCCTTTCTTGTTTTCTCAGTCTATGATTCTATATGAAGAGTAATATGCAGAGATAGGGAAAAAAACCAAGCATTAAAATCACTTGATTTTCTTTGCATTTTGTAAGACTTGACTAGAAATTGAAAACTGTTTACCCACTTAAGACTAAAGTAGAAAATTGTAGAGAGCTTTCCAAGTGTAATATGAGAAAATTCTGGGACTAGTTAAGTCTGTTTTAGATTGACCCCCAAAGTAAGAGCAACCTTTGACTTGAAAGAAGTTTGGGTTCTTTTAAAGGGCTACGTCAAAGAAAATAACTTACCAGTGACTATTTATAAAAGATGATATGGTGGTCACTGAAAAAAATGTTGGTGGAATTACAAAAAACAAGGAATCTATCAACCAACTATCATTTGTTAACCTAAGACAGTGCTCCAGGAATTCTATTGGGTGCTGGAATTGGTTTTATTGGTTTCTGATGAAGCAGGATCTGATCTTGAGCACCGTCCCCCCCCCCCCGTTCCTTTTGCCTTATGGGATGTTTCATTGCATGGTAATACCTCCACAGTGACTCTACAGAGAAGAGGAGGGAGGAAGTCCAGCTGCATTTCTGCCTGCAGATCCTCTGACGCGTTTGGTGGGAAATAAAAGTTGAATCTGTTGTAAAACAAGTAAGATTTAAGGACTCTCTGCAGGTTGAACTCATCCATGGCCCGCATTTCCCCAGGAGTACAGACAATCAAGAGTCGGCTGCTCCACTTGCTGAAAATGTCACTCAGTCAATAGCCAGCAATCACCATTGCTGTGAAGTGATGCATTGACTTGGGGAAATGCTGAGCGCCTGCAAAAAAGGAAATGAAATGACCCTCAGTGAAGAGACTAGCACAGCTCAATCAACAGTGAAAATCAATAAGGCAAGAACTGTCTTCCCATGAAAATCAATGAGACAAAAATGGGCTGCTTCCTGGCCCTTTCTGTCTGTGCTCACATGGGCTGTTAGGTTTGAGGCTATACATATTCATTTGAACATCTAAGAAGAGTTTAGCGGTTGAATTTGGTGGATGTCACTTGTGGGAGCAGGATTCAACCAGGGGGGCTCAGAGAAGGCAGGAAAGTGAATAAGTCACAAGGGCAGTGCAATTTGGTTTCCTCTACCTCCTTTTCTCTCTCTTCCCCCCACCTCTCCCCTCTTCTAGGTGGGATAGTTAACTTTGCTTCTTATTAACTAGCGATTATTGAACTGTGGACCTCACTCGCTCCAATATCTTATCTCTATGACCTTTCGCTATTTACCAAATTTTAGTTTTATCTCTTAAAGTTTTTCTATAAGATATATTTATTGGGATTTTTTTTGCTAATATTTTGTTTCAAAATAGAAAACAACTACAAATTATATTTAAAATACTATCCTTGATAGTATGCCAAATTTAATTTAAAGTCCACTAACTGCTTCTAAAATCACCATAGAATAGATGGGCGAATGCAAAATGTCAGACAGTTGAGTTTAAATCAAGGGAGTTGGAATGTTAGAACCGGAAGAGACAAATCTAGTCTAGTATCTCCATTTTACAGATAAAGAAAATAAGTTCCACAGAAGGGAAGTGACCTTGGCAAGGTCACATAGTAAATAAATGGCAGGTTTAAGATTTGAACCCAAGTCTTCTGACTCCAAGTTTAGTGCTCTTTCCATTAAAATACAACTTTATTTCATCTTTTTGTTACCTTCTAGCCTCTGTGTTTTGCAGATCCTGAATTTAACTGGTAGGACAGGAGACACTATGTATCCCAGTTTTCATAGTGGACAAGACTCTCCTATGTCAGATAGTACCATCTGCACTGCTTGCCAGTGGAGGGGGCTGCCAAATGGGTGAGCAACACATGGGTAGGTAGTTAAGTGTTTGAGTATTTCCTAGTACTTGGTTCCAGTTCCTTAGTGTTTCCTCCCACTAGTAAACATGGAATTCATTTCTCCATCTCTCCCAAGTGAGACATATTAGTCACTCGGTAGTTAGCACTTTGTTATTCCTTTTGGAATAGAGATCCTGACCTAAGTTTGGATGAGTCATTGAGCTGGGTTCTGCAAAGAAGGTGGCAGTGAACGACAGTGTTTGAAGAAAGAGGTTTCATCAGCATTGTTTACACAGCGAAGGGCTAACGGTATGATTTACAACCATGGAAAAACACATATTTGAAAGGAAGGATGACAAAGTTATGCTGAGGCCTGTATTCACTTATGAGGCTTCCCAACATGGTTTGCTGTTGTATTTACTCTGTTAAAATGGCACCATCAAAGGCTGAGCAAAATCAAAAATGCTAACCAACAGTTGGAATGCACATTTGACTTTCTGATGGCATCCAGATTATAGTAGCTTCAGTTTAAGTAAATCCAGTTGCACCTATGGCTAGACAGCAAGTCTATCTGTGAGTATTTTATGGCATCTTTTAACTGCAGTATCTAGGCACTCAAAGAATTTGAAAAATCAAATATGAATGTGGGGAATCCTCTGAATCTCAGTGGAGAGCGGGGTTAAGAGCCTGTACTTTATAGGACATGAAGGAGAAGGTTTGTTGCAAACATTTGCACGTTGACAGATTGATCAAAGCCAGAGAAGGACTGGTCCTTTCTAGAATCCTGAAGGCCCCTCTAACATTCTCCACTTCCTCTCCCATTTTCTATTTGCCATGTTATTTACCTCTCAGTCAATCTTAGGATCTTATAGTCAGAATTTTAAAGTTGGAAGGAAACATGGAGATTTTTCTAATCGGAGCCTTCTGCTTTACAGATGAAGACAGTAGAGGAGAAATGAACCTCCCCAAGGTATTGACCTACTTAATAGAACTGAGATTTTTCTCATAAGTCTGTGCTCTTTGCACTATATCCTGATCTCAGATTCAGCCTTTTTATGGGCCTGACCTTAAGCTAATTTGAGAGTGAGGGCGAGTTTGTCTTTGGTGAATCCACAGCTTCCAATCTGGAAGCTCTCCTCTACTCTTTCAGAAAGAAGCTCAGAACTACTCAGGGCCTAATGTCTTCATATTCCCTCTCCTTGCTCTATGATTTCCTACCCGGTCACAACCTTCATGGGATGCACCTAATTTTTTGTACCTTTTCTCTCACTCACTCTTATTGAAACTTTTCCAAGTCCCATTGTTTAAAGGTCTTGCTAAGTTACTGATTATTCATGCTATGCTGATCAAAGGTAATAATAGCATTAACATACCACTCCACCCCAATAATAACAACAAATAGGTAACATTTGTATTTTAACATAGTCCTATGGTGACATGGCTCTCCATCCCAAAGGAGTGACTCTAATGCTGAGAATTTGGGGCATCATGGTTAGTGGGAAAAAGATTTGAAGGCAAACAGACTCTAGACCCTTTGAAACCCATAATCAAAGGTTTCACTTCATTCAGGGGGCAATTTGAAGCCATGTAAAAATCTTTCAGGGGCAGCTAAGTGGCACAGTAGATAGAGCACCAGCTCTGAAGTCAGGAAGACCTGAGTTCAAATCCAGCCTCAGACCAAACATTTGACACTTACTAGCTGTGTGACCCTGGGCAAGTCACTTAATCCCAATTGCCAAAAAAGGAAAAAGAAAAAAAATCTTTCAGGGGAGCACTGACAAATAGAAGCCTGTCTATGGTTATGCATTTGAGCCCTGGTAACCCTCTTTGGGTTACTTTGGGCACTTCCATAAAGCTAGGGAATGGTAGCTGTTAATGAAGTGAAATCTCTACAGAAAGGATCCTGAGTCTTCAGTGGTTAAGTTTGGGGCTTCTCAGGAAGCATGACTCAAAGCTAACCCCAGCTGACTGCAGAAAAGTTACAGATATTTCTGGCCTCTCCTTGTTTTATGCTTGCCCAAATCTCAGCTGTTTTACTGTGTTTTTTTTAATGTGTTGTGTAATTGTGAAACTTTTTCCAGGAGTAGATGAAGTGATTGTTGTATATAACAGATGACATCCAAAAAAGACACATCCACATTCAGCTGTTCTTAACTCTGCAATTAAAAAAAAAATTCTTCATCAATCTCCTATGGGACCTCATTATTCTCATATTCAGTATTCGTATAAGATACATTTTTATTTTAAGGTTTCAATAAACACATTTTAACTGTTTTTTAAGTAAACATGGAAAAAAACTCAAAACTTGTAATATTTCATTTGGCTGTTTTTCTGCCTTCCCAAACAGTTAGAACTATAAAAGTCAAACTTGGCATGCATAAACCCTAAGCAAAGACTGCTACCCAAGTTTTGAAAAGAAAAAGAAAAAAATAGATCTGTATTTTAAGTTTAATCATGGTTAAATTTACAAGTCTGGGCATGTGTAAACTCATCACGTTAGTCTGCTAATTTGCCTTGGCAAAATTTACTTACCACAGCACAGAAATGCACCTCACCAATGGCTAGATTCTGGGAGAGAAACACGTGGGCTGATGTTTTTTCTGCAATTGAAGAAGAAAGTTCTTTACTTTCAAGGGTTTAGAATCAAGGAAGAGATAAGATGAATGAGCAGGTAACGAGACACATATTAGTGAAAGAGACTTGCTGGCTCTAACCATAAGAGTGAATTTGATGTTACTTAAAGAAGGCTTTATGTGGGTGGTGGGGTTATAAATAATGACTCGAAAGACAAGAGAGAAGCTGTTTGGTGAGCTCAAGGAGGGGAATTGAAGGCTGTTATAATAATTCACATTCTTTAGGAGAAAGGCCTGGGAAATAAGGAAAGAAGGAAGGAAGGAAGGAAGGAAGGAAGGAAGGAAGGAAGGAAGGAAGGAAGGAAGGAAGGAAGAAGAGGAAGGAAGGAAGAGAGGAAGGGAGGGAAGAAGGAAGGAAGGAAAAAAGGAAGGAAAAAGGAAGTAGAAAAAAGGAAGGAATGGAGAAAGGGAAAAAGGAATGGAGAGAGGAAGGGAGAGAGGGAAGATGGAAAGAAGGAAAGAAGGAATACTAAGTGCTTACTATGTGCCAGGCACTGTGCTAAGCACTGGGAGATACAAATACAACAGGAAAACATTTTCTGTCCTCAAGAAGCTTGTATTAATTGAAGGAGACAATGCACAGGGGAGTGGTGGTCAGAGAAGGAAGTTTTGGTTTGGTAGGTACAAAAGCCCCAGGACAGGAGGAGATTCCAGGGCTAGTGATAGCAAGCTTCTTTTGCTTTGATTGAGATTTTTGGCACGAGGCTAATTAAGGAATAAATTATCTAGTAAAAACGGACACAGGTGAGAAATATTAGAAAGGGCCCTGAATTTTGAGTAGGAAAACTTGGATTTGAGTCCCAGCAATGGCATTGACTAGCCTGTGTGATCTTGGACAAGCCAGTTTCTTCATCTGTAAAATGAGGGAGTTGGGCACTAGATGAAGTCTCAGGGCCTTTCTGGCTTGAACAATTCTAAGTTCTAAGGTTCCAGCTCTACCATTCTCTGTTCTTTTTAACTTGCTCTGTTTTAACATTGTCTATTCTGAGGTCCTCTTCCATCTCTGACATTCTATATGTAACCTGGCATCAACATCACCATAGATAGGAGAGGCACTTCCCCTAAATCTACAAGCCATTGACATTGAGGAATTGGGATTTCTGAGAGAAGGAAGCAGTGACCATTACATGCACTACCCTAATTGCCTCAATTCTTGCCCCTAAGAGGAAGGAGTTGAAAGCATGAAAAGCTAATTCTTGCTGCCCATAGCTTTGCTCAGCACTAACTACATTTACCTCTAGACCACCCCCTTCACTTTGTACTACTTCCTTTTTTGCTTCCGTTAATTCCTACTGTTAACATAAATTAAAGAGTGACCATTTACCCTTGTGACCTGTTTAATGTTAGCCACACCAGGAGAGATTTGGGAGGGATGGGCACTCAGGGAAAGTCAGGAGACACACCCAGCCTCTAGTGTAGAAACATGGGAAACACCAGAGAGATGATTGCCCCTTCAGGGAATCACAAGCCTTTGGGTCACTCCTTGATCATATTTCTTAGCCAGCTCCAAGTTGATTTATTGGAGAGACTGTAAGAAGAGATTAATTAATAACCTGAAGCAAATTAAAACACTTAGATGAAGTGGTGAATTAAAAGTCCCTAGACATGGTCGAATATATTTTTCCAAGCAGCCTCGGGATGGGGGAGGGAGGGATGGCTGAAATGGAGGGGAGGAGACTGGGATTCCTTCCGTCTGAGTTCTCTTGAATTCCTGCCCTTCCTTCCTCATATTTATCTCCTCTTTCCTGCCAGCTTACAAGCGGAGGAGGATTTTACAGGGTAAGGACTCCCCTTGGGCACCCATCACCCAATACTGCTATTCGTTTACATGTGGAGGCTGCTTTCCACAGAGATACTATATATTTCACATGGTCTCACTTTCGATGTTCTGTGGTCCTTTGAGTTCCGACATTCTTTGTTCAATGCTCTAGCATTCTATATTCCAATTCCCACATGTGGTGAAGATTTGATTTGATTAGGAGTTCGATGTGCAATTGTTAAAAATTTTGAAGTGCACAGAAACATTGTTAAAGTTCATCTTTGCAGCTATGTGGACTTGGAATCATTAAGGCCTGAGTTCAAATCCGGCCTGAGAGATTTATAAACTGAATAATCCTGGACAAACCCTTTCAGTTGCCTTATCTGGAAAATGCAGTTAATAATAGCATCTACTTTAGATTTGTGATGAGAATCAAATGAGAAAAAAAATGTAAAATACTTTGCCAAACTTAAAGTGCTATATGAATGTTAGTTATTACTATTATTATATACAAAAATATTGTTATTATTTTACAAAGATGGTTTTGGCAGTGATTTAGTATTTTCCAAACCTTAAAGCATTATATAAATACTTCATATAAATATAAGTGCATATAAATACATATAAATAAATAGTATATAAAAATTTTAAATATAAATACATGTCTATTTAAATATGTTAGTATATAAAATGTTTCTATTTAAATATATGTTTCTATGTAAATATATCTATATTTAAATATATGTTCATATATAAATATATTTGTGTTTAAATATATGTTTATATAAAATATTTATATTTGAATATATGTTTACATAAAATATATTTATATTTAAATATATGTTCATATAAAATATATTTATATTTAAATATATATGTTTATATAGAGATATATTTATATTTATATATGTGTTTATATAAAATATATTTATACTTAAATATATGCATTTGTATATAAATATATTGATATTTCAATATATATTTATATGTAAATATATGTTTATGTCTTTAAATATATAGTATATAGTGTATATATATATATAAATATATAGTATATATAGAAAGAAAAAAGCCAGTTAGGAGGAAGTTTTGCAGCAAATTAACAACCTACTGATTGATCAGAGGGAGCTGGTCCTTAATCTTCCATGGATCTGTTGTTTTATCTGACTCTCCATGACTCAATTTGGGGTTTTCTTAGCAAAGATACTGGAGTGGTTCGCCACTTCCTTCTCCACCTCATTTTACAGATGAAAAAACTTAGGCAAACAGAGTTAAGTGACTTGCCCTAGGTCATACAGTTAGAAACTGTCTGAGGCCAGATTTGAACTCAGGAAGAGGAGTCTTCCTGAGTCCAGCCCCAGTGTTCTATTCATTGTGGCACCTAACTGCCCCTGTGGATCTGGATGCAAGGCATTTACTCTAATTCTTTCTAAGGCCTCTGAAAGACAATCCAGATACCCAAGGAATCTTATATAAAGCTAAATCCTTCTATCTCCATTCTGTTCTCCTGGCACTTGACCATATATATTTGAACCTGGTTAGTTTTGTATTGCTTGATTGGTATTTCCGGATTAATTCCTATCTCTGTTTCTGTCTTGTCTCACACAGAGGTAGTCATAGCGGAGCAGTAAGACTGTTGGGATCTGATTTGGATCCTGGCTCTGATGCCTACTAACAAAGGGATCATGGACAAGTCACTCACTGCCTCAGTTTCCTCATCTCTGTATTAAATGGGGTTAATATACTCTATTCATGAGAGGGTTACTATGAGCATTTACATAGAGATTTAAGGTTTGTGAGGCACTTTACATTTGTTGATCCTCACAAGGACCCTAGGATGTAGGTGCTATTATTATCTTCATTTTACAGATGAGGAAACTGAGGCTGAGAGAGGGGAGAAGTTAAGTGACTTGCCCAGGATCACACAGCTAGTAAGTGTGTGAGGCCAAATTTGAACTCAAGTCTTCCTGACTCTAAGTCTAATGCTCTATATATCGGGCAACCCAGTAAACTTTAAAGTATTATATTAACCTCCCCAAAGGAAAGGACTGTGCCTTATAGATTTCTTTTGCCTTTAGGCCCCAGTACTACCTGGTACCCTGCTCATCACAAACCGAAGGTACCCTCAGCAAATTCTAGCCTAGCCTGATGTTGAAGGTCGTTACTGGTTGACTAGATCCAGTTTCAGCTGAAATGTAGACAAAATAAATTGCATTTCACTCCACATCCAGGAGCTGTGAGGAAGTCTAAAGTGATTTTTTTTAAAAGGTCTGGATAGATAAAAATAGAGTAAAGGAGAGAGGCCTTTTCTAGATGTACAGCCAGAATATCCCAGGTGCAAATGATTCAGGAGATGCTTTAGCCACTGAGACAGTACTGAACCTGTCTGGGCCTTGGCCTTGGTGTGGTGGTGAGTAGTGGCTGTTCTGGTGGACTTGCTGTCCTTCAGATGTGGTCTTGTAGGGGAACTGGTGCAGGTCTGACTCAGGGAGAAGTTCTGCCATTCTCTGACTCACTGGCCCCACTTCCTGGAATTCTTTGGTTTTGCTTGGATTACTCCCATCCAGGAACCTTTAGTCCTGACCTTTCTAAAGGGGACAGATTACTCCAATGTGGCAGAACATGCTGGCAGGCGACTCTAGAATGTGGGAGGTGCTCCCTGAAGGGGTCAGAGAGGGCAGGTAGACTTTGAATAAGGTTGTAAAACTGAGCATATTGATCTGAAGATTGGCTTGAATCTGTCTGAGACACTAGTTATGGAACATTCTTCTTTTTGCTACTATCTGATTCTTTTCTCTGATGGTTTCTTGCTTAGGGTGGAGCTTTGCCAGGCCATTGGGGTTAGGTGGGGCTAGCTGCTGTGGGTTTCTTTCTCTGAGCAAAACAGAGCCTAAAGAGCTCTTCTCTACATTTATGAACTTACTCTTTACAGTTGACAGCTCTGCCACGCCTGACATTCAAAATCTGTGGTCTAATAGATTGCAAGTTCCTTGAGGACAGGGACTATGTCATTTCATTTTCATTTCACCACAGCAGGTACTTAACTTTTATGGAATCACAAACTGATGTCTCTCTGAGATGGAAAAAATGAAATCACTCTTTTCTGCATTGTACTGCTAGGTCTCAGTTTCATTTTCTGTAAAAGTGAGGGCATTGGATTAAATCAGAGGTCCTTACACTTTTTTGTGTGTGGATGTATTGGAAACAAAGTAGATGCCTATTGATTAAGGAATGGCTAAATGAATCATGGCACATGAATGTAATAAAACATTCCTGAGTTATAAGAAATAGTCAATGCAATGAATACAGAAAAGCATGGAAAGATCTACATGAACTGATGCATAGTGAAATAAGTAGGGATAAGAAGACAATATTCATGATAATGTAAATGGAAAATATAAATTAAAAGTCAGTGGATCCTTTTCGTAGTCTCATAAGGCCTACGGGCCCCTTCTCAGAGCAACATTTTAAAATGCACAAAAATACATTAAATTACTAGTGAAACAATAATTTTGAAGTAAAGACATCATTTTGTTTTCCTGTCCAACTTCGTAGACCTCCTCCCACTCCCACTGAATTCTAGCCATAGGTCTCTTGAGTCCAGGTTAAGAGCCTCTGGACTGAATGATCTTTCAAATAGCTTTAAAAAAAACATTCTAAGGTTCTAGAGTTATTATGGCCAATGCAAGCCAGTCAGATATGATCTCTACCTGCAAGTTGAATGGAGGTGTGAGAGAGAATACAGCAACAAAAAAAAGCTGGATGGACTAGCAAATTCACAAGGCCCACCTCCCACGTGCCAGAGGAATTGTTTCAAAATAGCTACATATTTTGGTACTGCTGGCAAAGCTATCTTTTGTTCAGTTGTGACCCCATTTAGGGTTTTCTTGGCAAAAGTACTGGAGTGGTTTGCCATTTCCTTCTCTAGTTCACTTTACAGATGAGGAAACTGAGGCAAACAGGCTTAAGTGACTTGCCCAGGGTCACACAGCTAGTAAATGTCTGAGGCTGGATTTGAACTTGGAAGATGAGTCTCCTGACTGCAGCCCCAACACTTTATCTGCTACCTAGCTGCCCCTAAAAGTTGTTTTAGACTGATGCATTTATTCAGCTGCATTTATATTCCTGAGTGCCAAAGCATCTAAGTCCTGGCAATGGGTCATTCAGATCCTTCTATCAGCAGGAACTGGGTTGATGATATAAGAATTTGCATTTATGTAGCACTTCACCAAGAGGTTAAATGACTTGCCTAGGGAAGTCACATAGCTACCAAATATCTGAGGTAGAGTTTGAATTTGGGTTTTCCCGACACCAAGTCCAGCACAATGTCCATTGGGTCACCTAGCCCAGTAGGTAGATTGGTTTGCAGTTCTCTGCTTGGGGGTAGGTAACATCAAAAATCATGTGAAAATTATCTTCTGTGAGTAGGGATCCATACTAGGGTAGCCATTGCTGGGATATCATCTCCCGTGATGAAGATGGGACCAAGATAAAGGTGGGGACCCAAGAGAAGTTGTTCAGTCCATACTGAACCTGTGATTCTTCCTGTATCTTTCCCTTTTAGGTTTACTTTAATACCAGTAAATTAGAATGGGGTAGGTCTCTTGAGTCTGAGCAATAGTTATTTCCCTTGCATAACTAATTGAATCAAATCACTCCTAAAGACTGTTATTCAAAAAGTGAGACTATATGAGAGGGTAGCACAAATTAGCAAAAGCTCAAGGAAATCATTCAATAGCCTAAAAGGAACATCCTGCCCTTTTCTCTCTGGCCCTTGTTCCTGGCAGAGGTGGTGTGTTTGCCAGGCAACTCCCAGAATCTCAGAATCCCAGAATTTTAGAGCTGACAGAGACTTCAGCTGCCTTCTAGTCCAACCCATATCCCCAAAGGAATCTCCTGGATAACATACCATAGCAGAGGTATTCGCTCCCCATGGGCAGATGGGGAGCCGATGCTGTGATTAGTCATTTCGTTAACCAGAGCAAGATTCATAAACCATGTCCTCAAGCCAGCCTTAAATATATATGTGTGTGTATGTTATATATATATATAATATATATATATATATATATATATATATATATATATATAAAATTTATATTTAATTAATAAATTATATGTAATTGAGAACTTTTGTATTTACATTACCTTTATTTCTCATTATACCCCTCCCCAATTCTTCTTGCTGAGAGCTATCCCTCATTTAAAAAAAAAGATAAAATAAAGGGGAGAAATGTTCAGCCACAGTAAGCAGTATATTCTTTCTACTGGTGGAGTTCCACACCCCTAGTCCACCCCCTCTGCAAAAGAGGGGGAGGCATATGTTCATATCTCTACTGGGGGCCAAGACTGGTCTTATAATTTCATGGCACTAGCTTTGATTATTTTGTTGTTGTCCCTTCCATTTATATTGTTGCAACAAGGCATATTATTTTCCAGGTTCTAGTGCCTTCAAATTGCATTAGTTCAATGTAAGTGGTCTGTCCCATGCTTCTCCCCGCTGTTGCTAGTGCCTTTTCTCTGTTGATTATTTCCAGTCTATCCTGTATAAATCTCATTTGTACATAGTTGTCTTCACTATGTCTCTCCCATTACACCATGAGCTCCTTGAGAACAGGGATTATTTTGTGCTTATCTTCATATGCCCAGAGCTAGCATAGTATCTAACAAATGATATGGCATTTGATTAATACTTTTTGCCTAACTTGACTCTGAACAGTAGTAGTAGTAGTTGTGGTAACAGTAATGGTGATAATGGTAATAGCAATGGTGATAGTAGTAGTAGCAGCAGCAGTAGCAGTGGTAGTAGTCATAGTGATAACAGTAATTAATGGTGATAGTAGTAGTAGTAATAACAGTAATGGTGTAGTAGTAGTAGCAGCAGCAGTAGTAATAGTAATGGTGGTAGTAGTAGCAGCAGTAGCAGCTACAGAAATGGTAGTGGCAGTAGTAGTAGTAGTGTAATAATAATGGTGGTAATAGTAGTAGTAGTAGTAGTAGTAGATGGTGGTAGTAGTAGTAGCAGCAGCAGCAGTAGCAGAAATGGTAGGAGTAGTAGTGTAATAGTAATGGTGGTTGTAGTAGCAAGAGCAGTAGTGATAGTAGTACTGGTGGTAATAGTAGCAGCAGCAACAGTAATGGTAGTAGTGGTGGTGGTAATAGCAGTAGTAGTAGCAGTCACAGCAGTAGTGGTAGCAGCAGTAGTGGTAGCAGTAGTAAAGATAATAGTAATGGTAGTAGCAGCAGCAGCAGTAGTAGTGGCAATAGTAAGGGTGGTAGTAGTAATAGTAGTAGTAGTAGCAGCAGTAGCAATAGTAATGGTGGTAGTAGTAGGAGGAGGAGCAACAGCAGTAATAGTGGTAGTAGTGGTGGTGGTAATAATAGTAGTAGTAGTAGTAGTAGCAATAGCAGCAGCAGTAGCAGTAGCAGTTAACATCTTAGCATGTTATAATTCACAAAGTTTTTGGAGAAGGGGTGTAGAATTCACACTCATTACTTGTATTCCTTTTCCTACTCTGTATCCTCCAAATCCAACTGAAATGGGAAAAAATGAAATGACTGAGAAAACAGAAAGGGACTGAACTAAAAGTTTAATTCCCAGAGGGGAAGGTTTTTCTGACTCAATTATAGGTCTCCCTTACCATTTCTTCCCACCCCCCCACCCCCCACTAATATGTTCCTTTCATGTGTTTTCTCAAGAGTTTTAATTAAATGTCTTCCTTTGGTGAGATTCTGGAAAAATAGCTGTTTGAGTACTGATTCCTGCAGCTGAAAAGTACATAAATTATATTCCCTAACAAACCTCCTATTGCAGCAGCTGAATACAAGTACATCCTAGGACTTGTTAAAGCAAGCTCACTGGGATTTCCGCTTAAAGACTGCAGTCCTGACATCATGCCAATACTGGTTAGATACAGAAAAATGGTTGAATTCCCTTAGCTAAGTGCCCCCCATATGAAAAAGGGTTTTCATGCAGGAGAAACAATCAAACGTTCTTGAGTCGGATTTAATCACAAATCCACATGTCATTAGCTTAAGTTTCATGGCATGGCCTTTCCATTTTGCTCTGTAGCCCAGACTGCTTACTCTCCTCTAGTATCTGGCTCCCCTACCCACTAGAGTGGGAGCAAAGAGAAGCTTGGCCATAGAAATGAGCTATCACTGGTCTCTGGGGAGCCATCAGGCAGCTCTTTTTTTCTCCAGTTCTCCTTTCCCTGTCTTACTCATGACCTTTGGGTTATGAGTCACCTCCACCCAAACTGAAGATGTTGATGGCCATGTTAGGTAGGAAGGATGGGAAGGAATCTGAGAGCTCAGTTCCAGGGCAAAGAGAAGCTGTTCTGACTCACACTAACACTGTATTTGCTGTCCCATGGCTGTGATAAATAAACATACAGCAGAGTACTAACACATACAATTTATTCTTGTCAGAAATTTGAGGAGCCAGTGACTAGAGATTATTATTAAGTGGATCCCATTGAACTATTATGTTTTTTTCTGATTTCCTATTTACCTCACCTGTCTCCAGTGAAAGATTCTGAAGAGTTATACAGTTAGACCATGATATTAGGGGCCAATCGTTAATGGGCCAGGATTATCAGAAGTAACCCCTCACCACCTATAATATTTGAATCAGGTTAAAATGAACATCAAGGGTAGCCTAAAAAGAAAAGAAGTGATATAAGAAAGCCTAGGCAGAGAAAGGGTTGTGGAACAAGGGCCTCCCATACTCTTTGCCTTGGTTGATAGGTAAGGGTCAGGACAAAGCTTCAAACAAACCTAATTAAGTTGTAAAATTAAATACCTCTTTAAATCAGCAGAGAATGGACAATGGATGCACCAAGAGGCATACTGAATGAATGAATAATAAAATTTCAACCACTCTCAGCCCTCTGAAATGCACCATGTATCCAATATTTTAATAAAGGATGTGGAATGAGAGACGTCATGGTAGAGTGCTGTACTTAAGAGTCATAAGACTTGGGTTCAAATTCTGATTCTTACACTTAACTCATTTAATCTTTTAAGCCTCAGTTTCTTCATCTGTAATGCTTGTAGTTACTCTTTTACAAGGCCATTTTGAGAAAAAAAATGCTATGTAAATCTTGATAAGCCTATAGAAATGTGAACGATTGTTATTGTTAAAAAAAAAAAGCCTCATTGTAACTGATGCAAAGTGAAGTGAGTAGAACCAGGAGAACATTGTACATAGTAACAAAAATATGGTATGATGATCAACTGTGAATGATTTAGCTATCCTCAGAATTACAATGTTCCAAGACAATTCCAAAAGACTCATGATGAAAACTGCAATCCACCTCCAGAGAAAGAACTGATGAAGTCTGAATGAAGATTAAAGCATACTATTTTTCACTTTATTTTTCTGTGGGCATTTGTTTTTGTTTTTGTTTTCTTTCACAATATGACTGATATGAAAATACGTTTTTCATGATTGTACATGTATAACCTATATCAAATTTCTTACTCTCTCAGGGAGGGGGAAGGGAAGAAAGGGAGAGAATTTGGAATTCAAAAAAATTTTTTAAAATGTTAAAAATTGTTTTTATATGTAATTAGATAAAAATTAAAAAAGAAGAAAACTTTCTTTCTTTCTTCTATGGCTAGAAGGTGAAAGAGCCTCCTGAAAACATTCTGATCTTGGGAAGAAAGCACAGGGCCCAACTTTACAATATGTTCCTCTAATGCCAAGAAAAAAACCCTGAAGAAAAATTCTAGTATACAATGTAAAGAGTTGAAACAAGAGGTAAAAGTGAAAGAATTCTAGGGCAAATTTATTTGAGTAGTGGAGCTGAGGATGGGATGGGGAAAATATAGAGACCAGGAATGACCCAAGGCAGATCTCTGACTGCCTACAAGGTATGGTTCTCCAGGCAAAGCAGCACATGACCAGCCTGAGTTCATTAAGTAGGTAAGTCTATTCCAAATGGTCCTTTATGCCTTATCGTCCTCTATCACCATCCCCAACTGAAACCCCCATATCAGTACTCTGGGAAGAAGTGTCCTCTGCTCCAAACCAAAGCTGTGAGGACATAGGGGCTAGTTATGATTCTGTTTGCATGCAACCAAGTGGCCCAGTAGATAGAACACTGGGCCTAGAGTCAGAAAGACCTGAATTCAAATCCAGCCTTAGACACTTACTAGCTGTGTGACCCTGAGCGGGTCACTTAACCCTATTTGCCTCAGTTTCCTCATCTATAAAATGAGCTGGAGAAAGAAATAGCAAACCACACTAGCATATTTGCCAAGAAAACCCCACCTGGAGTCAGAACATGACTGAAAAATGACTGAACAACAAGAAGTTAATAAAAGCTAACAAGTATTTTGTTATTGTTACTAAAGAGAAACTAATTTACTTTAGGCTTCCTTGAGTACACACTTGGGTGGGAATTAAATTCTGCATATGCCTGCATATTAAAGAATAGAAAGAATTAATCACAGGTTGATAAGACTTTAAATGTATTTAAGGACTCTTAAAACATTCCCTAATCTCACCACTAGACCAGGGTAGAGAATATTCTGCATAGTCAGGAATTGATATTTTTGACCAAACCACCAAATTCCTGTAGACATCGCATACGTAGATTTTCTTTTGTTTTTGATTTTTGGGGGGTTTTTTGCTAGGCAATGGGGTTAAGTGACTTGCCCAGGGTCTCACAGCTAGTAAGTGTTAAGTGTCTGAGGCCCCATTTGAACTCAGGTCCTCCTGACTCCAGGGCGGGTACTCTATCCACTGCACCTCCTAGCTGCCCCTTTTATGTAGCTTTTTTGCCTCAAAAATTCATACGTTTTGCTCTTGTAGTTGATGACCTTCATAAAGATGGCAGTGAGTAACAGGAACCTGGAAAAACTATGAATACTTTGGGTGAAATTGTTTTATTTTTATGAATATTCCAGCTTGTTTGCCACCTAAAAACATGGAGATATGGCTGCTTTCCTTTAAGCCTCTTAGTTTACGGGCTTGTGAGTCTGTGATAAACAGAAGAGCTTGTGCATTCCACCTTTGTCACCACTACTCATGGGGAGGGAGATTTCCAAACATCTCCTGACCCTCTCCTCCCTTCTCCCCCAGAGCCATTGTTTGGACACGTATAAGGAATAATAGTGAGCTGGATAATGTAGAAACAAATGCTGTTCTTGAGAGTGGCACTAGCAGCTAGCAAACAAGCAAGGTAGTACAGTACAGAACTTAGAAGGTGATTTCAGAATGACACCTAGTGGAGTGGGTTCATTGATTTATTTGTTACACTTACCTTTGTGTGGGAAGTTTCTTTTTTAAACAAGTGTTTTCCAATTGGTGTTTGGTGGCATAGAGCCCAGGAGGGGTAGAGTTAGTATGCTGACTTTCTGTTTTCAATTATCCACTAAACCACAGGTTTAGATACTAGAAAAGTCTATTCACATGTTTGCTTTTCAAGCAGAAAAACATAAAATATAAGTGGCTCAACAGGGCAAGGGGCTTTCTAAATGACGTTGGTGTCCTCTTTTTTTAGAAATAGAGGCTGCAGAATGGTCTTATTGTAAATAATAATGAATAAATTGTAAATAAATAAATAGGAGGGGTTTTCTTGTCTGTAAAATATTTATTCTTCTCAAGTAATGTGCCAGGATACTAGTTGTACATTTAGCATCTAAAAATTCTATTTTATAATTTTGAAGGATTTTCAGGGTCCCTCCAGTAGTCTACAATCAAAAATGAATTGGATCTTTCTAGTGAATATTGGATCAGTCCTTGTAGAACTCTATTGGATTTAAACGTCTTCCATCTGGGTTTAAAGTTGGCATTGCCATAGTATGAAATAGAGCAACCCTTTTGATTGATTGGGAGCAGAACTAACGAGACGAAGAAGAAACTAGCTGGTCTGTAGAACATGTCTCATACTTAAGAAATGTAACAGATTGGTAGTTATATGGCTCGGTTCCTAAAAATTCTCTATTGTTTTTCTTCAAGGATACTCAGAATTCCTCAAATGAGTACAAATCTGATATGAACTTGAACTCTCTACTGACTAATGAATCATATCCTGAAAGAATTGTATTGACTTTAAGTGTCTTTGCTTCTTAGTCGAATGATTCAATTTCATTAGATTTAAACAGAACCATCCTATTGGTTGAGAGTAGTACAAACCAAATGGGAGCAAACTTGATCTGTGGAACATGCATTGTACTCAAGGAAAGGGTCATATCATTAGTTACGTATCTAGGTTCTTAAAGATTCTTTCTTTTTTTTTCCCTCCTTCGAGAGTTTTATACTCTTGCAACTCACTTTAAGCTAATCCGAATGTCTCACTTTTTCAGCATGCAACTTCATCCATTCAAGTCTATTTTACAAGAATGACTTTCTATATTTTTTAACCACAAATACGTACATGCAAGCAGTCATAATATATAAACATACTGAATTTATATCCCTTTTCTCTTTTGTTGTTGTTTAGTCATTTTTCAGTCATATCCAACTCTTTGTGACCCCATTAAGGGTTTCCTTAGCAAAGGTACTGGAGTGGTTTGCCATTTCCTTCTCCAGCTTATTTTACAGATGAGGAAACTGAGGCAAACAGGATTAAGTGACTTGCCCGTGATCATACAGCTAAGTGTCTGAGACTGGATTTCTTTCTCTTCTTTGACTTTGTCTCCCAAAGCAAGGTGAGATGTTTATATGATGGGGAAATGCAAAGGTGAGGAACAAAGCTACCTGAGCTCCAACTTCTTAACTGTCTGTTGAGGAGAGGTGAATTGACATTCGACTTTTGAAAAGAAGTGTAAGGAATGCATTGGTATTTCCAAACAGAGAGAAAAGATTAGGGTTCACTGAATTAAGTTGAGAACAAGGACAAGTATCAAATGGAGTTCTTTTTTATCCCTAAACTCTTTCTTCTGCTTAACTTGCCTCATTTTTTGACAGCATCACCAACAACTCAGTCACCTGAGTTCTCAGTTTCAGAATCATCCTGATTTGCCACATCCAATCAGCTTCTTGGTCTAGTCTCCTAGTCCTAGATCCTATCTCCACACAATGTCTCTTGTATCTTTATCTTTCCCTCAACTCAACACTAACTTAATTCAGAGCCTTATCATCTCTAACGTGTACCAATTTAACAGCTTCCTAAATGGACACTGAGCTGCCACTCTCTTTGTCCTCCTATATAGCCTGCACTTACATGCCACATTTATCTTCCTAAGGCACAGATCTATCATTCCCCTGCTCAAGGACCTTCAGTGGCGCCCTATGATTGTTAGGTAGGTTGCTGTTTGTCCTTTGTTCTTGAAGATGACCATGACATTAAGGAGGTGATTCCATAACGTGCAAGTGAATTGAATTTAAGTGATGGAGGGCTGTGGAGAGAGAGAGAGAGAGAGAGAGAGAGAGAGAGAGAGAGAGAGAGAGAGAGAGAGAGAAAGGAAAGAAGGAAAGAAAGACAGAGAAAGAAAGAAAAGAAGGAAGGAAAAGAGAGAAAGAAAGAAAGAAAGAAAGAAAGAAAGAAAGAAAGAAAGAAAGAAAGAAAGAAAGAAAGAAAAAGAAAATGAGAGAGAAGGAGGAAGGAAGGAAAGAAGGAAGGAAAGGAAGAAAGAGAAAGGAAGGAAGGAAGAAGGAAAGAAAGAAAGGAAGAAAGGAAAGAAGGAAAGAAGGAAGGAAGAAAGAAAAAGAAAGGAAGGAAGGAAGGAAGGAAGAAAGAAAGAAAGAAAGAAAGAAAGAAAGAAAGAAAGAAAGAAAGAAAGCAAGCAAGCAAGCTTGTGTTGCCCAGCTGGTGCCTAGTAGGCAGCTCCTTCTCTTCTCCCAGAGTGTCTGTGAATGAAGGTTTTCCCGGCTCCAAGGTCAGGTCTCTCTATCCATCAACCTAGATCTTTTCTCCTTTTCAATTAATACAAGGTATTTGAGGGAAATAGAAGGTCTATATCATTCCTAGTCAAAAACTTCTTAAATGAATACTTAGGATTGAAACGTTCTCTGCATAATCCAGCTTTTAGTGCAAAGGCCTCTGGCAACAATAAAGAACATTTCTTTTACTTTACTAATCGGTATATCCTTTAAGGCTGGAACAGCTTTTCCTTGAGATTTTTTCTGTGGCTGATTTTTGGCATAGTTATCTGTCACTGTATGAATAAAGTCCAGGGAAGAAGTATTCCCCATGTTAATTCCAAATAGCAATAGGTAAGTAAGTCTAAAATAATAAGGAGGTGGACTGGCAAAGCCATGTGCCCAGTATTTTTGAGGCCAATATGTCAGTCCTAAGTTTAACCAAATGTCAAGAATGAATGCCCACACAAGATACAGTATGAAACCAAACTGGGAGCTTAAGGGGGAAAAAAAAGCCTTATATTGCTCTTTCTGGCAATGGTGATGATGAATTTTCAAGCATAGTCTCTTTATCTTTAGGGAACCTAAAGCTTTCTGTTTGCCATGCAGGAACCCACATTTGGGGCAGATTGGAGAAGGAAGGGAGAAAAATAAGCGTGAGCAGGCCTGGGGCAGGGCCAATGGAAGTTTTTATTATCAAGAGAAGATGACTACCAACAGCCTCCAGAATGTTATCATCTATTCAAGCAGGAAGGGACCTTAGAAATCAGCCCCCTCACTTTACAGATGAAGAAACTGAGGTCCAGAGAGATGAAGTGATTTTTCTACTCCATTGAGATGTGCACTCTTTGAGGACATGAGCTAGATTGCCTTTTGGCCTTTCTATGTATCTTTCTCACTTAGCGTGGTGCCTGACACATAGTAAGGGAATAATGCACACTTATTGACTGATTGCTTGGCTACCTAAGGCAGGAGTTCTTAACCTGGGGGATATAAACTGGGGAATGAAAGTTCATAACCTGGGGAACTTAAAAAATATATATGCACATATATGCATATACAAATATATGCATATTCATATATAGTATAATATAAATATAAAATATTTATATATTATATTATAACATACTGTATATATAATATAAATATATATTATATAGTATATATAAAAAGTTATATATAAATATATTAAATATTTACATATAATATTACACATATACTATATATAAATGTATATTATGTATAATAAAAGTTATCTATATATACATATAACTTTTCTTTTTTGTTTGTTTTCAACATAATTAATTTCCTTTGTAACCCATGCATTTCATTTTATGCTTTTAGCAACATTATTCTGAGAAGTGTTTCAGCAGAAACTATAGATTTCAGATATAGGTTTCAGCAGACTGCCAAAGGAGGCCAATGGCATACAAAAGGTTGAAAACCTTTAGCTTAAGGTCACATAGATTGTAGGTAGCAAACTTGGGTTTGAATCCAAATCTGGCACTCTCTTCACTAAATCAAGCTCAGTGGAAGCAAATCCCGAGCCACTGAAATTTTCTGTGCCTCAGTTTCCTCATCTGTAAAATGAGCAGGTTAGAGTTGATGGCCTCCAGGGCCCCATCCAGACCCAAATCTATGATCCTATATCCCATTGTGTCCTTCTCATGATTAATAGTCACATAGAAAGTAACTTGTTTTACTCTATTAATTACTAAAGTAAGATGACAACCCATACTCCTTTTTTTCCCCTCTGGAAGCAATTAGAGTTAAGTGACTTGCCCAGGATCACACAGCTAGTAAGTGTCTGAGATGGGATTTGAACTTGAGTCCTCCTGACTCCAGGGCCAGTGCTCTATCCACTGTGCCACCTAGCTGCTCTATCTATTCCTTCTTAACAACAAGTAAGCCCCAGTTCATATGTATTCCAAACAACCAGAAAACTTTCAGAAGCTTTATCTGGGCTGCTTCTTATGATACCTTGAGGAAAACATAGCTTCTAACTGCAAGTCACATGGCAGGGAAGAAAGAAAGAGGTAAAGGAAACTGGGTGAGACTAAAATCTTGATAAAGAGCATGTTCAGCTCAAAGGTTTGGGAACTTGTACAAAAAACACACCCATGTTGGAAATGAAGATGAATCTACTGCTGTAATCAAAACGGGAACTTCAGTAGAGTTTGGCAAGGATAGCAAATGCTGGTCCAAATCCCAACTTGGCTTTCCAATTTTAGCTAATGCTCTTTCCAAAGTTGACTTTGCAAATGGTCCTCTTGGTGAGAATGTAGACATGTGTGTTATGGAGTTGGGTGGGGGCAGGGAAAGGGAAGAGGCAGAGCTCATCTTCTGAATTTGTCTGAGTTTCCCATACAGAATGGTTCACTGGAAGCTTTGTACTTTTCAAAGATCTAGCTTTGAACTACTCATTGGAAGCCAATTACTCAAATCTAATTTGACCTGGAGAGAAGGTCTAGAAAGGAAATGGGGTACAGTGGAAAATGGGACCAAATCCCAGCTCTGTTTTTCACTACCCACTTACTTTTTAAGTGAGATAGGCAAGTTGTTCCACCTCTGTGGGCTACATTTCCTTAATTGGTAAAGGGGTGAGTTGATCCAGATGACTTCTGAGATCTCTTTCAGCTCCAAGTCTTCAATCCTGTGGTCTTATACTTAGAAGTTTCAAGAGATGAGTCAGTTTAAGGGAAGAGATTAATTTTGAATTAGTATTTATCCAATGCTTACTATGTGCCAGGACACTATGCTAAATACTGGGAATGGGAATATAGATACAAGAAAAAGATAGTCCCTGCCCTCAAGGAGCTTACATTCTAATGGGGGAAGATGACAATTAAAAGGAAGCTGAAAAAGGAAAAAGGAGACAAGATTGAGAAGGGGGCATGGTAGCAAGCCAGGAGTAGCACCTGAATAGGGATGGAGGAGTGGATGTGGCTAGCCTGTTCCTCAAAACGGAGGAACTCATCGATTAGAAGAGGAAGTCACCAAGGCAGAAGGATCTTTTAGGGTGAGAAGGGTACTGGGGAATTGTGGAGTACAGAGAGCGTAGAGCAGAATTGGGAGAATAGTGAAGAAGAGGATGAGAAAGAGCAACAGATTTGGAATTAAGTGCTGGCCTTGGCACTCATTAGTTGTGTGATCATGAGCATGCCATCTCACCTTTCTAGGATTCTGCTTTCTCATCTATAAAATGGAGATGATAATAAAATTTATACTACCTACTCCATAGGGCTGTGGTGATGATCAAACAAGATAATGCTGTATAATTCCATTCAAGGACAAGTGTGAGCTCTTATTATTATTGGTTTCCTAGATGCAATCACAAACAAAATGCCTTTCCTTCTGCTTTCATCACTCCCTGTGCCTATTTTTGTGCCCATTTTGTTGATATTCACATTTTTGTGTAGCTTCAAGTATGACAGCAGCCCAACTATGAGGAATTAAGGGCTTAAGAAATGATCACAAGAATGTGTGAGCATGCTGGTTCTCAGAGAAGCAGACCCCAAGGTAAGGAAATCCTGACTATGCCATGAACATGATCCTTGAGTTTGATTCAATAAAAACTCATTGAAATCTGATTTATTGTGACTTGGAATTGAAGACTTGGGATAAGATTAATGGGCCGCTTTTGGATTACATCATCTTTGGGGGATTGTCAAATATGGCCTATGTCGAAGTCACTAAAGACTGTTTAGCTGTATTCCCTTGTTAAAATAATGGGATGATTGCTGTTTCCTAGGAACTCAAAGGATAACATAACAGAGTCCATGAAGCATGACTTTGGATTCACTAACCTCCTATGGAAGCCACCTTGCATTTGTGCTCTGGCTGAATGCTTCACATTGCCGAGAATGGCTATATGATCCTTTGCAGGGTAGACATGAATCATGCTCGGGTTGCTTGGCTGATCTGGAGTGACATAAACCACATTGCCCAGCTTGCGTATTTTTTGATATTTTCTTATTACCAATTTACAGCACTAGTGTTTGAGAAATCAAACTCTGACCTACATATCAAATTCATTTGGTTGTAGCATGTGTTCCTGCCCCACCCCCTTGTCCTTAAAGAGGAAAAAAAAAGGTAAATAACCACCAGCTTGAGTGTTTTAACTTTTTCTAATTGTCAAGATTCAGTTCTGCCAGAGGACACATAGCCTGTACTCAAAATTGCAAAAGCCTAAGATGGCGGAGTGAAAGCAGTGACTTGCTTGAGCTCTCCCCCAAACCCCTCCAAATACTCATAAAAATGGCTCTAAACAAATTCTGAAGCAGCGGAACCCACAAAAAGACAGAGTGGAACAAATTTCCAGCCCAAGACAAGCTGGATGATTGATCAGAGGGGTATATGGTGCGGGGCTGGGAGTGTAGCGCAACGTGCGGGGGCCACAGTGTGGGTGCGCAGGCCTCAGCGAATGTGGAGCAGGCCTCAGAGGACTGAATCTCGGGCAGCTGTGGAGGCTTCCAGGCTCCTCAATCCACCAATGCCAAAGACAACTTAGAAGGTCAGTGGGAAAAGTCTGTTTCTGTCGGTGCTGAGGAAGGAAGGCGGGGTTTCAGCTCCATTCCCCAAGAGCATGGCCCTGGGGGGGCAGCTGCTTCCCGAGCTTCCGGCCCACAGACTGAGGGGGAATCCAGTGGCTGATCAGAGAGGGATTGCAGGGATCTCTTTGCCAGTGCTGAGGCAGGAATCTCTTGCTTTGCCCATGTTTGGATCTGGGCACAGTTCTGGGCAGTGCTGGGGTGAGGAGGAGCGCTGGCTTGGTGGAGCTTGTAGTGGCTGTGGAGAGGAACCCCTCCTCACAGTTACAGGACAGAAAGGAGTACTTGTAGTCACAGGCCAGGAAAGGAGTAAACACCTTGCCCCTTATCATACCACCTTGGAAGAACTGAAAATTTACAGGTCCCTACAAGTATCTCTGAAAACAGCTGTACAAACCCCGAAGCTTGGGACAGTACATTCTCCACATTGGAAGCAGATTTGTACCTTAACAAAGAGTTTAAAACTCAAGTAATTGGCCAGGATCATGAGCAAGCAGCGCAAAAAGAGTCAGACTATATTATCTTACTTTGGTGAAAAAGAAGACCAAAATATACAACCAGAAGAAGACAACAAAGTCAAAGCCCCTACATCCAAAGCCTCCAAGAAAAATATGAATTGGTCCCAGGCCTGGAAGAGCTCAAAAGATTTTGAGAAGCAAGTTAGAGAAGTAGAGGAAAAACTGAGAGTGATGCTAAAGGAGACCCAAAAAAATACTGAAGAAAATAACACCTTAAAAAATAGCCTAACCCAAATGGCAAAAGAGGTCCAAAAAGCCAATGAGGAGAAAAATGCCCTAAAAAGCAAAATTGGCCAGATGGAAAAGGAAGTCCAAAAGCTTACTGAAGAAAATACTTCCTTAAAAATTAGAATAGAGCAATTGGAAGATAGTGACTTTATGAGAAATCACGACACAGTAGAACAAATCCAAAAGAATGAAAAATTAGAAAACAATGTGAAATATCTCATTGGAAAAACAACTGACCTGGAAAATAGATCCAGGAGAGAGAATTTAAAAATTATTGGACTATCTGAAAGCCATGATCAAAAAAAGAGCCTAGACATCATCTTTCAAGAAATTATCAAGGAAAACTGCCCTGATATTTAGAACCAGAGGGCAAAATAGAAATTGAAAGAATCCACAGATCTCCTCCTGAAGGAGATCCCCAAAGGAAAACTCCTAGGAATGTTGTAGCCAAATTCCAGAGTTCCCAGGTCAAGGAGAAAATATTACAAGCTGCCAGAAGGAAACAGTTCAAGTACTGTGGGAACACAATCAAGATAACACAAGATTTAGCAGCTTCTACATTAAAGGACCGCAGGGCATGGAATATAATATTCTGGAGGGCAAAGGAGATAGGATTACAACCAAGAATCACCTACCCAGCAAAACTGAGTATAATCCTTCAGGGGAAAAAATGGTCATTCAGTGAAATAGAGGACTTTCAAGCATTCTTGATGAAAAGACCAGAGCTGAATAGAAAATTTGACTTTCAAATACAGGACTCAAGTGGAACATGAAGAGGTAAACAGGAAAGAGAAATCATAAGAGACTTATTAAGATTGGACTGTTTACATTCCTGCATGGAAAGATGATATTTATAACTCATGAGACCTTTGTCAGTATTACGGTAGTTGAAGGAAAAAATTATATGTATTTATGTGTAGATAGATAGAGGGCACAGGATGAGTTGAAGATTAAGGGGTCATATCTGGAGAATAAAATTAAGGGATGAGAGAGGATTATACTAGGAGAAGAAGAAAGGGAGAGGTAGAATGGGGTAAATTATCTCACAAAAAAAACAGAAAAGTCTCTTACAGTGGAAGGGGAATCAGGGGAAGGTGAGAGGGAATGACTGAATGTTATTCTCATAGGATTTGGCTTAAGGAGAGAATAACATATACATTCAATTGGGTATGGAAATCTGTCTTACCCTATAGGAAAATAGGGGGAAAGGGGACAAGAGAGCAGGGGCATGATAGAAAGGAGGGCAGATTGGGAAAGGGGTTAATCAGAAGTAAATATTTCTGAGGAGGGACAGGGTCAAAAGAAAGAATAGAATAAATGGGAGGGCAGGATAGGATTAAAGGAAATAGAGTTAGTTTTTCACAACTTGTCTACTATGGACGTGTTTTGCATAACTGCACATGTACAACTTATATTGAGTTGCCTGCCTTTTCCATGAGGATGGGTGAGGAGGGAGGAAGAGAGAAAATTTGAAACCTAAAGTTTTAAAAACATATGTTTTAAAAAAATGTTTTCACATGCTACTGGGAAATAATATAGGAAATGGGGTGCAGAAGTCAATTCCTGCCCTACAGGAAAATAGAAGGGGAAGGGGATAAGAGAAGGGGAGAGAGATAGAAGAGAGGACAGACTAGGGGAAGGGATAGTCAGAATGCATGCCATCTTGGGGTGGGGGAGGGGGAGATGGGGTGAAAATATGGAACTCAAAAACTTGTGGAAGTGAATGTTGAAAACTAAAAATAAGTAAATTTATATTAAGAAAAAAAAGAAAGTAATTTGGAATTGTGTAAATAATGTGAATAAAATACATATACCCTTTGAAAAAAAAAATTGCAAGAGCCTGTTGGTCTCCTTGCCTCAAATATCTCCCCCCTCTAGCCCATCCTCCACTAGGTACCAGAGTGATCTTTCTAAAGTGCAGGTCTGGCCATATTATCCCTCAAACCCTGACTCAATAAACTCCAGTGTTTCCCTATTATCTAAAGGATCAAATTAAACTCTTCTGTTTGGTTTTTAAGCCCTTTACAACTTGGCCCCTTCCTATCTTTCCATTCTTAAATTCTTCTCCTTTCTGTACACTCTACAATCTAGAATCACCAGCTTTTCTTGCTGTAACTCATACACATACACAGCACACCATGTTCTCTTGCTGTCCATTTTCACTGGCTGCCTCCTATGCCTGGAACTCAAGCCTTTCTCACCTCCACTCCTGGATTCCATTGCTTTCTTCCATATTCAGCTCATATTCCATTTTCTGCAAGAGACCTTTCCATGTCCCTCCACTGCTGGTGACATCCTTCTAGATTTACCTCCCATTTAGACTGTATATATCTTGTTTGTATATAGTCATTTGCATGTTGTCTCCCCCATGACAATGTGAGCTTTTTGAGGATAGGGATCTACCATGTTTTCCCCTTTCTTTTTATCCTTAGAGCTTAATGAAGTACCTGGCACAAATTAAACATTTAATGGGTGCTCATTTATCTGACTGCTTGGTGATTGAAAATGCTGATGTATTTGAGCTTCTATTAGCAAAAATACATATGTATCTACATATCTACACATATACATGTGTGCATACATACATACATACATATCTATCTATCTATCTATCTATCTATCTATCTATCTATCTATATCTATCTATATACATACATATATCTCAGGGAATCAATCAGGGGACTGCTAATCAATTAATTACTCACAACCTATTTGATGAAAATACAGGATGTAAAGGGCAGGTTATATAACCAAAACAATGAGATACAAAGTTAGGCTTCTTTTGGACTTTAAAATGTACCTTGAAAAGGTTGTGTGTGTAACATTTTTGACTCTGGCTAGTGTAAAGGAAGTATAAAAAAATGGACTATACTTTCTTGTTCCTTTGGAGTCCAGGAAAAAGATTTTTAACCAACTTGAAGGAATTCTAGGAATTGATCATTGGGTTAAGAAAAAAGACAGGACTGATAGTGTTCCAAAGTTAGACCACCATGTGCTTCTGTTGTGAGACACCTACTTGGGAGTGGGGTGAGGGAATGGAAGAGAAATGTGCCACCCTCCTTGTTACTTTCTGTAAGAGTTTCAAGAGGAAAGGTGAAGGGTGAAGTAAGGAGCAACAAACTTTTATTATGGCACATTTTTACTCACTTAAGAGAGGGGTCAAATCCTAGCCTGATATACCCAGGCTATATAACTAGAAAGATTTCTTAACTTCTGACTTGTTCTTGAGTTGTTTTTCAGTCATGTCTGACTCTTCATGACCCCGTTTGAGATTTTCTTGACAAAGATACTACAACGGTTTGCCATTTCCTTCTCCAGCTCAATTTATAGATGAGGAAACTGAGATCAACAGGGTTAAGTGACTTGCTTAGGGTCACACAGCTAGTAAGTGTCTGATGCCAAATTTGAACTCATGAAGAGCTGTCTTCCTGATTCCAGGACTGATACTCAAGGGCCCTAACCTCTGATATGACCTTGAGGCCTTGAGGAAGAAAAAAGGGGGGTGTTAATGATGATCCTGAAAAGAGGTGGCCCTTCGACCTTATATACCCTGAGTCACTAGCTCTGTCACACCTTCTAATTGATGTGTAAAATGGGTCCTGTCTCCTATATACTTGGGTAGAAAAGGTGGAAGCCATAGGGTTTTATCCTCAAGTTAGGATATTTCTTTTTCTTTCTCTCTCTCTTTCTCTCTCTCTTTCTTTCTTTCTTTCTTTCTTTCTTTCTTTCTTTCTCTTTCTTTCTTTCTCTTCCTTCTTTCCTTTCTATCTATCTGTCTATCTATCTATCTATCTATCTATCTATTCATTTGTTCATTTGTTTATTTATCTATTTATTTATCTATATATTTATTTGTTTGTTTGTTTGTTTGTGTATTTATGTTGGGGGCCAGGTTCTTAGTTATGTCTGATTGTTTGCCATATCTTATCACATAGGGAGATAGTCACTCAGAACTGGCTAACAATGTCACAGCCACACAAGCATGGAAGTTTCCAGAAAGAACCTGTTGGGGATGCCAAAGAAGGTAGGTGTAGAGCAGAGAATCTCTACCCCAAGCAGGTTCAGAAAGGCCTCCAAAGCAGAGGCTTTTTGGAGTCATTAAATCACACGTCAAAGGTCACACAGTTAGTATCTGAGGATAGATTTGAATTCAAGTCTATCCCACCTCCAGATCGAATAGTGTATCCATTGGGCCACCTAGCTGGCCATATTTTCTGGTTGGATCCTAATGGCTTGCTTGATAGTTGGTTTTGTTCCCAGTAACCTGAAAATTGTAATTCCTTGTTTACTCTTCCCTTCACCTTGTTATGCACAAGGTGGTGTACAGTTCCTATGGTTCTGTAAATGCCTCAAAAAAAATATTCAAGGCCTCATATAACTGGAAAATTGGTTACCTCTGTTAGTGGTCAATTATCCTGCCAGCAAGTTCACCAGATACAATTAAAACCAAATGGATTTCTTGAAAAAAAATATGAGTTTGTTAGTGTTCATGCAATTCCAAATTCTTTGTGAACATGAAACTAAGGGTTTTTTTCTCTTTTATTTTGCTTTTGAAACAATGATGTAATGAATAGAGAGGAATGTCTCTGAAAAAGATATCAAGGTTTATTGACCCAGAAAAAAAATCTTGATCAAGGCAAAACTAAAAGCCATCAAATCCATCATGAAGCAATAAATCTGTTTGTTGAAACATGACCTTTAACCAACCCCCCACACCTCCTAAAAAAAAAAGAAAAGTATAGCCATGGCCATTCTTCATTATGTTTGTGGATTTCTCAAAAGCAACAGTTTGTTTTAAACCATCGCTAATAGTGAGATCAGAGATCTAGGAAATTATCATGCCCTCTAAGTTTTCTGAGTAGATGGGAGGTATATTTTTATATGGTCTGTACCTCATCTGGTATATTAAAAGAATTCTAAAGAACAGTGGCCAAGAATGTCTATGTGTATGTATATATACAAGTTATTTATGTGTATGTATATATGCATACACATATGTGAGAATGTATACGTGTGGATAGATAGTTGAATATGTATGTTTGTGTATAAACCCAACATCAAGGTAACTGAACAAGAGAAGAAAATTGCACTCTGCTGGTAGTATAGAATTACCAATGACTCAGAAAACATTACGAGGTCATCTAGTCTATCTGTCTTTAGGTTTAACAGCTAAACACCCTTAGACCTAAGAGTTTCCATCCTAGGAGCCTCTGTGGCTTGGGGGAAATTCCTGAGGCAAAGGTGAAAAAAAAAATTGCCATGATGAATTATATTGATGCCATGATTAGAAGTAACAAAATGTTCTTTGGAAGACCTAAATGACATGACAGTATAGGTGCCCATCACACATCAGTTCTGCTCAGTATAAAGGATGAATGAAGTATTCAAAATGGAGGGGAAAAGTGCCAGCCTTTTGCAAATTGTCCCTTATCCCTGGCCAGGTTGTCTACCTTTACTCTTTTCTACTTGATTTTTTAAAGAAAACTCCCATTTGGTTCTTTCTACAACTTGTGTTATTAACCTACCCTAAAGCCCAACATCATTCACTTCAGGAAATTCTTCCTTCTAGCTAAGAAAAATCCATCATTCCTCAGCAATTCATTATCCACCTTCAGAACTACCCCAGGGCTTGCATTTCAGAGACTTGAGAAATGGAATGAGTAGCCAAGGTTATCATCCAGTCTTGTTAGATGCCTTATTGTTTTTCTACATTCAGTAGTCATTTCAGGGAAAGCAGGGTTTGTTTGTTTGTTCTTTTAGGAGTTTTGTTTGAAGAAGTAAGTCACTTTAGGTGAAGCACTGTGGTATAACAGAAAGAATACTGACTAAGCTAGGACTTTGGAGGCTGGGTTTTCTAATCATAGTCTTGGGGTCTCACACCTGGAATCAAGGAGACCTGGGTCCTAATCCCAGGTCAAACACTTGCTATATGTAGAACCACAGTTTTATTAATAAAATCACTCAACCTCTCTCTCTCTCTCTCTCTCTCTCTCTCTCTCTCTCTCTCTCTCTCTCTCTCTCTCTCAGTTCTATTATGGGACCACTCCAGGATGTTGCTCTGGGGGCTCACTAGAGGCATCCTCCCAACATTACCAGTAGCAGATAGGATAGAGGTGGGAAGAGAGACGTAATATACTTTATACTATTCCCATATTTTTTTTTCATCTGTTAGGTTATTTTTTTAAAAAACTTTTCATTTTATATTCAATCCCCAACTTTTGTGTGGGTAACATTTCCTAGAAAATGACACAACAGCAAAAAAGGTGAATGTTGATACATTAAACCAATGGGAAATAGGGAGTTAGGTTCCCATGACCATCAAAAACTGCAATCTGTCATTACAGATTGCTGAAAATATGCTTTTCTGCATATAATTCTTTATAACAAAATATTAATTCTGATAATATGCACTTTTCCTAATATAGTAACCATGAAATGATCCACAAAACGCAATACACAAAATAAAATTGGTAACATGCAAAACATTTTTCTTGCTGGTAATTCTCTAGAATTCTGTGACCTGTAGTGCTAACATCTCAATTAAAAAATAATACATTGATTTCAGAAAATATCCACTTTTTATAACACATAAAATCTATAACAAAATTTATAACACATACAATACTGTACAGCAAATAAGATTCTTAACACTGAAACATTTTTAACCTGAACCTTACCTTCTACTGTGAGGGCATTGTACCAAATATAGCAAATCGCTGATCCTCTACCACCAAACTCATTCAGATAGCACCTGCGGACATTCTGGCATGAAGTTTAGCTAACTCTTTTATTTTCTCACTGAGCTGCATCACTGACTTTGCACACTTGGACTTAGAGCCCAATGGACTTGCACTATATTTTGGGGCCATTATTGCAACACAAAACTTGAGTTTTAAAGGCAAAGAATGAAAATATACAATGAATGCAGGGGAATCCTTTATTCTACAATGGTAGGGTGAACAAGACCAGTGAAGCAGCTGGTAGGATACCAGCTGCCCCACAGATTTGCATATATCACGCCTCTCATTGTTTTCTCTACTGCATATAGCCATGAATGTGTCTGGTTGCCAACACAAAAGTGAAAATGAGATTACTAATAAAATCACATGAATGTTTGAAGCTACAAAAGTTAAAGAGGCAAATGTTGAGGACTGACTGTATATAACCTAGAGACAATAAGTATTTGTTATGGGAACATCTGTTAAAAATGTTCTTATTAATTATTAATTGAGTCCATAATTTTGAGGTCCATAATTATTGTATAGTAATTTGTTGTTTTATTGGTTCTTTTTTTTTTTTGATGAGGCAATTGGGGTTAACTGACTTAAGTCACACAACTGGTGAGTGCTATATGTCTGAGGCTGGATTTGAACTCAGGTCTTCCTGACTCCAGGGGTGGTGCTCTATCCACTGTACCACCTAGCTGCCCCTGTTTTACTGGTTCTTGAAAGATGAACTTCTGATACATAATTCAAGTTACTAGCTTATGTCTTCCTAAGTATACAGTAGATGCTAAATCTTTGCATTCTACAATGATATGTTGAACAATTTCTAGCATTTCCTTGCATAGCTGGCATGTACAAAAGTACAAATTCCTTAAGGATTAGCCCATACAAAGGAAATGATCTGGTTCGGAATTGTCATCATGAACTCCTCTATTTCTATAAACAAACATGCATAACTCTACCATCTGATTAACAATTTTTGCCAATATATTGTTGATTGCATTAATATGGATGTCACTCATGGAGAACCTTTGGATTCCACTCTTGGACTCTTATTTGTTTTGTAGGCTGCATTCAGAGCTAAGGCTCCCTGGGTTGTGATCAACAAATCTTTGAAGTGATGTCTGTTTACTCCAAAAATATTTCCATTGGTTTTTGACCTATTTATCTTGTGCTCTGAGAATGGCTACCAATCTTTTTCCTCTTTTTTGATGAGGAAATGTTTATGTTCACAGCTGTATTAGGGGTAATGCTAATAATGATTATTGTTAGTGCTGATTTTCTCACTAATTAGTTGTTACTAAGAACAAGTTACTTAGTGTCTTAGGCTCTCAGGTTTCTACGAGCTCTGATATTCTATGGTTCTATGGAAGGAACTGCATTTTGCTAATACAATGCATGTTTCCATTTCCCTCCAAATGATCAACATTTTTCATTTCAAACTCAGTAAATAATAACAATGGAATCTAGCATTAGTTTCCTCCCCAGCATTGGGGAATTAAGGGTGGTGCCTCTTATTTCCATTGAATCTACAGCTGGAGAGATTCCAAATATGGTCTTAAATCCATAAGACTAAACACAGGGGATTAATTTTTATTGAGTCGATGTAATTGTCAGAAAAGACAGAGTTGTCTTTTAGTAGGGCATCAAATGCTGCACATTTGCACTAATTGCAACTATGGCAGGAGTTAAGCAACAAGGAACATGTTATGGAGTGGGATTGGAAGGAAGGAAGAATCTGAATTAAAGATATACCTGACACTTCAACCTACGCCATGCAAACTAATCACCCCAACGTGGAGTCAACAACATGGCGACCTTGGGTGGGAGAATGTCACGTAATGACAAGGGGTAATTAATTAATCCAATTATTATTCATTCTACCATTAAATATTTATTACATTAAGAATATTGTTCTCTAAGCCCTGCATATAATGGCAGCACCAAAAACAGTGCTTGTCTATAACAGTTTCTTCATTTGTAAAATGTGGATGATATTCTTTACACTACTTACAAGCACTTTGAAAACTACAAGGACCTATGGAAATATTAGAGATTATTTTTGTAAGAATACAATGACTGTAAATGAAACACAGTAAGAGCCAAGAAATGCAAAATGGTATGTGAGGTTTGAGGGGAAAAAAAGATAGGAGAATTAGCAACTGGTTCCTGGCTACTTTGTATTTATATCTTCTTATTCTCTTTATATTTCTTGTATATATACCTACAGATGTACTTGGTGCCATCCACAGTTATACTATATGGTCCTTGAGAATAACGATTATTTCATTCTTTGTATTTGCATATTCAGTGCTTAGCACAGTACAGAGCACGCAGGAAGCACTTCATAAATGTGAATTGATTGATTGATTGATTGACTGATTCATCGATCAGAGTTTCAACCCATGGAAACGGAGGCAGGACCTTCCAGGGGTTGGAAACAGTATGAATTAGGGCAAAGAGTTCAGAATTCCAAGCAGGAAAAGATGCACAGTTATTATCTCCATGTTACTGACTCCTCGTTAAAGCTCTTTGTAAAAAAAACCTAGCCCTGGCTCTCTGACTGGGGAGTTGAGGGTGTTTCTTTTTCCTTCCATCAAATTCAGGGCTAGAGAGCTCTCAAATATGGGCTTAGGGCCATAGGACTGCACAATTACATTTGAAGTTTGACTGACCTTGCTCAATGCTGCTTCCCACTGGAAAAGAAAAGTAGAATTATCACTCTTTGCTAAAACTACCCCAAACTAGGCCCAAACGCATCAAACAAATTTATTTTTGAATGGTTTCCACTCAGTTAAGCCTCTTGGGTGATTCAGTTTATAAAACGAATTTCTTTACAGTGAAAATGTGTTTGGCAGCTCCACTGCGGACAAAGTTCAACTTAAGGGCAAAGGACTAAGAAACTCTCGCTATGTAATTAGGTCACATTAATGGTTACCGAGGGAAGAGGCTCAGGTTTAGGCTGTGTTTAATGCATGAAATGGATAATTGATCTTTCATATGGCACTTTGCCCTTGCTATCAATTGTTTGTGCCAAATAAGCTCTGCGGATTAGATCCCACTTCCCTCATTGCTACCCTTACTCTTCTTGGGATTTCCTTTCCTTTAAGCATTTTCATTTAAAACTAAAGAGATCAGAAGAATGGACCTGAGCCATCTACTTCTAATACAGAGAAAGAAAACAAATGATAAATGAATAAGGTTTTAAGCTATGAAAAAGTTGCCCTCCAAATCCCTAGGTGAGATGGGGAGGAGAAGTGGGAACATGATAGAACTCAAAATGAAGAGAATGCTACCATTTAAATTCCCAGAATTATTGAATCTCAGCATTGCAAAGAGCCCAACCTCCTCCACAATATTGTACCTAGCAAGGGGCCGTCTGGCTTTTACTAGACTAATTTTCTCTGTTTTCCTTTTAGCAGGAGGGCAGGAATCACTATCACTCAAAGCAGCCCATTCCACTTTCAATTAGCTGCCACTATCAGAAAGCTTTTCCTTGCTTTTAGCCTAAGTCAGAAGGCAGTGCCAACTTGAATAGTGGACAGAGAGTGGGCACAGGAAAACCTCATTTCCAGTCATCTCTGTGACAAATACTAATTGTGTTATTCTGTGCAAGTCATTTCACCTCTCAATGATCTAGGCATCTCTCTAAGATTATAAGTTCTAGAGAGGGTGCTGGGAAGTCACAAATCTAACTTTTTTTTAAAAGCCTATATCTTCTTTATTTACAAATCCCATCTGCTGATTGTTCCACCTTTCTTGCTAAAACATATCTTTTGCCATTGTAACTGGGCTTTAGAGACTGTCCAGATCACCTAAGATGGAGGCATCCATGTAGGAGATGTCAAGGACCTGTTTCTGGGAGAAGACATTCTATGTTCCCCTAACACGTGGATAGGACACTGTATTTTATGATTTTGCAAACTGGAATTTGTTAAAAGTCATTTATCTTCAGGATTTTAATCCATATTTGACTTTTTCTCCTGTCCTCATTTTCTAAATATAAGTAATGAGGGCTATCCTAAATTGACAAGTCATTCAGTGGTGAATACACTTCCCCAGAAATGGCTGGGGAAATTCAGTCTACACTCTAAGTTACAAAGGCAAATATGCTCAAATAAACCAGGTAATCACTTCGCTCAGTTATCAATCATTAGTGGTGCTAGTATTTGTTCTCAGCCCAGAAATATCAACGTGCTATTTGTCTGCTTTCAATTTGATTTGGAAGGATTACGAGAGACCACACAGCACAGGCTCACTGTATCTATGCCAATGCCAAACAGCAGTCACATTGCCAGACAGCTTTCATCTGTATGTTCGACCTGAGGTTATCCTCAAAAATGGTCTAGAGATGAAGTTCCTCCCTTTTCCTTCTAGACTGGTTTGCTTCATTTCATTTTGTTAGCCAGTAATAGTGGCATGCTATGAAACCATATGGAGTAATTAAGGACAAAGATGTGGGAACTAAAGGGTCCTCACCGACCACATTAAAATACTTGTGATTTGCACCCAGATCTTTACTACAGATTTGTTGTTTTGGGTTTTCTAAGTAAGTCTATTCACAGGTTTTCTCCCCTACCTATCTCTGTTAGCATTATTGTAGCCATTAAAAGTGATAATAATAGCTGACATTTATATAGCAAATGTTTGTAAGACACTTTTCCCTAGGTTATTTCATTTGAGGACACATTTCTTTGAATTCTGGCCATTTCTTCCCCAGCTTATTTAGTTCTTTTCTTTTAATTAGAGGTCTCCTTCAATTAACCAAAATGTATTAATTAAGTGCCTACTATGTACCAGGCATTGTGTTAGGCATAGGAGCTACATATGCTAAAATGAGATGCCATCTGCCTTTATGTTTTATCAGGGGTGTGCAACATGTCAGTCAAATAATTATTAGCCACTTATTATATGCCTATCATTATGTTAAGCCCAGATGGTGGGAATTTTTGTATGTGTGCATGGGGGTAAGTGAAGGGAGAAATGTAAAGTCTTATATTTGGACTTTTAAAAATCAGCCACCCAAGTGCAAGATGGGGAGAGGAGTGTCTAAACAGTGGTTCATGTGGAAAGATCTAGAGATCCGAATGAACTCAAAGCTTGATATGTCAATGGTGTGATATGGAACCAAAAACGGAAAAAAAAAAAAGCTAATGTAGTCTCAGAATATTTAAAAAAAAAAACCTGGTGTCCAGGAGTAGGGAAGTCATAGTCTCTCTCTCCACGCTGTCTACTCTGTCCTGGTCAAATCGTATCTGAAGCGTTGGGCTCAGTCCTGGAGGCACATTTCAAGAGGTTTATCAAGAATGTAGAAAGCATTCAGAGAAGGTCGACCAAGATGACGAAAGATTGGGTTCTTGCTTTATGAGGATCAACTGAAGAAACTGGGAGGGACAGGACTTCAGGCATCAGAAGTGCTATCATGCCTAAGAGAGATTGGGTTTAGAATCATCTGTTTAGAGTTGGAATGGATACTAGATGCCCTCGAGTCCAACCCCCTTAATTTTACAGATGAGGACAATGAGGCAGAAAGAGGTTAAGTAATGTGGCCAGATTCTCACTGTGAATATGAAGCAGGATTTGAATTCAGCTCTTATTCACTCCAAGTCCAGCACTCTATCCACTAAACCACCTCACTCTGGTTGGTAATGAAAACAACCCTAAGCAGAGGACCAAAAAGTAAGACCACAAAAAAAAAATCAGGAGTAAAAACATGTTAAGCAAATAGAGAAATTCTGAAAGAAGAACGCTTACTGAGGATGCCTTTCCTAAAGCAGAAAAGTAGAAACCAAAGAGATAGAAAGAAGGTGGAAGATAGACATATATAACTAGATTTTTTTTGTCTGTAAAATAAGGGTTCTGTTATTTTTTTGTTTCCTATTTGTATTTTTGCTCAGAATCTGATATAACACCTCATGAAACCTTAATACTAAAATGAATCACAGAAGTAGGCAGTGCAGTTTGTGAAATAGTAATCTTCAGGAATATGGTAGAGAAGTGTAGATAGTGAAATCAGGTCAGATTTCAATATCTTTTTTGTTGCTAATGCCAAATAGAGTGGGTGTTATGCACAGCTGGTGTAGAGAATTGAAAAAAATCATGAATGTATGACTTCTGATAACCCAAGAAGATAACGTTCTTCTAAGTATCCCCTCCAAACTGTAAATCTTTTATTTCACTTTTATAACTGCCTGAAATTCTACCAATTAGGAAGGAAAGAAGGGAGAGAGGGAGGGAGGGGAAAGTAAGTGAGGGAAGGAAGGAACAAGACAGGAAGGAAGGAAAGAAGCATTTATTAGGCACTTACTATTATATGTCAAGCACTGTGCTAAGTATTTAGGTTAACAAGTAACATGTCATCAATTATTTGGAAGAAGACCTAGAAAAAGAAGACTTGGTTATCAGATATACATATGTAAATCATTAAATTGGGAGTTATTGCAAACACATTTAATGACAAAATCAGTATTGAAAAATATTTTGCTAGTCTGAAATAATAGGCCAAAGCTAACAAGATGAAATTTCATAGGGAGAAGTAAAAAAAAAAAGTCTTTCAGTTAAGTTAAAAAAAAAATCAACTATTTGAATACAAGATGGGGAATGTCCAGGTTAGCATTGCATTGCATAGCAAAGAAACCTGGGGTTTTAGATGATTGTAATTAAATAAACTCAATCTGCATCAATAGTCCAATGTGACAGCCAAAAGGCTAGTGGAATCTTGGGTTGGCTAAGTAGAAGGCTTGTATCCAGAACAAAGAAAGTCATTGTCCCACTGAGCTCTGAGCTAGTCAGACCACCCCTGGGGTGTGGTACTGAATTCCAGATGTCACGCTTTAAGAGAAACTTTAACATGCTGGAGAGTCCTCAGAGGAAGGGGACCAATGTGATAAAGAATCTGGAAAGCACTTTACATAAGGAAAAGTTGAAGGAACTAGGGGATATCTATCTCAGAGAAGAGGAGGTTTAAGGGAGATATGCTGTTTCTAAATATTTGAAGGCCTATAATATGAATAAGAGAGTCAACTTGTTATGTACATGTAGCTCCAGAGGGGAGAAGAAAGCTAAGACCCATAGGTAGAAAGAAAAGGGAGGCTTCACAAAGTAGTGAGATTTCCATCACTGAAAGTATTCAAGCAAAGGCTAGATAGGCTAGGTAAAATACTAGTAAGAGGTGAAATACCTTATTATTTCACTTGTATACAACATATGTAACCAAGGCTAGTCTAGAAGTGCCCTTGAAGAGCTGTTGTCTGTGTTATCTAACATCTCCATGTATTTTCTACCATGTGGGTGGGGGTAAACTCCTTTGATTGGCTGCCTGAATCTTTAAAACTGGAAAGACTGAACTATTTGATTTTCAGCTACTCTTATCTGATACATCCAGAAGGTGAAGACCCCAGTTCAGTCAGAAAGAGGAATCCATGAACTGAAGCAGTGAGAAGGGAAGGATTTGCCTTCCTCTGCTCCCTCTTTTATTCTGGCTCAGAGAGAAATGTTTGTTTCTGTTCTGTATTGTTTATATTCCTCAGTTTCAGGTGGCAGCCTCATGCTTTCGGCTAATTTTTAGAGTCTCCTCCATAGGGATGAACAGAGAGGTATTTAATATACATTCAAATCAGGTATGGGACAGTTATTTATTTCCTATACTCTAATGTTAAAATCCACAGAAGACTCATAGCTTGCATCGAAAGAACAGAACTGGATTCAATAACTTGATTTATAACTTAACTTATGACTACAAGTATAATCTTTTGGGCAGTTGACACTCAAACTTCATCAAAACATGAAACAGCTTTTGGAATTACTGAATAGCCTTCCCACATTTCACCATGGCTCTGCATTATCCAAATAACTCTCAGTACATGTCTTTTGGAAAAAACAGGCCAGATTTGGACCTATCTTTTCATTGGTGATCATCTTCTGGAAGATCAAAGTAGTTGCCAGGATCTTTTCCCTTTGCTAACAGTAAGTTCTGAGCAAAAGAACAGGTCTGCCTCCAAGCCTATACACATCTATCTTGGGATAAAAAAAATCATTCACCAAATATCTGGAAAGAATAAACAGAAGAGGAAGCTCCAAATGCAGGCTTAGGCTTGTCAAGGTCTATGTTGTTTTAGACACCATTTGCTCATGGTTCCATAGTGGCCATGGTGGGGGAAAAAGGCAAGCTGCCCTTCTATCCCTCTCCAGCAGTTGCTGGAAACAGTCTTGTTATTACTGACAGATAAGATTACCACGCACTTACACTGCAGAGAGATAAAAAGAGAGATACATACATATTTCTCTTACATGCACAATCTTTTGCATGTTATCCCACACTTAGAATTGAGACCAATGACTGTTTTTACTCTTATTCATAACCCTGGCCCTTAGCACAGTGTCTAGTACACAGTAGGTGCTTAATAAATGACTTTTGAGTAATTGATTGACTGACTGGAAGAAAAAAGGAGGGAAGATGAAGAGCGAAAGGGAAGAGAGGACCACAGACCATAATATATCAAGATCATTTGAAAGAACCTGCCATGTTTAGCCTGGAGAAGAAAAGACAGGGGGAGGATGGAGCAGGAGAGAAAGGTAGAAGAAATGGAGACAGAAATATATCTTTATTTATCTGTTTAACTAGCATGAGGCCTGTCAAAGGGAGAAGTGATTAGGTTTCCTCTACGATCAATAGGCACGCATTTCAGAGAAGTTGTTGCTGCTGTCGTTGCTGTTCAGTTGTTTTCGAGTCGTGTCTGACTCTTTAGGGTCCCATTTGGGGGTCTTCTTGGCAGAGATGTTGGAGCAGTTCCTTCTCCAGATCGTTTTACAGGTAAGGAAACTGAGATGAGCAGGTTGAAGTGACTTAAGTCACACAGCTAGTAAGCGTCTGAGGACAGATTTGAACTTAGGAGGATGAGTCTTCCCTACTTGCAGCCCAGCACTCTATCCACTATGCCACCAAAGGGGCAGGGAATCCTAATAATGAAAGCTGCCCCAAAACTTCATGGGCTGCCTCAGGAAGTAACAAATTCCCCATGCCTGGGAGGCATCAAGCCGAGGCTGGATGGCCATTTACCAGGGCAGAGGTTGGACTGGATGACCTTGAGATCCCTTCCATGTTGGAGGCTCTAAGCGGAAGCAATTTGTATTGTTTGTTTTGAAACAGAAGGGGATGAAGCTCCTCACCCATCTGAACTCTTCCCGTTTGGTATTTTATGAACATTAAATCCTGGAATTATAGATTTAGAGCTAGAAGAGACCTTATAGGCAGTCCAGTTCAGCTCCCTCATTTGTCAGATGGGGAGACTGGGGGCCCTGAGAGGGACAAGTGACTTGCCCAAGATCTCACAGGAAATAAATGGTAGAGATAGAATTTGAACCTAATTTGACTCCCAATCCATTGCTCTTTCCATTGTACCTCCCTCCTGAATTCAATCACTCCAGCAGAGTGCAAAGGCACTATGAGACAGAGACTGAGGGCCCCTGCTCCTGCAGAGACCAAATGCTGGCTGTCCCAGGCTCCCAGCCCTGGATCATCAGAACCTCTGGTTAGGCTCTTTTCATTGTTGTTGTGATTATTGAGTTGTTTTAGTCACGTCTGACTCTTCATGGCCCTATGTGGGGCTTTCTTGGCAAAGATACTTGGTTCGCCATTTCCTTTTTCCACTGGCTAGTTCCTTTCCAGATGAAGGAGGAGGGGCTTCATTTTGGGGATTGGCCCAGGGCAACTATGTTTCATTCTCCTCCCAGTTGTGCTTCTGACTCTCTGGACTTCACTACTATGACCCTACATGGGTACCTTCTCTCCTCTCTCTTCCTCTACCCCCTTCAACCTTTCATCTTCCCCTATTAAGTTCCTTGAGGGCACAGAGAGTTTTCTGTTTGCTTTCATTTGTATCCCCAGTATTAGCACATGTCTGGCACATAAGAAGCACTTAATAAATTCTTGTTGCCCATTGCCTGCCTGATCTCTAAATCTTTGAGTCAGGGTCTGAGGTGGGATGTTGTGGGACATATAGAAAGGACTGATGCCTTCAGTTTCTGATAAATAGCACAGCAAACAAACACTAGAGATAAATCCTTGACAGACACTGGGCTAAATGCTTTACAGAAATCTCAGTTGATCCTCACAAGAACCCTGGGAAGTAAGGTGCTATGATCTCCATTTCACAGTTGAGGAAACTTGAGGCAAACAAGTTAAATGATTTGCCTGAGGTTCACACAGCTAGAAAGTATCTGAAGTAAGTATTTAAACCCTGGTCTTCCTGACCTCCAGGCCATCCTCTATCCACTCTACTACCTAGCTATCTCTAAATGCAATACCTTCATGATAATTTCATTTGAGCCTCCTTTTCATTTTCTGTCCCATTTTCCTGCCTTACCCCAAAATGCTATCTGGCCTATTTTTTTTTAAATAAGGCAAATTAAAAAGAATTTTAGAAGTGTACAAAACCATCAGGTATATAGGCTACTCTAAGTCAGGTCTGTGAATTATTGAATTAAGCAAACAGAATAAAAAAAATCAGAAAATAAACCTACAGCTTTGTTTTCATGGAATCAGGGAAGACCATAACTTACTTTGTATGACGATTATTTGAATCTTGGGTTTTGGGGTACACATGTAGCAGATCATAGGATTTAGAGCTGGAAGCTTGGTCTAACCTCCTATTTCAGAGAGCTGACTTCCTTTAAGTCCCAACTAAAATCCCATTGGGAAGCCTTTCCCAACCACTGATAATTTTAATGCCTTCCTTCTTTAAATTACTTCCCGTTTATCCTGTACATAGCTTTTGTTTGCATGCAGTCTCCCCCATTAAGACTGTGAGTTCCTAGAGGGTGGGGTTGTCTTTTGTCTCTTTTTGTGTCCCCATCATTTACCACAGTGCCTGGCACTTAATAGGCACTTAATAAATGTTGATTGGTTTACATAGTAGGCAATTAAGAAATGTTTGTTGTCTGACTGATTGACAGAGGGTTGGAAACTGAGGTCCAAGGGGGTTGTGTCATGCCTAAAGTCACAAAAATAAAAAAATAGAAAAGCCAACCTTCAAATCCAGGTCTTCTGTCTTAGGAGATGGGGAAGATGTGAGCCCACTAGAACTTGGTAGCCTAGAGCTTTCAAAATTTGTTTGGTATTTCCAGACTCTGCTCTTAACCTTTGGCCTATAATAGTATTTGTAAATGTGGATGCTGTTAGATGAAAGAAGTCCCATTTAACTCAGAGCACCACATCAGTTGAAATAGACCTTACACTTTCACAATTTCCTTAGTTCTTTGGGAAAGTAAACTGCCCATAGCTTTACTGGCCTGTTAGGGAAAGCTACTGCCCTGTAGCCAACTGTTCCTGTAGGCTTAGGAACACAAACCTGAGATCAATGCCAAGAAAATAAACCTTGAGGACAATATGTTTGACATACAGTAAATACAGCTGCATCCAGCAAATGCATATGACAGGGCCTACTGGGTAGCCAAAGGAATTCCCTCTTCACATTTTACACAAATAAGTAATGCGGAGCTGGGGATTTACCCATGAATAGCTCAATACAAAACACCTGTCTCAGCCCAATGGCGGATATATACCGATTTAGAGTTGATATGCTCCATATATATTTATAATGACTGCACACAAATCCCTCTCATCTCTCCTACTCAATTACAAACCTCTGGTTGGGAATCGTGTCCAAACCAATCTTTGCAAATCCTGAAACACTCCACATGAACTCATTCTTTCAGTCTCTAAGTACATTGCTTATAAGAATGAAGTCTGTGTTGTGACCCAGTGAGAAGGTATCATCTCCTTAGAGATTTGGCCTCCATGTCCACTGGAGGCTTTAAACTTTCATAATGACACATGACTTGATTTATCACCAAATCAATACCCACACGCCAAGGGAAGAAAAAATTGGAGGAGTGAAAAATGTGCACATTTGTAAGAAGTCACATTAAAAGCCTATCTTTATTGTACCCACCTGTATACTGCATCCTAAGATGCTTTACACTTTACTTCCTCTCCCTCCACTACTCTCACATCACAGTTCTGCAAAGAGTTTCCCATCCCAGACTTGCAAGCCTGAAAGTAAAGCCTCAGTGGCTCAAAGTATGAAAGTCAAGGTGAAGAGGCGAGTATTATCCAGAGCCAGACAAAAGCTATGTATAGGCAGTGATGCTCCGTCCTTTGAATTTTTTTGTTCAGTTATTTCAGTCATGTTCAACTCTTTGTGATCCCATTTAGGGTTTTCTTGGCAAAGATATTGGAGTGGTTTACCATTTCCTTCTCCATTTCATTTTACAGATAAGGAAACTGAGTGACTTACCCAAGGTCACACAGTTAGTAAAGGTCTGAGGCCAGATTTGAACTCAGATCTTCCTGACTCCAGGCCCAGGGCTCTATCCACTGAGCCACCTAGCTGCCCTCCTTCCTTTGAGTAAGTTTTGTTTATTAATCATTATACATGTTGCATCCTCAAGAAAATTACTTTACATATAACTTCATATATACTTGTCTGCCTATATGCTATATTCTCTAGAGAATATAAGATCCTTGAGGGCAGGAGATGTCTTTCTCGTTGACTGAAGTACAGAAGACTGAGCCAGTCCCACTAATATGTGACATGACAATGTTGGCTACAATAATATGCCCATGTAAAGCCCACCCATCCATTCATGATTGTCTGGTGCAATGTTCTCCACTGTGGCCAGTTGAGAAAAACAAACATGAAACAGCCCTACCCTTGAGGAGCTTACATTCTCTTGGGAATATAACATGTACACAGATAAGTGTATATAAAGTAT
>NW_027556180.1:70733629-71096129 GCF_003287225.1 Phascolarctos cinereus
ATTGGAGTGGTTTGCCATTTCCTTCTGCAGTTCATTTTGTAGATGAGGAAACTGAGGTAAACAGGGTTAAGTGCTTTGCCTAGCATAACACAGCTAATAAGTATCTGAGGGTGGATTTGAACTCAGGAAGATGAGTGCTCCTGACTCCAGACCAAGAGCTGTATGTACTATGCAGCCACCTAACTGCTTTAACTCTTAACCATTGTTTAACTATTACTATTAACCCTTTCCTACCACTATGCTGGAGAAAAAAGTGATAAAGGGAGATGTGTGTGTGTGTGTGTGTGTGTGTGTGGGTGTGTGTGTGTGTGTGTTCCTTTTGAGAAAGTCAAGCTTGTCCAGTACTCACAACCAGCACAAGTTTGCAAATAGATTTTGCTACAGCATCAAGGAAACTCAAGGTAGAAGCTGTATACTTTGGAGATAAATCATGGGTGGTCTCATATTTACCCAGTTAGTTTGGCTCAGTTTTAAAGAGCCAATCAATACTTCAGGTGACAGGGACTCCATCCTTATTTAGCAATTTAATACTAGGACCTTTCTCCAGTACCAGGCCCTTAGGTTACTATAGTTCCTAATGTCATGGACCTAGAGTGTGAAGGAATCTTGAACATGAAGGTCATTTTATCCAACTTCCTCATTTTTTCAGAGAAGGAATTTGAAGCCATAAGAAGTTATATGATTTACCCAAGATCACAAAATGGTGGCCTAGCCAGGATTTGAACACCAGTCCATTATTCTTTCCCCTGTTCTGAACTGCCTTTCAGTACCAATCCTTTGTCCTAGTCAACCAACATCCTCTCTGTAACATGAGGCTGACCTGACTTTGTCCTCATCTGTAAAATGGCGGTAATAGTATGCACACTACCTCTAGCTCCACAGGATTGTGAGAGAAGCCTTTTGTGATTCTTTGAGCACTATAGAAATGGACTGTTATTATTTATTATCTTGCTTTCTGTTGTCTGGAGAAGCAAGATCCATAACTGTAGGGACCCTGGCAATCCCCTTGCTGGCTTCTCATTGAAAATGTTGTCCATGCAGCTACCAGCTCCACTGGCCTTGCTCCAATTCAATTCAATTCAACAAGCATTTATTTGACCCCTACTGTAAGCAAGAAGGAATTGTGCATACAAACATAAAAGTCCCTGCCTTGAAAGTCATCTAGTCCAATCTTCTCATTTTACAGGGAGGGAAACTGAGGCCCAGAGAGGTTAAGTAATTCACTTAACATCTATAGTCTATAATACCCCACCTCTGAAATCTACAGTATATTGTATAGTCCTTGGAAGCTTGATATCTTCCTAACACTTCTCTCTGGGCTCATGTTTTTCACAATTGCTTTTGGATTACTGTCCTGAGATTTCCATCCATGCAGCTGTCTCTATTCCTGGTGAATAGCTCCTTTAGCAAGAGGTCTCCATACCCCCTGAGCTTTGTTTCTCTTTTGCCTTTTCTCTTTGTCTTTTTCCAGTCTTCCCTTAGTTTTTCACAACTCTCCCCTGGAGGCAACATCATCCCACCTGGCCTCGCTCAGAAATGCCTTGGCCCAGGGAGTCTTGATAAATTCACATTAGCATGAGAAAGTCATCCCTGAATCTTCTCTCAGTAGTTCTCACTGTCCTTTCTAACATTCAAACTATTAAAAACCTCATATTTACATTTTAATACAGAAACCTCACCCACTGATCTCCCCTAGGTTCCAAATATCACTTTTAGGGAGTAAAATATAAAAATCAAAGGTAAAATGTACAAGGTTTTCCCACTGGAAAACAAATGCCTTTTGTTAAGGAAAAAAAAAAGGAACTATAGAGATTATTGGACTAAAATTAATCTGTATTTGTCTGTGCCTTGTAGCAAGAAACCTTTTAATTCTACGTTACAGAAATCTATTGACATGTAGCCAAACTTGATATAATACAGCCCAGTGGGGAAATATCACATTTCTGTGGATATAGCAATTGAGAAAACTCCAGGCTCACCATCCATAACATTTTCATTGCATAACAATTTTGGGAGATCACATCATGCCCTATATTTAGAAGGTATCCCATAGTAACCATGAGAAGTGGTTTTGCTCACAGAGCTGAGCATATAAAATTAATTTTGACTTATCAGAATACTGGGAGAGGAAGGGTCAGCAAAAGGCAACATATCTCCTTTGCCTTATTAAGTTCAACACCCAGAAAGAGTCATATGAACCCCTGCAGAGCAAGAAACTGTTTTTCCATTACGTGCCCAAGGACCTAGTTGATTCTTTATGTTTTCTTTTCTTTTTTACAAAGGCTTGCAGGGTCTCAGCAGGAAACATGTCTCTCTTACATCCAGGAAAGCAGGATTTAGTGGAGAGCATGCTTATGGGGATGGGGAAAACTCAGATGTCATTTTATGTTCTCTCTTCCTGTGTTTCCCAATGACCAAAAGTAGTCTAAAGGTAATCTCTGACTCAGTTTCACTGCATACGGATGCACATATATTCTATATACACACACATATGTATATGTAATCATCTATAAGGTATATGTATGTATATACATATGGAGAGGCAGACAGAGACAGAGAGAAAGAGACAGAGACAGAAAGAGACAGACAGACAGAGAGGGAGATGAGATGAAATAGATGAAATATCTGGAGAAGACTCCTTAGATGATGATTTTTAAGGACTTTTCCCTTTGAAGGGAAAAATGGGAATAAGTACTCTCAAGTGAGTCAGTCTTACCTGTGAGAGCAAGGCAAGCATTTTAACTGAGAAGAATAATTGCAATTAATTAATCAACATGTATTTTTTTTCAATCTAAGTAATGAGTTTATTGTAACACCAATAGAAGCAGGCCAGACTCCTAGTGAGTCTGCATAATTTGTGGCACCAATACAAGCCAGCCAGATTTTAAGAATCTGAGCATTTAAAGAGGGTAAGATTGGTATTTTATACAGAAAGACTATGGGAAGATCTGGATGGAATTGAGCAGCAGCAAGTAGCCTGGGGTGGGCCAGTGGGCCAGGTGCAGACAGTGAGGGACACAATGAAAGGGCAGTTAAAAGGATTATACTGGGAGAGCTTGGTTCCTCAGTCAAATGCCAGAAACTTGGTTGCTGAAATTTGTAGGAAAGTTCAAGGACATTTTTTTAGGGGTTGCATTCCTCCATCAGCCCCATCATTCCCCCCTCAAACAAATGACACACAAAATTTTGGACATAAGGGGAAAAGGTCTCAGCTTCTGAAACTACTTCCTGCTGGCAAGGGGTATAGAGCTGTTCTGCCTTGAGGGGGTCCCAGAGAGAAGTCAACAAGCATTTATTAAGCACTTACTGTGTGCCAGGAACTCTACTAGGTGCTGGGAATACAAGAACAAAGAAGGAAACCAATCCTGCTTGCAATGAGCTTCTAATCCGTTACATGCTAGATCCTGAATATTGACCATCAAGTGTAAGTAGTGAAACATTCTAAATTTGCCACCTGCTCTGTAAAGTTGGACTATCTGCTATATGCAAAGAAGTGAGCTTGGTGCATAGACTTGGGAGTCAGGGTCAAGTGGAGAAATAGACACCATTAACCATAGCCAGTCTTCTTCCTCCTCCTCTGTCTCTGTTTGTCTCTCTGTGTCTCTCTGTGTCTCTATCTCTCTCTTTCTCTATCTCTCTGTCTTTCTCTGTCTCTGTCTCTCTCTCTTCTCACCCTCTTTCTCTGTGTCTCTGTCTCTCTGTGTTTCTCTGTCTGTCTTTCTCTTCTCTCTTTCTCTCTCTCTCTCTCTCTCTCTCTCTCTCTCTCTCTCTATCTGTCTGTCTGTCTCTCTCTCTCTCTCTGTCCTTCTCTCTCCCTCCCTCATCTTTCTTCCTGCCATGAATTGTGCCACCTCTGCTCTCCACTCTTAACTGGATAAACTGTCTTTGACTTTCAGTATTCCTGACTGTGGCTCCTGCTTACATCCTCGATGCTGACTTCTGTGTTTCAGAAAACAGACTGGTAAGTCAAGTTGAGTCAACAAGCATTTATTAAGCACTTTCTACCATCAGGCACTCTGCTAAAGTTGAGAATACAGATACAATCAGAAAAAAAGAAAGAACTTCCCTGTCCTCAAGGAGCTTATATTCTAAAGGAGGCAGGGTTGATGGGAGGGGAGATAAAAGTACTCAACACATGGAAAAGAAAAGCCAGAGTCAGAAATATAGGCTGGAGAGGAATGAAGACACACCTGGCTTGAGGTACCTTCATTCACAAGAAGGCTTGGGGAGGAACCAGCCCATCAAAGAGAGAAGCCACAGGGAAGAAGTTAAATCTATTTCAATTCAATTCAGATCAATAAACTTTTTTCAAGAGCCTATTAAGTGCCAGGCACTATTCTAGGCACTGGGGATACAAAGAAAGACACAAAACAGACTTTGCCCTCAAGGAGTTTACATTCTACTGGAGAGATGCCATATGTACACATACAAATAAATTACAAATAATGGAAGTAATTTCAAGGGGTTAGGAATTGGTGAAGACCTTTTGTAGCAGGTGGCGCCTGAGTTTTGTTCCAGAAGGCAGCTAGCAATGCTAGGAAGAAGGTGGGGAGGGAGGGAATTCAATACAAGAAGGGACCATGTGCACAGAGACTTGAAGGCTGGAGACTGAACGGCCAATTTGGTGACAGCTCAGCAACATTGCTGTCAATAATAAGGCTCCAAATTCCTGCTAATTCCTGGAAGATGCTTCATTACTCATATGGTCTGAGAGGTTTGTTTTGATGTCCATGTTTATATTTTCTGAAGACTGAGTCGGTAACAAGCAAATACTTAGAGGGACTTGATTAATATTCATGGAAGCCCTTAACAAAGCCAGAACTGGAAGTTGCCCAGTGAATTACCTTTTGTTAGCAGTGTGTCCAGATGAAGAAAACTGGGCAGCAAGCTTGGCATTTGCAGCTGGCCTCCCTGCATCTCTTAGTATGTCCCTTCCCCGAGTCCTTCTGTTATCAGACAGGACATTTGCTGTAGGATCACATGGAGAAGAAGTTTCCATCATAGACCTAATTAACATCTTCCAGAGATACCATTTGACAGACTCATAAATCAGAGGCATGCTAATGAGATTAATTCCTTTCCCTCTCCTTCATTTTAACATGTTGATTTCCTTTTGATATTTGGAGCCAAAGAAACAAACAAATAAAAAATGCTGAGGAAAGTAGCTAATGCCAAGCCTGAAATGTAGTTTATGTATCCCAAGTCAGCAAGCCATTTGTACTGTTCCAAGTACAAAGCAAAGCAAAATAAATAAACATCTTATCCCAACACAAAACAAAACCCAATCTGGATTTTTTAGGAGAGGTAGATTTGAAGGGTTAAAAATTAGACATCAGTTTCTCAGTTATATGTACATGAGTCACTGTAGGGATGCAGGGAGGTAGATTTAATTCACCCGAAAAATACCAAAAAACTATCTAGCTATGCATAGTCTAGACTACAGAGTAACTAACTTAAGGAATACCCAAAGTGTGGGAAGAAGTGATCACATTCCCCATCAGGTCCTGTCCCAAATCAGATGATCAGGGAGAATTTGAATTAAAGCAGGGGATCTTAACTAGGAATTCATGAACTTTTTTTTTAAAAAAAGGCCATTTTGATAACTGTTTTTCAATATAATTGGCTTTCTTTTTGGTCCTATATGTTTTATTTCATGCATGCATATGATTCTGAGAAGTGGTCCACGGGCTTCACCTGAGTGACTGCCAAAGCAGTGCATGAGAGAGAGAGAGAGAGAGTGAGAGCGAGAGCGAGAGCGAGAACAAGAGAGAGAGAGAGAGAGAGAGAGAGAGAGAGAGAGAGAGAGAGAGAGAGACAGACAGACAGACAGAGAGAGACAGACAGAGAGAGAGAGAGAGAAAAGAACGCCTGCCTCAAAGGTATTTGGATAAGGACTCTGTGTCCTTATCTTCTCCTCCCTCCCTTTTTCTCAGCCAGAGGCCAAAATAGCCACTTGGGCTAAGGTCAGATCTGGTCAGGGTGGAGTGATAAGGGCACTGCTCCCAACTGCTGGAAAAACAGGAGCTTCAAAGCAGTTTGGCCCCACTGGCTTTCTTTAACAAACCCACACCCACTGGAAAATGATTCTAAAAACTACCCCCACCAATAAGGGGAAAATGAGAGGGAAGAAGGCTTGGGGGTGGAGGGAGTGGTAATGAATAATTAACAAGAATCTTCCACATGGGCCAAAAATGGCTCAAACCAGCATCCCAAGGCTTGGAAGAAAGATGGACTTCGAGGCAAGCTGATAAGTGTCTTTTTATTATGCTGTAGCCACAACAGAGCTGCTCCCCGCCAGCTTCCCTTTCACAGCAATTCATCCAAGGCCTAATATTTCCAAGGACAGGAATCTCCTATTCTTTAAAGAAGATGTGCCTTCAGGAAGATTTGGCCACATCTGCCAAATAAACTATTCTGATAGGTCAGTTAAAACATAAACATTTGATTATGTTCACTAGATAAGCACAGGTGCCTGAAACTTGAAATTGAATTTTGGAAGAGCAATCATTACCCTGAAGGGGCTTCCACTTAATGCAGCTCCCAGATTTATTTTCACTGAGAATACAGGTCCTTATACTTGGTCAGAGAAATACTGTGCTGAGCAGTAGAGAGGGGAAAAAAAGGATGGATAATGAGAAGAGCACAAGGAAGGGAGCCCTCCTTTCATGAGCAAACGCCAAGGAGAGACTGAAGGGGACAAGTGAAAAGAACAGTGAATAATAGAAGAAAGAAGAAAAAGCAGGGCTCGAATAAAGCATCAGCAGCTGCATATGCAAAAGACAGCATATTTAATTTTTAACCATTCTGCTATGAGCAGTCACTACATGCTCTCTTTCTTTCTGGAAGGCGTATAAAAGAACTAAGTTTTCTCCTAGCGGTGATCACTTGGATAGAAAATATAAAACGTTTGTATAAGTATACATATATGTAGCATATATATATTTATTCATTTAATAAGGGTTTCTTAATAATATCAATAGTAGCATCTATATAGTGTTTCAAAGTTTGCAAAGAGCTTTACATATGCTATTTTATTTGATCCTCACAACAATCCTGGGGGGTAAGTTCTATTATTATCCCCATTCTACAGAGGAGAAACTGAGGCTCAGGCTGAGTTGTTCAGAGTCATATATAGCTAGCATGTATCTGAGGTAGAATTTGAACAGTTAATGCTCTAGGCACAGTCCCCACCTAGCTGCCTATAATGTGCCTACTGTGTGCAAGGCACTGGGCTAGGTGGTAGAGATACAAAGAGAAAAATGTAATAGAATCTGCCCTCAAGGAGCTTATATTCTATTAGGGGAGAAACAGTAGATACACAGATGTGTAAATATAAAATGTGTACAAGGGCCATACACATTCATTTTGGTTGGGTGGTTGGAGGTGGAAGGTACTGGTGACTAGAGGAATCAGGGGAGTTCTTACGTAGGAAGTGGCAAAAGTTCTAATAGAGAGAGCCTTAAAGGAAAGTTGGCATTATAGAGATGAAGATGAGGAAAGAATATATTCCAAGCAAGAGGGAAACCCTGTGCAAAGCCACAGAGATGGGACATGGAATGTCATGCATGGGGGAAGAGCGAATACACCAGACTGGCTGGCTGGAAAGTAGAATGAATGAAGGCAAGTGAAGGGCAGTGAACTTGGAAAGGTAGATCTCAGCCAGACTGTGAAGAACTCTAAACGCCAAAGAGAGGAGGTTGTATTTTACCTTATAAACCCTCCTTTTCCTCTCCTCACCTGTCCTTTCTTCTCCTCTCCTCCCCTTCCCTGCCCTCCTTTGCCTTGACCTCTCCTTCTCAGTCTCTCTGTCTCTGTGTGTCTCTCTCGCTCTGTCTCTCTGTGTCCCTGTGTCTCTGAGTCTCTGTCTTTCTCTCTCTGTCTCCCCCCCCCACATCTCTCACTCTCCTGTCTCTCTCCCTCTTTCCCCTACTCTGTCTCTCTGCCCTTTCTTTCCCTCACCTTCTGTCTCTCTGTCTCCCTCTTTCTCTGTCTTATTACCTGACATGTTGTTGTTTGTCCTTCATTTTTGAAGAGGACCAATGACATCATGAGGTGATGTCATTGTGCATAAATTGGATTTAAGTAAGGCAAAGTTGCACAGTGGCATCAACCTTACTCTCTCTTCCAAAGTCATCAAAATCCAGTGGCAAGACAAAAAGTCAAGCTTACCAACAATGGTCTGGGATGCAGTCAATGGCCTTGGCATCTTTTTTTTTTCCTTAATAGTATTTTATTTTTTTCCAATTACATGTAAAGATAGCTTTCAAAATTCATTTTTGTAAAATTCTGAGTTTCAATTTTTTTCTCCTTCCTCTTCCCCCTCCCCAAGACAGTAAGCAATCTGATACAGGTTATACATGTACAATGATGTTAAACATATTTCCACATTGGTTATGTTGTGAAAGAAGAATCAGAACAAAAGGGAAGAACTATGAGAAAGAAAAAATTTAAAAAGTGAAAATAGTATGCTTCAATCTGCATTCAGACTCCATAGTTCTTTCTCTGTATGTGGTTAGCTTTTTCCACCAAGTCTTTTGGAATTCTCTTGGATCATTGTATTACTGAGAAGAGCCAAGGGTTAATCACTGCACAATGTTGCTGTTGCTGTGTATAATGTTCTCCTGATTCTGCTCACTTTACTCAGCATCAGTTCATGTAAGTCTTTCCAGGTTTTCTGAAATCTATTAGCACAATAGTTTTCCATCATATGTGTGTACTATCACTTGTTTAGCCATTCCCCAATTAATGGGCATCCCCTCTATTTCCAATTCTTTGCTACCACAAAGAGAGCTGCTATAAATATTTCTGTATATGTGGGTCCTTTTCCCTTTTTTATGATCTCTTTGGGATACAGACCTATTAGTGGTATTGCTGGACCAAAAAGTAGGCACAGTTTGGTTGTCCTTTAGGCATACTTCCAAATTGCTTTCCAAAATGGTTAGATCAATTCACAACTCCACCAACAATGCATTAGTGTTCCAATTTTCCCACATATTCTCCAACATTTATCATTTTCCTTTTTTGTCATATTAACCAATCTGACAGCTGTGAAGTGGTACTTCAAAGTTGTTTTGATTTGTATTTCTATAGTAAATAGTGACTTAGAACATTTTTTTCATATGATTACAGATAGCTTTAATTTCTTCCTCTGAGAACTTCCTGTTCATAACCTTTGACTATTTATCATTATTGTATTCTTATGAATTTAACTCAGCTCTCTATATATTTGAGAAATGAGGCCTTTATCAGGAACACTGGCTATAAAATTGTTTCCCAGCTTTCTTCTTTCCTTCTAATCTTGGTTACATTTTTTAATTTAATGTAATCAAAATTATCCATTTTGCTTTTCATAATGTTCTCTGTCTCGTTTGGTCATAAATTTTTCTCTTCTCCATAAATCTGACAGGTAAACTATTACTTGTCCTAATAATTTGCTCATGGTATCATCCCTCATGTCTAAATCATGTAGCCATTTCTATCTTATCTTGGTAAAGTGTGAGAGGTTGGTCTATGCCTAGTTTCTGCCATTATGTTTTCCAGTTTTCTTAGCCGTTTTTGTCAAATAGTGGGTTTTTATCCCAGAAGCTGGAGTCTTTGAATTTATCAAGCAATAGATTACTATAGTCATTTACTACTGTGTCTTGTGTATCTAATCTATTCCACTGATCCACCACTGTATTTTTTAGCTAGTACCAAATAGTTTTGATGATTGCTGATTTATAATATAGTTTTAGATCTGGTATGGCGAGGCCCCCTTCCTTTGCATTTTTTCATTAATTCTCTTGATATTCTTAACCTTAACCTTTTCGGGGCCTTGGCATCTTTGGTGTCTGACCAAGCTCTAAGCACTCCACACTGCCTGCTTCAGCCACCTTCATGGCCATTGGAACAAATTGTTCTAATCTTCCCATTCCACCTGGGGAAGTCTTCTCATGCTTGGATTAGACACCCTCCTATTTCACTGGTGGGTTTAAGGCCTATCAGTTACTCTCGATCTAGTTTAGCTTGTCTGCTAGAACAGTTTACTGGGTGTGGCTACTTCACGTGCTACAGTTTTTGGAGCCACAAGTGAGAATTGAGTGCCAGGTAGATACCAAAGGTCGATAAGCAGCCCAGAAGAGGGCTTGGCAAGACTTTATAATGGAGGTACTAGTCTTTATTGAACGACACATACACCTCACCTAATATGTAGATCCTATAGACAAAATTCTAGGTCCATCTATCTATCTACCTATCTACCCATCTACCTTATGTCTGTCTATTCAGACCTATGATTTCATCAAAGTTCAAAACTCTAGTGAAAAAATTTCCTCCACTAATGCAGACCGAACTCGTCCGAAATTTATAGAGTTACATGGGTAACTGAAATGTTAAATGACTTGCCCATAGCCATGTTACCACACACACACACACACACACACACACACACACACACACACACACACACACACACAACTTGATGCAATGTCATAGACTGTGGAGTCAGTAGGCTCAAATTCTGTCCCTAATATTTACTAGCTAAATGACCCTAGACACTCAACATTGACCCACATCCCATAACTCTCTAGAAATTATCTATTGAGTCATGGACTGGTAGCAATTTGTATTGGTGGTAGAAATTCTCCCACAGGGAATTTCCTATGTCATGTTCTTCATTCAATCAACAAACATACATAGGGGCACATCTACTTCACCTACAATGCTATATATTATTTGCTGAAATACTTTTGTAGGTGTTTTTGCAGGTGCTTACTTGAATTTTGGTAAAATATATCCTTTAATCTACCTTGATGGAAACTCAGTCATGGTATTATCCACGGCTAACTCTTTTGGTGCATAAAGCCACACAAGCCCAAACCATTGGTGTTTTCAATGAATTCCAAGGCGTGATAACCAGAGGCAGATGCCGGTTTCAGATTTCCACACACAAGTTTTTCCTCGTCTTTGATCTGAGAGACAGACTTCAGTAAAAATATTAATTAATTTTATAATTCTTTTTTCCCCTAATTCTTTTTTCTTTAGTATTGTTCTATATTGAGCTGTAAAAGAATAAAATAAAAAGTAAAGTATATTGAAAGTAAAATTCTTGACCTACCTTTCTTGTAACTTGTTTTAATTAGCCCTATCTACTCGACCTCATATCATTGCTACTGGCCAGGCCAAAACTATATTTGAAATTCTTCAATGATTTCTCCAAAAACAAGTATATGACATGATGGACACTTGATTTCCCATGTATAAATACCAATGCCTCTATTTCAGTAGTAATTTTGAGATGAATTGTTAAGACAATTATTGAAATCAATAGCACTGCAATAGGTCCAAAATCTGTCAATGAAGTAAGAGAGAGGGAGGCTGGAGAAAGTGGGGAGTGTGGCAAGCTTTAATTTCATAATAAATATCCTAGCTGGGTTTTTCAAATAAAAGAGAAAATTATTGGGTTGATGCATTCTTGAAAAACTATGATTAAGAATTAATCCAGTGTCATTCCCCCCCCCCCATAGAACACAGTTTTCTTAGAGAATATTTGGATTTAAGAGATAACCCAAAGGAAAAGTATTCAGAGTAACCTACTAGCTAAATTCTCAACTAGTGGGATCACAGAACTGGAAGGAACCTTAAAGGTCATCTAATCCATTCCCCTCATTTTATAGCTCAGGAAAATGAGGCCTCTAGAGGTAAAGTGACTTTTAACAGAGGTCCCAAGACTTCCAATTCTGTTCTCATTCCCTTATACCACATTACATCTCTTTCATGAGCAAGTCAGTGGGTGTTTCTGTGCTTCCTCTCCCTTCCCCGTAATATTGTAATTTTAAAAAGAGAGAGAGAGAGAGAACATTCACAGGCTCAAAGATAATTTTTTTTTAAACGTATAGGATGAAGAATAAGTAAAAATGTAAAGGATCAGAGATTTAGGACTAGAAGTTACCTCAGAGGCTAGCCTGTTTAGCCCTCTCACTTATTAGCTGTATGATCATGTGCCTCATGTAACCTCTCTGAGTCTCAGTTTCTTTAACTGTAAAATAAAATGGTTGGACTCAGCTACCTCTAAGGTCATTTCTAGCTCTAAATCTATGATCCTAAGTAGACATAAAGGTAACCATTGATTTCTGTCACCTTTTTTTTTTGGTGGTAAAAAGATCCTAGAGTTTTATATGCCTTAGTATTTTCCCTTGCTTTAGATACCTTAAAAATTGATTTCTCAAAGCTTTCATAATTGTGTTACCTCCCTTGTGAGCCTTTTCTCTACACAGTTAGGTCTAGACCTGCTGCTTTTCCCATTTTGTTCTTTTTGGTATCATTTCTAGTTTTTCTTCAAGGACATCCAAAACTGTGATGTTAAGTTTGTTGCAAAAAAACTTTGCAGATTTTTTCCATCTTTAATCTTTTTCTTGTCTTTTTTCCAGTTTCAACCTTTAATGCTCTTAGGATGACATTTCATAATAGGGTCTTTTGCTAAGTCTTCTTTGAACTGGTTCTGCCTTCCACTGAAGCGCTCTTTAATAAGGAAATATTAAAGCTTACAATCTCTGTCATCCTTCTTCCTCAGATTTTACAAATGCCTGCTGCATGACAAGCACTATATAAATGTAAGCTATTACCCTATGGCACTATTGCCTTTGAATGTACTTTTTTCCACTTGAAAAGTAATCAGGCATTTGACAACTGAGGCAGTTTTTAGTGAGTTAGCCTGTCAGTAATCATTTATTAAGTGCCTACTATGTGCCCAGCATGGTGCTAAGCACTGAAGATATAAAAAAAGGCAAAAGACAGCTCCTGCCCCCAAGAAACTCACAATCTAATAAAGGAAGACAATACATAAAAAGAATTGGAAAAGTAAAGGAAAAGAAAGAGGGTACCCCACATAGGGGCATTATGAAGTCCTGCAGCTATGAGGGAAATGATAAAGCGACTGTCCTTAGTACCCTCCTTAAATAGAATTCTTAGATCTTCTCATTATTGCAACATTTACACTGGTGAAACTTCTGTATGATATTACAACCAGCACTAATGTTACTTTGTCAACTCATGTGTTACTTATTGTTATTCAAAAATCCTTTTCATTGCTTCAAACGTGAAACAAAGGTCCAATACCAATATTCTTCTAGTGATTTTGTATGGATGTGAGACATAGAACATTACAATTTCCAAGAAACTGAAAAATGAGTATTGTCCAGAAGTCACCTGAAGGTTGTGCGGTGGGTGTGAGTAGGAGGAAGCACATTAAAAACAGGAAATTACAAAGGAGTAGAGTAAGGCATGTCATCAAAGGAATGTATGAATAAAAAAAGAGCATGGGCTGGTTACATAAGGAGAATGAGGGATGACCAGGGGATGGGCAGTACGCTTCATTAGTGTCCTTTCCATGTAAAGAGAGATAGAGAAAGGCACTGAACAAGTACGATAAAATATCATGAACTCATAGGCAAACATGGACATGAGTCGCACAAGATGGACAGGCGCGAACGGGTTGCGGTCTGCCCTGTTGAAGGGAATTAATTAGACTCTAAATCCATTTGCGTATTTGATGCCCAAATATACCCACTTGCATTTTCTATTCTTTTGTATTTTAATAATACTGATTTGAAAGTAATTTTGAGAATTAGAGAACATGGAGAATAACAATGTATAAGTTTAACCGTTTGCTGTTCACATTGAATTCTCAACAATCTAGATGTACCTCAAAGCTCTAGCACCTCCCAGGTAGTAGATGAGACACGATGAAGATGTTTTAGTGCTCTCTTTGTGTAGCGAATAAGAGCTTATTTAACAGCTTTTAAGAGTATTAGAAGTACTTTAATATGGATAGTAGGACAACCCTTATACTTGGACCTGGCAGAGACCTACGTTTGAATTCTGCCTCCAATATCTGTTTAACTATGTGACTATGGAAAAGTCATTTAATCTCTCTGAGCCTTAGTTTCCTCATCTGTAAAATGGAGATGACAATAATAGCATCTACACAATAGGATTTTTACAAGGCTCAAGTGAAATAATGTATGTAAAGTATTTTGCAAATCTTGAAGTGTTATATAAATGTTAACTGTTATTTCTGCATTGCTTCTGAAAATAACCCATGAGTAAGTCATTTAAATTGCAGGCTGGTAAGCTGGAAGCATTGCTCAATTTAATTCAATTTCAGTAGGATAGACATTTTTTCACTGCTTATTTTGTATTAGCCACTGAGCTAGGTGCTAGAGATACAAAGATAATAGGTTTCTAGAGTCATACATTTAGATCCAAAAGGGACCTTGCAAGTCATGCAATAGATCTCCCTTATTTTACAAGTAAGGAAACTGAGGCCAGGAGAATTAAAGTGTGTTGCTGAAGGTCACATAAGTAGTAAGTATAAAAGTAGGAATTGAACCCAAGTCCTCTGACTCCAGAGCCAACACAGATGGAGTTACTACCATAATTGCTACTCTACAAGTTAATATCCTAAAGAAATTCACTGTCTAGTACAGAGATATGACACATGAACAATTAGCTACAATAAAAGTTGGCATTAAATACACAAAAGAAACCAAAAAGAGTGACCTAAGGGATTCAAGGAAAGAGGGACACTTTTTGTAAGGAAATATCAGAGAAAGCATCAAAGATGTTAGTAGGCAGACATGGCTGGGGGTAGGGAACAGAATGACATTGTCACAGGAAGGGGGAATAGCAGGAGTAAAGGCATAGAAATGGGAGGGAGGAGAATGAAATTGGGACTGGTGAACAATCAAGTTTGGTTAGAGAATAGTGTTTGAAGGGGAATGTCATTACAAAAGCCTTAAATAACAAAAGATTTTTGCATTTTATCTTTTAAGTAGTGGAAAGACACTGATAATTTTTTTCTAATTAAGTGACCTGCCCAGGGTCACACAGATGGTAAGTACCAAGAGTCTGGTCTGAGGCCACATTTGAACTCAGGTCCTCCTGACTCCAGGACTGGTGCTCTATCCACTGGGTCACCTAGCTGCCCCCGACACTGATAATTCTTAAGGAAAATGACATGATCAGCTTTCTGCCTTAAGAAGACGTTTTATGAGGAGTGTGAAGGATGGGCTGGATGGAGATGGAAGAAACTAGAGGCAGGGAGACCAATTAGAAGGCTATTGTAGTTGCCTACACAAGAAGTGATGAGCATATGAATTGGTGTGGTGACAGAGGAAATGGAAAGGAAGAGGTGAATGGAAGAGATTATGAAAGTAGAATCAATTTGGCAATTGATTCGATGTGGAGTGAGGAATAGAGAAGAGTCAAGAAGACCATAAGCTTTGGGTTCTAGATAATGGGGAAATACTGGTGTGAATAAAAGAAATGGGGGGGGGAGTCAAAAAAGGGGCAAATTTTATAGAGAAGATCATGAGTTTAGCTTGAGATCTATTGAGTTCTCTGAGTCTGTTAATAGTGCATTGAGATGGAGATATAAATTAAGGGACAGTTCCCTCAGACTCTTGTTATTCACAGCTCTAGTCTGCATAGTTAGGAAACACAAGTATTAGTTTGGAAATACAAGTGAAGTCATCCTCTGCTGCTTTTCAGAATGTCCCAGTGGTCTACTCCCATCAGTTGAAGAATGTATATAGCTCACAGCTCACATGTCTGCAGGTTGTTGCAGTAATGTGCCACCTACCTGGAATTCAGTTATTTGGAAACTACTTGATTTTTAACAGCTTAGAACCAGGAAATAAGCAAAATCAGTCTCTGGGTAGCAACCAAAATAAGTGTTACAATCTCCATTCACAAAAATCTCAAGAGAGTCTTTATTTAGATTCTGCGGATGCTTATTTTATGTACTTTATGCAATTCCAACATACTTGTACATCTATTTCCTGCGTCCTCACTCAGAAACTATTAACTCTCACTTTTTTACATAGTTTTAACAAACTTGTTATTTAGTTGCTAAGCCCATAGCAGATTAGAAAGTAAATTAGGCAGTGAGAGATTGATGTAGGTCTGGCACATGGACAGAAATGAGTAATATAATTGATATTTCCACAATGCTTTAATATTTACAAAGAACTTCATAGCTAATTTATTCCACAGAGCATTCCCAGGAGGCCAATGTTACAAATACCATTGTCTTTCTTTTGCAGCTGAAGCATAGAAAGTTAAGTGACTGACCTGTGTTCACACAATTAATAACTGTCAGAGACAGGTTTCAAACACAAGACTCTCTTGTTTCTAGAGTCCAAGGTTCTTTTTATCTCATTGTGTTGTTTCTAAAACAGAAGCAGTTAATAGCTGGACAGCAAGGGAGAAGACAGACACTTTTCCTGCTTGGTTCCAAAGTGTAAAAACCAGGAGTAGAAGCTGTAAGGAGGCAAGATTAGGCTGAATGTAAGGAAAAACTTCCTAACAATTATAGCTAACCAAAAGTGAGATTAGCTGTTTGGGGAGGTAGTGAGTCATTCCTCCCCCCACTCTGATCTCAGCCATTGGAGGTCTTCAAGCAAAGGCTGGTTGACTAACCACTTCTTGGATTTGGATGGTATGCTGGGGATTCTTTTTCATATGTAAGTTAATCTAGACAACTGCTAAGGTTCCTTGCAGTTTTCCAATCTATGAGAGACATAAAAACTTAAAAAGCACAATAGCCTGCAGCCTTTTGGTATAGAGAGAAATATGCCTGAAGACTGTCATTGCATTATAATATGATAGAAAGCCATAAATCATTAAGTCTGATACATTCTGTTGAAGAGGTTGAGGTAGTTTGTGATGCATTTGAGAAAGATGATCTAATCCAAAAATATTAAAACAAAAGAAAAAAATTAATGTCTTTAAAGGAGCGAACCTACAGATTTCCAGATTGATGCATTCCCTGATAGGTTTAGATAGCCAAGATTTCTTGCTTTTCATGCATAATGAAATAGTAATAGTACACAACCTATTAAATAATGCATTTATGGGATAAAAGAGAGAATTCATGTTCCAAATGTGGCAAACAAAACCAGGAAGTGAATTATGTCTCAAGGGAAACAGGATTCCATAAATACCCACAAGTGTGACAGGCTGATCCTGTACAGCACAATGTGTCTGAAAAATCCACCCTATCAACTTTCAGGGTTTTGATTAGCTGAAGAAAGTGACTTTATTAAGATTGCTTTAAATTTGACTTTCACAACTTCTGAAATTTCTCTACTTTTTAAAATAAATTTATTATCTTTTTTATTTTAACAATCATTTTTTTTAAATTTTGAGTTCCAAATTCTCTTTCCCTCCCAACCTTCTCCCCACTCTAGTAAGGCAAGCAAAATAATATCAGTTATACATGTGAAATCATGCAAAACACTTCCATATTAGCCATATCACACAAAAATGCAACAAAAAAGTTTAAAAGCAAAAAAGTTATACTTTAATTTGCACTCAGAGTTCACCAAGTCTCTCTCTGGAGATGGATAGCATTTTTTTTCATCACAAATCCTTTGGAATTGTCTTGGATCATTGTATTGATCAGAGTAGCTAAGTCTTTCACAGTTGATCATTATTACAATATTGCTCTTACTGTACACAATGATCTCCTGGTTCTTCTCACTTCACTTTGCATCAGCTCATAGAGGTCTTGCCAAGTTTTTCTGAAATCATTCCCTTGTCATTTTCCACAGCACAATAGTACTCCATCACTATCATTTGCCACAACTTATTCAGCCATTCCCCAATTGATGAGCATCCCCTCAATTTCCAATTATTTTCTGCCACAAAAAGAGCTGTTATAAATATTTTGTACATAAGAGTCCTTTTCCTTTTTTTTTTAATCTCTCTGGGGTACACACCTGCTAGTGGTATTGTTGGATCAAAGGGCATGTAGACAGTTTTATGGCACTTTGGGCTTAGTTCCAAATTGTTCTCCAACTTGGACCAGTGAAGGAGAATGCTACCCATCTCCAGAGAAAGAGATAACAGGTGGAAAAATGCAAAGTATGGTTTTACATATATGTACATATATGTGTATATGTATATATGTATATATATTATGTATGTGTGTGGGTGTGTATCCATGTTTAATTGTAGCCTTCCTTAGTTTGGGGGCGGGGAAGGAGATAGAGGGGTAAAAATAAAGTAAAAAGTGCACAGCAGAAAACAAAAGAAAACCTAGAGGGAAGCAAAGATGGGTAACATTGAAAATTATTTGTAGTATTTATCATATAGTTTTTCTTGAAGTGGAAATTCATTGTTTCATACTGAATTCTTTCACATTCTGCTATTTACATGGAAATGTTTTTTCTCTTTTCTTGTTTTGTATTTAAATTTAAGATAAAAAATTTACAAAAAAAAATAACAGAAGTTAACAAAACAACAAATATTCTCCAGAATGATAGGACTAGTGCATAATTCCACTAACAGTTTATTAATGTACCTGTTTTCTCTCAAACCCTCCAGTATTTGTCATTTCTGGTAAGTGTGAGGTTGTATCCCAGAGTTGTTTTAGTTTACATTTAGAGAATTTTTATGTTACTATAGTCAGCTTCGATTTCTTCTTCTAAAAGCTGTCTATTCATATACTTTGACTACCAGTTGGGAAATGGTTCTTATCTTTATAAATTTGATTCAGTTTCCTATATATTTGAGAAATGAGGTCTTTGTCAGAAAAACTCACTGGAAATTTTTTTTTATATTTCTTCATTATCTATGGCACCTTTTAGCAAAGTGTAGTTTTTCTGATTATCTCTTTTAATTAGGCCTATTTTTATTTTGCTTTGTCTGAGATCATAATTACTACCCCTGTTTTTTCTACTTAAACTGAAGCATAATAGGGCTCCAGCCCTTTATTTTAACTGTATGTATTTTTTTGGTTTCAAGTTTGTCTCTTATAAAACAACATATTGTTGGATTCTGGCTTCTAATTCATTGTGCTATCTGCTTCCATTTTATAGTTGAGCTCATCTCATTCATATTCACAGATATGATTACTGTGTTTTTCCCTCAAAAATATATTTTGTTTCTGATCATTGCCTCCCTTAATCTCCCCTCCCTTTTATTATCTGCCCAATATTTCTTATTCCTTTCCCCTCCTGTTTCCCTATTGAGTCAGAAAGATTTCTATACCCACCTGAGTGTATTAGTATATTCTTTCCTTTGTGAACCATTCTGATGATAATGATATTCAAGCATTGCCCTCCACCACTCCCCATTTTCCAAGCTCTTCTTTGCATATCTCTTTTATGTGAGAAAAATTTCCCCTTTCTACTTCTCCCTTTCCCCTTCTCCTTGTGCAATCCTCTTTCTTAGTCTTTCATTTTTTTTTCAGATCATACCAACTCAATTGACTCACACTCATGCCCACTATCTATGTAGACCTCTAATAATGATAAAGTTCTTAGGAGTTACAAGTATCATCTTCCCATATAGGAATGTAAACAGTTTAAACCTATTAAGTCTCTTATGATTTCTCTTTCATGTTTATCTTTTTTGCTTCTCTCCAGTCTTGTGTTTACACGTCAGATTTTCTATTCAGCTCTGGTCTTTTCATCAACAATGTTTGAGAATCCCTTATTTTATTAAATGTCTACTTTTTCCTCTGAAGGATTATATTCAGTTTTGCTGTATAGGTTATTCTTGGTTGTAATCCTTACTCCTTTGCCTTCTGGAATATCATATTCCAAGACCTCTGTATCTTTAAAGTGGAAGCTGTTAAATCTTGTGTGATCATGGCGGGGTGATACCAAGATGGTGGAGTAAAAGCAGTGACTTGCCTGAAATCACTTTCTGACCAGTTGTCTGATCCCCTTCTCTGGGCTGAGAGCTCCTGAAGCTGCTGCTGCCTCTAAGGTCTACCACTGCTGCTACCTCTGTGTGCATTCGGTATGGACAAATCCTCAACCCAGTGTCACAAACCTCTCCTGTCAATGCCCTAAGTTGTCCTATGCTAGAAAAATGTCTAACTCCAACCTTTTTGTTGAATCTGCCACTTCATACTTTGATTTGAGGTATTATTTCAAAGTGGTTTAGAGGGAAATGGAGGGTTCAGCTGGGTTGCTTATACACTGCCATCTTTGTAAAGATGTGTCTTTAAAAGAGGTCATCTAATCAAATATAATAGGTAGCATTTACAGAGAACTATAAGCACCTACCTATGTTATCTCCTTTGACCCTCACAGTAACCAAGTTCTAAGGCAGAGAAGAGCCCTAGTATTTTTGGCTATAGGGGAAAAGGGGCCCTTCCTGAGTAATAATAGAGGTGCCCTATTTTACAAATTATTTTCATTTTTATAGCCCAGGAAACTGAGGCTCAGAGAGACTTGCCCAGGGTCACACAGATACTAAGAAACATAATATTCTTTCAAACCCAGGTCTTATGACTCCAAAGCCAGCTTTCTCTTTTGCATCAGACTTATGTCATTCCTACTCTTTTTTTTCCCTTTCTTTTCATTTCCTTTACACTGTAGCATCAAGCAGTTGGGCATTGTTTTGTTGTTGAAATTGATACAAGCACACAGGCACCTACAGAACATGTAAGATTTAGCTCCTAGGATGCATGAATTGAAAGGAACCCAAAACATCCATCTCACATTAGTCTACACATCCTCATGGGTACTCATGGACTACAAAGCAAATCTGAAGCTTTATGCACTCTTTAAAAGATAAAATCTTCAGAGAGAAGCTTTCCAAGGTGTCTATAAATTCTCTTCCAAATAGTTTGTGCATCACCTAACAACAATAATAAATATCTCCTAGTCACATTAAACTACCAGTTTGCAATTGATTCTGAGCATTACTCCACAATGAGGTACCCTGACTTACAATGTAGATTAATGGGAAAAGACAATGGCAATAAATTTGAATAACATTTTAAATCCTCCAAATGCCCCCAGGCCAGAAAAGGGATTAGGCCTCCCAAAGTTCAAGTACACACAGAAAGAATAAATACCAGGTTTTCTTGGCGATATGGCCAGGTCTGAGTAAAACTTAATTCCAATTGAACAATACATACCTTGCCCTGAAATATGGTGTTAGGACAAATTTTCACACCTTTGAATGAGTTTGTAAATAAAGCAACGCAAAAACAAATCAGTCAACAGTTCTAGAAACAGACATATCTGTTGAGCAAAAGGTAAATTTTAAAGAGCAGAGAAAAGCCATTTTCCTAAATGTGCACTTTTCTAGGAGTAATGTAAGCTTGGCTTTGACACATGGTCAACTAAATGACAGTAATTATAGCAGAAATCTTTTTTGTACATTGGAATTTCTTTCAAAGAAATTGATCAGAGATTTGGGAAAGCTTTGCATTAGGAGTAAGGTTTTGTGTCTTTTTCCATGTCCAAAGGCTGTTTTAATACTAGTTTTAGTCCTAAGTAACTGCTGGTATAGAGAAGTCCAGAGAGTAGCACTCCAGGAAGATCTAGATATTCAATGAAGTAGACAGTCCTCCTATGCCAGGACAACTGCAAGAAGCATACTGGATTAAGATCCTCTGGAGTTACTAGGCACCAAAATTGCAACTCTCTCACCTTTCTCACCATCCTTTCTTGTTTGAGATTGCATAAGAACCAGGGAGATATTACCAAAAATGTTCATTGAGGGGTCAAGGAAATGGGGTGTTTCTGCCTGCATCCCTCTTCCATTTTCCTCCCCATCCTGGCTCTGATGATCTTCACAGAGAGTCCATATCACATTTGAAATTGGGTCCAGAAGAACTCGCTAAGTGGTCAGTCATTAGTCCCACAGAAATCCAAGTAAATTGAACTGTGTTCTGGGGTAGCCAAAAGAGATACTACTCTGATACCCATGTTTATACCTCAGGAACACCTGGGAAACATAAGGAAAAGGGAGAGGGACTCAGGCTTATAAAGCTATGACTCTTGGGAGCTCTTGGGTCTTGGAGGTTCTTAGGTACGTGACAAGCAAGTTTATTGGATAACTGAATCTGTAGAAAGCAGAGCTCATTCCTGAAGGAGATACTAAATGGGACCTGATTCCAGATCAAAAAGACCAGAAATCACATCAGATAGGTTGCACTCTAAACCAGACCCACAGTTTTAGGGTTGACTTGGAATTACACCAGCAAAGAGAAGGAAAGGACATCAAATCCCAATAATGACTCTAATAATTTTGACAAATATATCAGAGCCTTGTCCTGGGGCATTGGGAGATGAACAAACTGTTAAACTGACTGGTAGCCAGCACCTAGATCAACACGTGGAAATCACATCTGAGATGGAAAGGACTCCTGTGTAGCCATTGATTTGAGTTAGTTGGGGTTAATGAAATCTATTATCTAGAGAAAAAAGATTGCAACAGTAGTTCTTAGGGAAGAACCTCCCCAAAAAGTTGACTCATCTAGCCTTCTAGCTCTCCTGCCCAGAAACTGATCTCTCCATTAAGAAGAATGAGGTAATGAAATCTGCCACAAGTATAAGGCCCTCATTATTATCTCAACTGAGGAGCAATGCCCTCTGCTCCTGATCCCTGACCCGTTAGACCACCTACACCAGCCCTTCCTTTTGACTAAATTGAACCTGAAAGGCGTCCAACAATTTCATCTGGATTTGCAAAGGAAAAGAGTGAACTATGACATTCTAGACCAGCCAAGGATTGTTTGAATCCTGGGTGATGCCATTTGGGGTGTATAATTCTCTCTTGGTTTTCCAAGGTTTCATGAATGCTAGCTTTCAAGACTGGCCAAACTGCAGTATCTGTTTAAATGCCGTTTTAGCCCTGACCTGTAAGTAAAAAAACTGACACAAATTTTTCTCCAGTGCCCACACCTTCTTTCTGGTAAGTTAGAGGGGTGCCAATTGGACAGAGGGAGTTGAAGTTGCTGGAACATATGATCATTTGAGGTGAGGTACAAACAGAGATGTGCGTCCCAACAGATGGCCCTTCCTGGAAGGACATAGGGGACCTGTCCTATGACCACACTAACACATCAGGACTGGAGGAGCAGGAAACATAAACAGTTACATAGAAGGTTAAGGTTTTGGAGATTTGAGTCATTCAGATCCCAGCACACTGCATCTTGCTTCCAGATTTCACACTGATCTGGTTGGAACATCTACTCCTTTGACAAGTTTTCCATTCATTTCAGCCTGTTTTATTGGTTTCTTGTAAATTGTACTGATGCCTTTTTCTTATACCACAATCATTTCCTAAGTCAACCACTCCACACATTAACACTTAATCTTCCCTTTTAACATAGCTAGAGTTAAGCAAAACTTACTAACAAAGAGACTGCATCTGAAGTTATTTGTAAAATTCCACACCCATAGTCTCTCATTTCTCCTGAGGAGCAAGGAACTATGTTTTGTGTCATAGATTCAGAGCTGGAAGGGACTTCAAAGGCCATATAGTATACTCCCTTCATTTTACAGATGAGAAAACTGAAGGAAGTCCAGGGAAATTATGATAACAGACATTAACCGGGACAAAGTAAAGTAATTGTTTTGACATACAATAAACTAATAAATTTTACATCTTAAAAAAACTAACTTTTAACATGAATTGTCCCCTCTTTGTAACAATTATTTGCTTTACATGATTAAGTATTGTGTTCACAAGATTTTGACATGTATTTTAATTTGGGAATCCTGAATTCAACCAGCCTTTCTAGGTGTTGCTTCTATCCCTTTTAACAATTCCCTGTTTTATATAATCTGTTTATACTTTTAATGTTCCTCCAATGTTTAGAGTTTTATGACCTTTCTAGGCTTGTAAGTGTCAGTAAAGGTTTCTGAACCCTCATCATTTCTAGGAATCTTTCTTCATTTTAAATCCATACACAGATAGATAATTGGATAGTTTCTTTAAGCAACTGCCCTGCTCCCTTTGGAACCAGCATTATCCAGAATGTATGTATAATTAAAATAATCAGATCTTTGCCATTGATCTGTCTTTCTTTGTGCAATATAGACCATACTTAAGATGGGCAGGTTAAGTAATTTGCTCACCTGGTTAAGAATAATAAAAATGTAATGTCAGTTTTCATTTTCAATTTCTTACTTGAATTCAAACTGTTGCTATGCTATTTACATCCCTTGCCATGTACTGGAAGTAGTCATATGACTTACATTTCTAATCCATTGGCTTCAATCTTTTGTCACAGATGAAATCATGTTAAGTCACAAATGTATTTACCAAACCAATTTTGTTTCCTGAGCATGCTGACAGATATTTAGAGGAACAGTTGGTAAGTGGAGACCATTCAAAAATTTCTACTCAGTTGCTACTAGAAGAACTAGCAGCCAGTTTTTATTCTGGTAAACTATTCAGAAGACACCCTCTTGAACAAAAATGGAATCTGTTTGAAATGAGTCTACTATTACTCAAGTAACCTGAATATATCAGCAAAGAATGACTTTGACCTAGGAATAGAGCAACCACATGTGTGGTTGCAGGTGTCAGTATCAAAGTTAGAATTGTTTTTGCCACCTTAAAAAAAAAACATGATTTTATGACACCAAATATTTCAAAATGTATCTTGGTGGTGGTGTTTTGGTTGAAGGAAGCTTCCTAGACTGACAATCGGTGGGTCAAGTTTTTAACCTGCCTTGGTTTTAGCACTGCCTCTAATGTGGTCTAAGAGGGGAATGAGATTGAGAAAGCTAGAATTGTCATCTGAAGCAAATCACTAGCTCTGACTTTGCTAATTTGAATTTTTGTGATCATTTATTTAGATGTTCGGCCTAAGGTAAATGCCAATGAAAAAAAGGGTCCTTTTGATAAAGTCAGCTGTGTTCATAATCAAACTATGGTGGAAAAATCAGCTGAAAATGAGAGCACTCACAGAAAACTGTGAACAAAGAGCCTCTGGGGTCCTTGAAAGCTCCTTGCAAGCCAGCCCAGCCCCACTGGATTTACATGTAGTATTAATTACAATGATAATCATAATCATAATAGCTAGCATACATATCTTCTACTATACACCAGGCACTAGGTTAAGTACTTCACAAATATTATCTCATTGATCTTCACAACTGTGGGAGGTAGGTGCTATTATTATTCCCATTTTATACTTGAGGAAACTGAGGCAGACAGAACTTAAGTGATGTGGTCCAAGGTCATGTAGCTAGTAAATGTCTGAAAACCATGTTTGAATTCAGGTCTTCCTGACTCCAGACCCAGCCTTCTATCCACTGTATCACCTAATGTTCACATCTCTTAGATCCTGTCTTGGTTAGGTATGCTTCCTCCTCTTCACTTTTCACTTATGATCCCCTTCCCACAATATTATGGACTGATTCCTAGGCAAAAGATAGGGATTTGGAACTTGTGTGCACCATTGATGTGGACCCTATTGGGCATATTCACTCAAGGTCCTTTTTGCAAAAGTAGGAGAGGGCCCCAGCCAAAGTTTATTCAGAACTTAAGATATATAACTGTGTGATTATTAAGTAATTTACCTTAGATCATCCAGGTAATAAATATCAGAGATGGGATTTGAACCCAGGTACTCTGACACCTGAGCCAATCACTATATAATAATTCTCTATTATTCATAAGAATACCAGTATGGAAATCAAAGGACTTGACTTTAGTTTTGGCTTTGTCATTAACAAGTCAAGTGTCATTGTACAAATCAACTAACTTCTGTGGACCTCAGAGTATAAAATCAGAGTGCTAGATTGGATAATCTCTAAGCTCCCTTCTACTGAGATAAGACTAATAATAGCCACAAGTCCCACTGGCCACACAGGATATTTTGAATGGGATTATAGCAGTGGCACTTACCCAGCATGTTGGAAAGAGCCCTAGCTTTGGACTCACAGGGTTTTGAAATCCAACTCTGTCACTCATCGGACAAGTCAGTAAGCTTCTGTGGGGCTTAATTTTCTCCTCCATAAAATGAAAAGAATGACATGGAGGATCTCTAAAGCCAGTTCCAATTGTAAATCTGATGACTCCATGACAAGGGGTATTGTATAACTGGCCGATAATCTCAAAAACATCTTAGGGGCCTTTGAAATATCCCAAATAGTTAAATAGCACATGCCAGATTGGAAGGAACCTGCGCACCAGCAAAGAAATTTAATGCTAAGACTAACATGAGGAGAATTAAATTTGGCTGAGTGGTGAATGGGACAAAAGATTAGACATGAAGAAAGGCACAACAGTCATGCAAACATGAATGGGAATAAGCAGCCTATGGACCATCTGCCATAGAGATTTCTATGTGTGAAAGTGGAAAATATGTTCATTGCTAGTTAAGCCATCACCTGGAAGGTCAAGGCTGGTTACAATCAGAAAGGGATGGCTCATGGGAAAAGGAAAGAAGAATAATGCCTGTGTATTCTTGCCCAATATTATTGCCCCATGTTATCTGGCAACCAGATGGGATTAACAAAGCTGAGTAGGGTTTCATTGGATAAGCATTTAGCAAACATATATTAAGTACCTGAGACTATTAGGTATTAACATCTAGTAGCTAGATAGCACAGTGGATAGAGCACTGGGCCTGAAGTCAGGAAGACTGAGTTCAAATGTTGATATTTTTCTCTCTCTCCAATCTATTCAATATCTCCTTCTTTGTTGTCTACACACACATCCACGTCTTTCCCTTCCTTAAAAAATTCTCATTGAACTTGTGATCTCCCCCAGTTCTCTCCCCTTACTTTTTTATTCTCACTCTTTTCCAAATTCTCTGTACTATAGCTTCTGATTATATTATTTGCCTGAAATTGCTCTCTACAAAGTTATCAGGAATCTTTTCATTGCCAAATTGAAGGGCCTTTTCTCAATCTCCATTCTTCTTGACCTCTCTGCAGCCTTTGGTGCCACCAATCATCTTTTCCTTGACATTCTCTTCTCTCTAGGTTTCATGACACTACTCTCTCCTGGTTCTCCTCTTGCATGTATGAACATTCCTTCTCAGGCTTCTTTGCTAAATCTTCATCCAGGTGCTACTCACTAATGCTAAGTGCCAAGCCTGGAGTTAGGAAGACTCATCTTCCTGAGTTCAAATCTGGCCTAGGTACTTACTAGCTGTGTGACCCTGGGCAAGTCACTCAACTCTGTTTACCTCAGTTTCTTCATTTGTAAAATGAGCTGGAGAAGGAAATGCAAACCACTTTAGCATCTCTGCCATGAAAGCCCCAAATGAGGTCATAAAGAATCAGACATAACCAAAAATGACTGAACAACAACAGTCTCTCTCCTGAGTACCAGTATTTCATCATTAATTACCTCTTTGACATCTCATACTGAATATCCATAGACATATTAAACTCATTATGTCCAAAGCAGAACTAATTCTCTCTCCCCCAAATTCTCCTCTCTTCCCAATTTCTCTATTACTATCCTCCCAGTCATCCAAACCTAACCATCATCCTCAACCTCTTACTCTTACCTACTATGTCCAATAAACTGCCAAACCTCATCAATTCTATCTTTACATGCATATCTCATATCTTTGCATCACCCTTTTCTCCTCTGACATTGCTACCACTCTGGCACAGATCCTCATCAATTCATGCCTGGACTATTACAACATTCTTCTGGTTGACCTTCGTCCTCTAATCTCTCTCTATCCCAGTCCATCCTCCACTTAGCTATCAGATTGGTCTTCCTAAAGTATGTTTGACGTATTCAATAAACTTCTTTGTTGTTCTTCTTCAGTCATTTCAGTCATGTCTGACTCTTTGTAAGCCCGTCTGGGGTTTTCTTGGCAAAGATACTAGAGTGGTTTGCCATTTCCTCCTTCAGTTTATTTCACAGATGAGGAAACAGGGTTTGCCTTCATTTCCTCACCTGACAAATAAGAATAGCAAACAACTCTAGTGGTCACACAGCTAGCAAGTGTCTGAGGCCAGATTTGACCTCAGGCCCGGCACTCTATCCACTGTGCCACCCAGCTTCCCTTCCATTAAATTTCAGTGGTTCCCTGTTACCTCTAGGTTCAAATATGAAATCCTGTCTGGCTTATAAAGCTCTTCACTTCCCGCCCCCTTCCTATCTTTCTGATTTTTGCACTTTACTCTCCTCCATTTAGAGATGCTGGTCTCCTTGCTCTTCCTCATACACGGGGCTCCATTTCTTTTTTTCCCTAACTTCCCCTCCTAGTGTCCCTGGTTTCCTTTGAATTTCAACTAAATCCCATCTTCTACAGGAAGACTTTCTCAGTCCCCTTCAATGCTAGTCCCTTCTTTCTGACATTACCTCCAAATAACCATGCATGTATCTTTGTACCTAGTTGTTTACATATCATCTTCCCCAATAGACTGTGAGTTCCTTGAGAACCAGGACCACGTTTTTTTACTTTCTTTGTATTGCCAGCATTTGTCATGGTTCCTGCCCATAGTAATGGCTTAATAAATGCCTGTTGACTGATTGATTGATTGATTGATTACTTAATTGAGAGGGAAGTGGGAACCAATCCACCAATATGGAATTTTATCCTTAAAGCAGGAAGGGTGGTAGAGGGGAGGAATGAAAATTAGAAGAAAAGACAGAATTCACTTCATTCTTTGAAAAGCATCTTATGTCTTTGTGGGCCTTTTTGTCTAGAGTATCCCTTCAAGAAGTTACCATGGATGAAGCAAGGGAGGTTAGGTCACATGGCTTTGTAACAAAGAGAGAGGAAGAGAAATAGGACTGATATGTTCAGGTAGGGCCTGGACAAATTCGGTAAGCTTCATACAGGAGTGTGCTAAAGCCCACTCATGCCAGCTAGTGAGAGCCGATTTTTGAATTTTCAGTGTGAGCATTTATACCTCAGGAATCAGCAAATGCTCCAAATCAGTGCCTGATTTATTATTTTGTTGATTTTCTAGACTTAAGAAAAGTGATGAAGAAAATAATAATAAACTTAAAAGTAGGTTGTGCGTACATTTTTTTTCAAAGAGCTACTTGTTAAGTATTTACCAGCACACCTCTTTACAATCTAATTAATTAGCATTTCCTAAAGTTTCCCCAACATTTTTTACATTTTCTCTCATCTCCATTCATACTCCCACCCCCTAGTTCAATCCACCAATTCATGCCTAGACTAAAGATCTTCCTAGTTAGCTCCCTTGCTTTCTAATCTCTCTATTCTAGCCCATTTTTCACAAATGCTCAAGAACAATCTTCCTAAGAGGCTGCATCGCTCCTCTGCTCAAAACCTTTTAATGACTCCAATTGCCTCCAAGAAGAAAAGAAGCAAATTCCTTAGCCTAGCATTTAAGGCCTTCAACAATATGTCTCCAAACTATTTTGTGGTTGTTGAGTACTTTCAGTCATGTCTGACTCTTTGTGACTCTATTTGGTGTTTTCTTGGCAAAGATACTGGAGAGGTTTGCTATTTCCTTCTCCAGCTCATTTTACAGATGAGGAAACTGAGGCAAACAGGGTAAAGTAACTTGCCCAGGGTCACACTGCTAGTGTCTGAGGCCAGTAAGAATTCAGAAAGATCAGTCTTCCTGATTGACTCCAAGCCCAGTGCTCTATCCACTGGACCACCAGCTGCCTACTCTCCCAGCCTTTATTTCATATTATTCCACTGTGTTCTATGTTCTAATACTGCAAGCTGTTCCTTGAGCTCTACCTTATATTTCCCACATCACACATGCATGGGAGCCATTGCCATTGAGAACTCCTTTCTAACCTTTGCCTGTCAGAATTCCTTTCTTTCTCAGATGCCCTAATCTATTTGATTGCAAGAATTTTTTTCTTCCTTCTTCACATCCCTTTGGATTATGCTTATCTAGGTATGTGTTGATCCCTCCAGTGAAATGAAATGTCCTCTAGAACAGGGTTGGTTTTATTTTATCTTCCTACATATATGACCTATCAAAGAATCTTCTTCTGAGCAGGTCCTTAATACATGTTTGTTGCATTGATAATTTTGGAAAATTATCCACAAAATTGAGTTCTCTATTTTGATTCCTTTAGGGATGCATGTTCTCATTAGTATATGTATTCCCCCAGCTGGTCCATCTTGGCTGATTCTTTTCCATAGCTTCCTATGAATACTCCATAGAGGATTTTTGATTGAAATACTCTTTTGCTAGAAACTCTACATCATCATATGTCCACAGGGCCTGGAATATCACTCCTCCCCAGATAATCCAATCTGCCAACTTCAGTATTTGACACATGCCTCCCTTGGGTCAATTCTCTTTATAAGTCAATAGGTTCACAAAGTTCAAGGCATGAACAGGTTTATTTACTGATTAGGGAAGAGACCTCATGTAAAATAGAAAACACTGTATAGAAAATAAGGTTATCCCCCAGTTTGTAATCCTGCTGCATGGGCCTGTACAGTCTTGGTCACTACAGTTTTGTTTTGCATGAGGTATCAGTGAGGGAATGTTTAGTGTCTCAACCTTTCATGATAGCTCTCTTTTCAACTCCTCGTCTGATTTCTGGGCAGTGCTACTTTGACTATAGTTCACCCTTTCAGTCACTCTCAGGAGATGTTGATGGAGGTGGATCCCTGACCTGAGCCACATGTTTCCTTCCCTGTACTTCACCTCAGTCTACAGAAGATGGGGGTTGTTCCCTCTGTAAGGGTACCAACTTTCCTCCAGGAACTCTACCAAGTCTGTGTCATCAATCAAAACAACTGTTTCTAAAATCTGTTCTTATACTGTCTTATATGCTTATACTTTCCCTGGCCTCACACATATGTGGTCTCCAAAGGTTTAGACTAGAGGAACAAATTCCCCTTGTACATTATGGTTTGGTCTTTCTCCCTGATCCTATGTGGGCTGTGATGGTGACATCACAATTTAACAATCTCATCTTCAGCATCTAAACAATGTGCCTCCCACCTGTTTCAATACTTCAGTTGGGTCAAGAGGCTCAGAGGAGTACTCTTTTCTCTCTCCAATTATCTGTCAGTACATTGTATTTCCCATAAAGCAGCTGGATAAGATTATTCAAATTGTCCATGACTTTGTCTAGGGAAAAGAGAGGGCATATACTCTCCTAGCACTAGTGCATGATGGGAAGAGAAAGGTCTTTTAGTCCTGGCTATACTAACAAACAAAAATAAAATCTCACACACCTTAAATATGCTGTCACATAAATATTGACTACAGAAATGAAATTAAAATTCCCAGAAACTTTTTTCCTTTAATTCTTTATAAATTTCTGTGTGCAATAAAATCCTTAATTTTTTTGTTAAATTGAGATACAACAGATGTACACAGATTAGTGTAGAATAAAGAAAATTGAGAAGAGAAAGGGTATTAATAACTGGGTGGTTCAGGAAGACTCCATGGTGGAGGATGACCCTGAGTTGAGTCTTGAAGGAAGCCAAAGAGATGGACAAGAATTGGGGCATGCATGTGAATGTGCCTTCTGGATGTGGGAAGGAAAGATTATGAATTCTAGGAGCAAGGAGATGGAGTAAGGAGTTCAGAGAATGTCTAATAGTCCATTTTGGCTGAATTGCAAAGTTCATGAAGGAGAGAAAAGAGGTGTTATGGTGAATTGAGCCCTGAACTCAGAATCAAGAAGAACCAGGTTTGAATCCTGATTCAGATACTGCCTGGACAATATCATAACAATAACAGATAGTGTCTTGGAATACTAAAGGTCTTATACACGGAAACTTAAAGCTTACTCTGAGACAGTAAAGCAAATCAACATTATGGAGAAGAGATACTTACAAAATTAAGAGCAGTTAGGGAGAATAGTGGAAACAGAACATGCCCCTACTGAAACCCTGGAATGGGACACCCTCTCCCAAACCAGGAAAGTCTGGTTGGTTTTTTTAGGGTCCTTATGTAGGTCTAGGAGAACCAGGCATTGGGAAGAGGCAGAGAGGAGCCTGGACCTGGCACTGATGCTTATTCACATTTGCAGGGAGAAGGAAAGCTCCTAGGGAATTAGTGGCTAGTCAATAATCAAACTCCTTGCCATCAGGGAAAAGGAGTTTTGGGTCATTACTACTGGCCTTACTTTGACAGGGGGACTCAGCTTCTTTGTTATGGGTTTTTGAACTTCCCTCTGGTTTCTTCATTTGGTGGGCCTTAGAGTCATACTGACCAGCTGTGTGACTTTAGATAAGTTATGGCCTCTCTGAACCTCATTCTCCTCCTGTAGGGATTGGATTTGGTGTCCTCAAAGATCTCTCCCCAGCTCTATATTTGATCCTATGATAGTATGAAATAAGGCAAGAAAGATAAATAGGAACCAGATTGTAGACGTTCAGGCTGAGAGAAGAGTTTCTGTTTTGTCCTAGAGGCAACAGTTATGAGTTAGAATTCAAAGAAACACACAACTCTTGGGTCATCATAGATCTGAGCAATTAAGCTTTTGGAATCTGCCTTTCAGAGCCATAGAGCCCTATCTCTCAGAAAACATTGCCTGCGAAGTTTCTGGTAAGCATCCATATATCACTTGTTTGTAATAGCCTTCTAATCTTAGGACCTTGGGATAGTAGATTTAGAGTTGGAAGGCACTCCAGAAGTCATCTGTTCCAATCCCTGCCCCTTGTGTTACAGAGAAGGATAATGAGATCCAAAGAATGGAAGCAACTTGCCCAAGTTTTCATAGGTATCATTGATTCTCCCGCAAAAAACAAAAACTAACAAACAAAAAAACCAAACAAAACCCCCACCATTTTGTCAGCAATGTTACTTCATGAGAATTTTATGACAATTTCCCATGTTGAGAGGCAGCATGGTACAGTGGATAGAGGGCCAATGGCAGAGTCCAAAAGGCCTGAGATAAGGCCTACCTCTAGCTGTGTGAGCACAGGCAAGTCACCTAACCTTTCGGTGTCCAGGGCCAACTCTCTAAGATAGTAAATTATAGAGGGGTTAATGATCTCTAGGGATGGAAGGAGTATCCCTTTAGTGATGAAGTTACAAGAAAAAAAATTATAATGTTAGAATATGAATGAGATTAAGAGTTGGATTTGAAGGGCATAGAAATTATGGTATGTCCTTAATAAGAAAGGGGATCAGTAGATAAAATAGGAAGATGTTGAAGACATACTCCAAAATCATGATGTAAATGCTACCTTGGAGTTCAGTTGATTAAAAAAGTTGGAAGAGTTTGACATTAGTTATTATTATTTTTTAATCATCATTAAACCCACTTGGGAAATTATAGTTTATTTGGTGTTTTATTCTTCATATTAGTGATGTTTTCATGGGAAGTTTTATGACAACCTCACTAAGGAAATAAAAATAACAAATCAGTGTGTGGTTAGGGTAAGTCTAATGAAAGTCAAACACTTCCCAAAGGAAGATGACTCAAGGAACCCAAATTGGCAAATGATTATTATTAGCACACTGATGACTCTTGGCTGTTTTCCATTTTCAAGAGGGCATCTGCAAAGCTGCGCTTGTTTTTTTTTTAAACCATAAGAATTCACCACGAGAGACTTGGGTAACAATCATCATTTTAAAAAAATCAGTAAAATCTTCCCCTCAATTGCTTAACTATTCTTTCTTGACCAGGTTTAAATCATGATAGCTTTTATCCAAACATGGTGGACTGATGTCTACAAATAGTTGTCTTTGTCCTAAAGAAAGAATAAGGGCAGGAAAAGTTACATAGTACATGTGTGTATAAGTGATAAAACGCCAAATGTATAAGAAGAAATGGGATAGATTTTGAGCAAGGTAAAGAAAACAGTAGCTTTGAAGTACCAACTGACCATCTTGAGGCAAATTCAGTTTTTTAGAACATTCAATCCCAGGAATTGGTAACTTACCAAATGGAATTTTGGTTCCTCAACAGCCTGAAATTACTTCACTTGACTGCTAGAGAATATTTTCATCTCCTCAGGTTGCATCTGGAGAGATTTCAGTTTGCCAAGTGCTGGTAACGTTGGTCTTTGCTGCACCATTTTCAAGCCCTGCCACATTAACAAACTGAATCAAGTACTTTTTTTTTTCCTGGATCAACTATTTAAACAGCATCTCTTTATTTGGCCAATGGTAGCAAAATGGAAATCACTCTAGCAAAACATGCACTGATTTAAAAAAAAAATTAATGACACTTTGGGGCTGTTTTCAATAATAAAGCCATCTAAATGGGATCTTTGTCAGCTTTGGCTTTAGAATGAACAAGATGAAACTCCTAAAAGACCAAGTGTTAATTATCATCTAGTGATACTCATACCAAGTCTATACCCAAAAGAGATCAAAGAAGAAATATGTGCAGAGATAATCACAATAGCTATTTTTGTGTTGTCAAAGAATTGGAAACCGAGGGGATACTTATCATTTTGGGAGTGACTGGATAAGTTACAGTAAAATAATGTTGATGGAGTTATTGTTCTGTAAAAACTAATGAAGGGGGGGGCAGCTAGGTGGCACAGTAGATAGAGCACCGGCCCTGAAGTCAGGAGGACCTGAGTTCAAATCTGGCCTCAGACCAAACACTTGACATTTCCTAGCTGTGTGACCCTGGCAAGTCACTTAACCCCAATTGCCTAAAAGCAAAAAAAAAAAAAAACACCTAATGAAGGGGGCAGGTTCAGAGAAACCTGGGAAGACTTATAAAAACTGATACAGAATAAAGTAAGTAGAACCAGGAGAATAATTTGCATAATGACAACAATATTATAAAGATAACTCTGAAAAAATTAGCAACACAGTGGCCAACCAATCCCAGAGTACCCAGGGTGAATTACGCTACCCACCTCCAGCTAGAGAGGTAATGGAATCAGAATGTAGATTGAGGCTTATGTTTTGCTTTGTGTTAGGTTATTTTAAATATGTTCAATGTGGGAATTTGTTTTGTTTTACTGTATGTCTTTAATGGGTTTTGTTTTTCTTGCTTTTTCCATGAGTGTAGAGGAGGGAAAGGGAGAGAGAAAATTTTTATCTGAACATATAATAAAATTGAATTCACAAAAAAAAAAGAAAAAGAAAGTGCTAACTATTACCTTGTTCTAAGCAGTTTGAAAGGGCCTGAGAAATAAAATGGAGCACAGCAGAATGCAAGCTTGTTTTCTTTTTTTGCCTTGAATATACTCAAGGGGGTTTCAGGCATGGAAATTTACATATTGTTATCCAAGTTCATCAAGTTTGTAATGTTGCTATTTGAGGAAACTAGAAAATATTGGAAATTACTTGTTATTTGATGGGATTTTCCTTTGTTTATTAAAGATATAAAAATTCTATGATAAAAAATGCATATAAAGTTGTTCGGGTTTTTTGTTTGTTTTTTGACTGGCCCGTTGATTTCAGTATGGTAGGGAGCACCCCACCAAGGAAACTTTCTCTATCAGTGCAGATTTGCAGCTGTTCTGAAACATAGTGTAGGACAGTTTCCTGGGGGCACTGAAAAACTAAGTGACTTGCCTAGGGCCACACAGACAGTATGTGTCAGAGGTGAGATTTGAACATCAGTCAGGTCATGCTGCCTTCAAGCTTATCTTTTTGGCAACTCTGCCATGCTGGCTTCTGCATATAAATGACCTACATAGGTATTCTAGTCATTGTGACATACACAGACACACAGAACTGAAGGTTGCATTCCATTTGGCCTTATTATTAATTCTTGAAGATTGATGTCCAATAGCTAAGTACTCAAAAATTCTTTCTGCCAATCAATTTTGGAGGAGCTATAAACTGATCTAGCTAGTCTGGATATCAATTTGGAATTATGCAAAGAAGTCACTAAACTTTTTATACTCTCCAAATCAGAAATTACTCCAGTGGGCACCTCAAGGGGATCAAAGACAGAAAAAGGAAAAAAAAACCCAACATATACCACAATATTCATAGAAGCACAAAATGGTGGACCATTGATTAGAGAACGACTAAACAAAATATGATATATCTACATTTATTTATGCATATACATATATACAAAATATATACGTGTATACAGACATATACATGTACATATAGATACATAGTATCTGTAAGTATATAATAGCTACCTACATACTTGTGCACCCAGGGATATGTTAGAGCCAGCTCATACTGGTCCTAAATGTTAGATTTTCTGCATGAGCATTTACACCTCAGAAATCAGCAAATACTGCAAATCAGTGCTTGACTTAGTGTTTTGTTGATTATTTAAACTTAAAGTGACAGAGAAAAAAATTTAATCATGCAGATTAAATTTTAAAGTGTATCATGTATTTTCAGAGAGCCAGTTGTTAAATATTTACCATCCCACCTTGTATACAAAATATGTCTATATATGTGTGTATGTATGTATGTATACATATACACACATGTATATAATGGAATATTGCTGTGCATTAGTAAATGATGACATCCAGAAATTCAGAGAAAAATAAACTATGTATGTATTGATATAGAGTGAATTCAGCAGATGCAGAAGAACATTTTCAGTGATGTCAATGAAAAGTTCACTACAAGGAAACCAAACTCCGAGTAGTCAAAAAACCAATAACGGCCCCAGAGCACAGAAAATGAAGCATATGTTCTTCTCTGCAGAAAGGGCAAAATATTGTACATGTTGCCAGATATGGTTACTGTGTCGGATGGTTTTGATTAACTTGGTTTCAAGGGAGGATGCAATTGTGGTAGAAAAGTGAGAGAAAACAAGAGATACCAGTAAAAGTGTGTGGGATTTTTTTAATAAAAAAAATAAAAAAGAAAGAATGTCATACATTTTAGAAAAGAAATGCTTTCTTCTTTGAGGGATCATTAGCCTGACAGTATGAATTTGTGCTTGTATTTCCAAACATTATTCCTTACTTTTTGCCCTGGAGGTTAAAAAAATTGACTTCAAAGGTTATTTTCAAAGAAAAAGGAAGTTTATCTCACAGTCTTTTATGCATTCACCTTCATATGAATTGCCTAGAAAAAGTTAACTTTCCTTCTGCAGTGACCTGAAGGATTTTTGAATGTGTACATTCTTCTGAATTTTCAGAAAGATTTTTAGCAGTTATGGACAATTTGCATTTTGAAGTCATCAGTGAGCATTTACTATGAAGTCTCAGAGGATCTCCTCAATCTAAATATGAGCTAGTCTATGGGCTATGAGAAATTACACTATTCTCAAACATGATTTAGTTTATACATGAGGTCAATTATATCAGAACATTACTCATCTGGGTCCAGAGTTACTTTCATCAGTAGTGCCCACTACCACAAAAGGTTGTGTTGTGTTCTGAAGAGAATCGTGGTATGGCATCATGTCCTTATTGGGAAATTATTGTGTAATTCACTAAGTTTAGGAAAGAGCAGTTTGGCTTCCCCTATTCCCACCCGCAATGAGGCCATGCGCACTCTTGGGGACCTAGAGTTTTCTTATGCATAGGTGTGGTTGCAACATAGAAAGGGAGCGATTGGGGTGTGTTAGGGTAGTCTCACCAAACCAACCACCAACCTTTTGGGAACTGGGCACATTAAAAGGCTCCCTGGTAATATGGGTGGTAAAATAGAAGCATTTCCTGAATGTCCTTACAAGCAAATTTTCTTGTTTCTAGTACACTGAGCTGGTTTTGCCTAATGACTATAACCTGGAACAATACAGATCTAATGGGTAGACAGAATTATGATAGACTTGTGCAAAGGAAATTCTGATTTATGTGGGAAAGTATTCTAGAGTAAAGAAGGAGTTGGAAGATCCATGTGCTAAGGCACCAGAAATGAAAGTGAAATTCCAGGTTCTGCACTTTGGTGGTAGATGTTAGGGGGCAGAGAGGATGCTTACCATAAGAACAAAGTGACCAAGAGCTACAAAGAAATAGTGGGTGAGAAGAATTGTGGGCTCTTAGAGTAGGGGAAGGCCTTGGGGGCCAGCCAATTCAACCTTTTACTCCCTGTAGGAATTTCTCTGGAGTATTATTGAGAGATTATAGAACCATAGATTTAGAAAGTTATTAGCCTTCTGGTCTAACTCCTTCATTTTACACAAGAGGAAACTGTCACCCAAAAATATTAAGTAACTTGCCAAAAAGTGTTTAGATAAATGGTCATCTAGTTTCTACTTGGGTATATCCAAGTAGTAATGGTGAGCTCTTGACCTCATTCTGTTCATAGGATTATGGATCTAGGTCTCAATTTTGTGTGACTTCTTTTGACTTCATTGTGGCAGAGGTGTGTGAAAGGGTACCAAATGTGTTCAGAATCACAGAACTTTTATACTGTATAAAAACATTATTTTAATTTTCTAGGTGTAAGATCGTTGTCTAATAACCAACAAACAATTTTTTTAAAAAACTGAATTACATAAATATTGACAATGTCACTATGCAAGTAGGTTACATTACACACTCATTGTCTGTCATGATGTTTAGTGAGGTGTTTCCAGTATCCAGAAAGCATCGTTCTACTTTTAATAGAATATACTGCAATTCACCCCAATATGAAAGTTACCAATGGTATATACATATATATACAGATATATATAGATATAGATATAGATATAGATATAGATATAGATATAGATATAGATATAGATATAGATATAGATATAGATATAGATATAGATATAGATATAGATATAGATATATATAAAGATCATGGGGCTGGGTAATTTTCTGCTTGCAGAACATTTTATTGTAGATATAATGCTTTGTTAAAAACAATACAATAAAAAGTCATATGTCCCCTGTTTCACCCATATACATAAATATTGCTTTTTTAATAGGTTGGAACATGTGTGGTCCGCAAAACGCTGGTGTGAGACTTGGTTCACAAAGGTGTGAAGCTTGGAGCTCTTACAGACATCACATTCGGCTTTTGGGTCTGCATTTGCAGGTCACATTTATAAGAAATAAGCAGCCCTAAATCACTGTCTAACATTTATTTCAACTCAGTTTTACCAGCATTTATAAAGCGCCTACTGTAATAATGAAGTCCTGGGACACTGAAGTCATTTCCATAGAAACTCTTCTCCCCCAGGCTGGGTGCTGATTTGTCTGGGCTTCACTGAAATAAGCAAGTGAAAGAAGGCAAGTGAAGTTAACTCACCAGGGGATGGTAACAGGACCCCCAGGAACATCAGGTTGGAGCTGAAAGGGGCCTCAGAGGCCATCAATTCCCTCTTTTTACAGATGAAGAAATTGAGGAACAAAGAAATTAAGTGACTTGCCCAAGGTAATGCGGGTAGCAAGTGTCTGAAGCAAGATTTGAACACAGTTTTTAGAGAATGCTCCAGACCAATGAGAGATAGGATGAGGTCAAAGCAGGGGTTACCATCCCACCTCCTAACTTTCCTATTTCTGTTGATATCAGCACCAGTTTCCTAGTTATACAGACTTGGAACCTCCGAGTAATCAATCTTTGGCTTATCTCTCTCTCTCACTCTTAAAAATGAATTAGTTGTTTAGTTCATTCCTGAGATTCTACCTTCACAATATTGTTTGAATTCATCCCATGGATATCACCTTAGCTTAGGGCTCTCACCTAGATTATTCGAACAGCCACTTCCCGACTTACCTCTCCCCTCTCCAATATGTTCTCCACACTGGGGCCAAGATAGTCTTCCCAAAGAACAGGTCTGACTCCCCTGCAAAACAAAACAAAACAAAACAAAACAAAATGTTCACTGACTTCCTATTATCTTTAGGAATAAAATATGAACTCTTTACCCTGACACTTAAGGCCCTTCACAATTTAACTCCAATCAATCTTTCCAGCCTTATTTTGATCTGAAAAGACACCCCCATCTTACCCCTTTGCAGAAGTTGGAGATTCACAAGCATTATACATTGCACATACTTTTGGATTTTGGGGGTTTATTAGTCAATTATGCTAATTCTTTACCACTCTTTTTCAGTTTTTCTTTATTTTTTGGTTTTAAAAATCCTATCTGTTGTAGGAGATGCCTCTCTGGGAGGGGCAAGGGAAAAGATACTGGGGAAAAGTATGATGATACAAAAAAAAACACCACCAAAAGACATCAATAAAAACTTATTTTAAAGGAAGATCTGTTCTACCACCTAATCAAGAGGTCATCCAGTTTCCCTTCTCTTATGGGGGCACTCACCACCTCTTGAGGATGGCTCATTCCACATTGGGAGAATTCTATTTGAGACTTTCTCCTTATATCAAGCCCAACAGGCCTCTTCCTAACATCCATCCATCACCCTGAGTTCTTACTCTGAGGCCCTCCCTACTCATCAAGTGTTTTCTTTTTTGTCTGGCACCAGGGAGGGATATTTACAAAAAATGAGACGATGGGTCAATCAATTAACAAACACATTAAGTATCAATCAACAAACATTTATTAAGCTCCTACTATGTTCTAGGGGTCTAGGGATATAAAGAAAGGCAAAAACAGTCCCTGCCTTGGAAGAGCTTACAATCTAATGGGTGAGACAATATGCAGACAACTGTGTGCAGACTATATGGAGGATTGATTGCAGATCATTTCAGAGGGAAGGCACTAGCATTACGTAAGTGTTTGAAGCAGGATTAACATGCAGCTCTTTCTGCCTCCAGGACCGACACTGCCACCAATGAATGCCACCATGCTCTTCCCTGCACTACCTAGCTGCCCCTAGATCATGAGCACAATTTTACCTGCGAAGTGCTCCAAGTTCCTTAATTTAAAGGTATTATGTTTCATCAAAGATTAAGCTACACAGGGGCATTTCCTCCTACTGTAAAGTATGTAAGACGAAGTGGAGTGATAGTTGGATGAAGAGAAAAGTTAGAAGAATAGTCTGGAGTGGGAAAATATCTGAAAAAAAAGATTCCACTCTGACCATTGTTGCCAAGTATAGCAAAAGGAAAAACCGACCTCAGCAGGGTGGGATTCTGTTTCACTCAGTGTAAACGGCAGGAGGAAGACAATCTTCTGTCCTGGAAAAACAGTGTCCAGAAGCTTCACTCACAGAAAGGCAGCATCTGTTTTAAAAAGCCACTTGAACCATAACCGTGTAAACACGTGGAAAAGCCTGGCATGGGCGTTCTGGCTCTCAAGGCAGCCAGAGGAAGCCTGCCAGGGTAAGGAGGAGAGCTGAGAGACCCTGGGCACCCAGGGAGAGGCTGTTCAGGAAGCTCGGTGAAGGTGACACCTCCACTTCAGACACTCTCTGATGTGCAGCATGTGGGCAGGAGAAAAGAAAGCCAGGCCAGGTCTGGAACTGATCTCACCAGTTCCCTGGCATGAGAGCAAAGGGCATTTAATTGCACCATGGCACACTGCAAATGTTCATTTGGGGGAAGGATTTGAAAGTGCAGCTATGCCTTCCTGGAGCAGAAACCTATCGTGGGCCTGACCAAAATGAAGGTTTCAGCAGTCCCAGTACTGAACCACATTGCCTCCACATGTCCTAACAGGATACATGAAGCCTAGAGTAAGCTTCATTCTCATAAAAGTTTGATGCAAAGACCCAAGGACTTGATATACCATGACCAATCATGACTTCAGAGAAATGACAGTATTTGCCTCCTCTCTGTAGAGAAGTGGTGGACTATGGGTGCAAAATAAAGCATACATTCTCCAAAATGGCCAATGCGTTGATTTGTTTTGTTTAATTGTTCTTCTTTGATACAAGAAAGGTTTTACTGGGGGAAGGTAAAGCTTTTAAAAGATTATGAATAAAGATCTTTTTAAGCTCTTTATGCCACCTAAAAGTAAAATGGTGACTGTTGCTTTCCTTTAAAAAAATGAAATAAGTTAAAATCTTTACTCTAGATAGGTTCTACATTACACAGTTCGGATTTTTTAGGGCTGAAAGTGTAGCAGCCACTTATGGGTCTGACCTCACTGCCAATCAACTCAGAAGCTTTAACCATGTCCACTTTTTCCTACATGAGAAAGTTCAACAGTCTTTAGGAAATCTAGGTGCCCTTCATTCCTGGGTTCTTATCATATTGATGTTGCACTTAGTGTAGTAGATATCCAATCCATTTTATCCCTACAGCTCAGAACTTCCAAACTCCAGCAATCTCAGCCTTCCCAGTGGCAGGGGTCATAGGCATATACCACCAGACCCAGACCAAGCCACATGGTGGGTACTCAGATAATGCTTATTTAAATTGATTTGAAACCTAGGGAAATGAGAGTTGCTACATCCTTCCCGTGTCTTTGCCCTTTTGGCTTAATCCAGACTGATACCTGAATTGCCTGAGAAGAAATGGAAAGCGTTCAATATTGTGATTGCAAAAGCTATGCGTGGGGACCTGAGGGATTTGCATTTAATTCCTGAATCTGTTATTACTGTAACTCTGCCTATGATCTTGGACAACTCACTGAGCATCTTGTGATTTAGCTTTTCCATTTTTTTGGTCAAACATTCCATTTAACTGGGTATACAGAATTCTTAGTATAAGCAGCTCATGGGAACATAGTTGACTTTTTTTTAAAAGCAAAAAACAAACTTACAAACAAAAACAATTCTAGAGACCCACTTCCAGCTCTTAGGTGAGCCTTGGCTTTGTTATCACTCCTCTTCCTAGCCTCAGTTCTCAATGGACTCATGAATCTTTCTGTTAAGTACTTAATAAATATTGTATTAAATTTCCCTAATGGGATAGCTTTTCTCACTTCCTTTGCATCCTTATACCCTCCCTCCATTCCCCTTAAAAGCATGATTTTAGAATCTTCAACTCTACTTAAGATACATAAAATCTTTGAGGAAAGGACACGTTTCTTTTCTGTCTTTGTATTTCCAGCATCCAGCAAAGTACCTGTCACATAAATAGGTTAAAAAATCAACATCTTTTTTCTATTTTCTAATAATCTACAAACATAAGTATTTCAGTGTAACAATAATAGCTAGCATTATGTGGCATTTTGAGGATTGAAATGCACTTTGCAATTGTAATCTTATTTGATCCTCATAACAATCTTGAGTGGTCAATGCAATTAATACATCCATCTTACAGATAAGGAAATCAAGGCAAACAGAGGTTAAGTTCTTCTCTAGGGTCAAGTAGCTGGTGAGTGTCTGAGTCTGGATTTGAACTCAGGTCTTCCTAACTCCTGGCCTAATACTCTATCCAGCCTGTCTGCCTACAATGTTCAGAGAAGAACAAGAAAGAGAATTGTTTAAGAAATTATGAACTGGTGTTACATTTTTTTAAGATTGTGTGTGTGTTGCATGCATGTGAAATTTAATAATTGGTAGCATCTTAAAGTGACATTCTTCGCAACAGTGGCTGCAGTTAACAGGGCTCAGACCCATAAGTTGAAGAAATAAATTTCTATTGACGGAATATTCTCTGTCAGCCATTGGGTTGGTCTCAAGACAATGGAGTTTATCTGGTTTTGGTCACCAAGTTTTATGGTAACCAGAGTCAATCTGACATTTACCCTGTGCGGATTTCAGAAAAACTTCCATTTTCCCTCAGGAGTTTCTGGGACAAGTTCTACCCAATGAATCACATTAATTTTGAAAAGAACTAAATTATCTAATTTGCCAATTTTTATTTTTAAAAAAAGTACCCAAGGGATATTTCTAACATGGGATCATCATGCAGTTGTACGTTTGTTGATGTAACAGGCCAAAAATGAGCTCTCCATCAGCAATTAATCTGTTTGAACAGGAGCCTGAGAATGAGAGATATTACTTGTCTTATTCCCAAGATTCCCTGACTGCATTTCTTTTCTTTTCCGAGAAATAAGATTGATTTTTTTCTTCTATCAAGCTTTCCTTCTAAAGAGTGTTTCTACCCACACCCCAAACAAGGAGTGAAGGAAAGAAGGAAACCCCCTCTAATTCCAACAAGAGTGAGAGAAACTAACATGTCCAATATCCATCTTAGGGACTTCTACTATCACCACATTAATGTCTAACACCACCCTAGCTGACTTATCATGAGGACTTACTGATCTGGTGAACTACATGGGATTAACTCTTCTTCAATATCCCATTAAACTTGTATCCAGACCTTGCCCATATAGTCATCTTAGATCGTGGGAAAAGATTTCTAGCTAGGGGTTCTTAACCTGGAATCTATGAACTTGGCTTTTTGTTTTTAAAATGTTTTGACAACCATATTTCAATATAAATGAAATCCTGTATACTCTGTTTCAGGCACTTAAAAACGTTATTTCTAGAAGGGGCCTGCAGACTTCACCAGACAACCAAAGGGATCCGTGATACCAAAAAAACTTAAGGATACTTATTTTAAAAACAAGGTGTTGTCAGCCAAAGACACGGTCATTAGGAACCAGAAGCACAGAGTGCAAACTCACAGGCCTAAGAGACTGGAGAAAAAAGAAGTTTCTCACATCATTAGATCTCAGTCCTGCCCACCTTTCTCCAGAACTGGAACCAGCCCTTCGAATTACAGAGAGTGAGCGAGGGGCACATGGGCATCGCCCTGAATGTAATCTCTGTGGTGACTCCACCATACTTGGTGACATACTCAAGGCAGTGGTGGCTCCTGTGTGGTCTCCTAGAATATTGCCACGATTTAATCAGCAGGTGACCTAGACATGGATAATTGTGGCCCAGCCCACATCAGAGAAAATAAAACCAGTAGCAGATGGAAAAGGGCCTGTGGGCTATGACTACTGTTACCTGAAATATCAAGGATGGAGACTAAGTTGATCCTGTGGACATGATATTATCACCAGCAGTGGCATACAACTTGATTCCTTCCAACATTTAACCCAAACAACCTCTACCAAGACAGTGTTGGCCCCTATCAGTTTGCTTTACTGGTCCTTTTAACCTCAGATCCATTTCAAAGTATACAAAGTAAAGTATGCACAAAATTAAGGTAGATTTAATCTGGTTTATGTACAAGATGGAGGAGGAGGAGGAGGAGAAGAGGACATAGTAAGTCAAGAAGCTTTTATTAAGCATCTACCATGTGCCAGGCACTATGCTAAGTGCTAAGGATACAAAGAAAGCAAAAAATACTTCTGTCCTCAAGGAACTCACATTCTACACATTCTTGTATTCTGCTTTTGGAGACACTTTTGGTGGTCTTGAAAACCAATCTTGGATCAAAGTCCTCACCATTTTCAATCTAAAACATGTTAAAAAAAATCAGCCTGAGGGAAATCTTTTCTTCTAAACAACTCAAAGGATTCATCTCATTGTTTCTGTCTTCACAACGTCTCTTATATACACCCTTTCTTTCCACTCACAAGATCACCTCTCTGGTTCAAACCCTTATCACATCTTCCCTGAGCTATAAGCTATGATTGATCTCCATGTCTCCAGCCTCTTCCTACCACAATCCATCTTCTATATAGCTGTCAAAGTAATTTTCCTAAAGTATAAGTTTGACCATATCACATCCCCTTTTCAAAAAGCTGCAGGGTTTCCTATTACCTCTAGGTTATTTTTCCCAAATGTGACCCTGGATCTCCTCTCTTTGCTGTCCCCCATGCCCAGAATACTTTCCCTCTTCATGTCTACCCTTTGTTTTTTCTGGTTTCCTACATGCCTCAGGTCAAATCCCACTTTCTATAAGAAGCCTTCAATCCCATTGGTCATATAAGCTCTCCCCTCTAAGGTAAGATTACTTTCTTCTATTCTGCATAGATCTTGTAGGTCCTGTTTATTTGTATGTTACTTCCCTCGTTCATAGGTTAGGCTCTAAGAAGGCAAGATCAGTTTCTGTGTTTTCACTTGCCATTGCATCTCCATCTGCTAGCATCATGCCTGGTACATAGTAAATTCTTATTCAATGCTTGCTTGCTTGCCTGATTAATTAATTGATTGATCTAGTTCATAGACAAGTAAAGCGAGTTTTTAAATTCAAGGTGGGAAGTGATAAAGAGTTAAGTATTAGCATCAAGGTTAGGCAGACTCATCTGTGTTCTGGGCACCCTAAAGCAAACTGGGATATGGTTTTGATTCCATGAGACTCCAAATAATAAAATAAAACTTGGTATTTATGAATTTTCCTATAAGAAGTTCAAGGACAAAATGAATTTTTATCCTACCGGTAGTATGTGATGGACATTTATTCCATCTTTGGGAAACCATTTGGCATCAGCACTCTTAGAGCATCAAAATACGATATATGACAGTCATGACGTCAAAGAAATGTTTAGAAACTTTTATATCTCTTCTCTTAAATGGTGTTTTTACAAGAGCAAACCAACTTGAACTTATAGAGGTTTATTTCAGAATGGATGTATGTCACTTAAACATATATTCTATACAGTAGTATCTCCATGAACTTTTATTTTTACCCTCAGAGGAAGCATATGGAGAGATGGACAGATTTCTCTGTCTGTCTTTTTCTCACTCCAACTCTCTTTGTCTTTATCTTTTTCTGTCTCTCTCTCTCTCTCTCTGCTCCATCTCTCTCTCTCTCTGTTTCTCTCTCCTTTCTGTCTCTCTATACACATATACATATACATATGTGTTTATATGTATATGTTTTATTGATACATATTGCTTTTTTAAATTGCAAACATTTATAGATTACCTCCACTCAGTAAGAGATCTCTTTTAACAAAGTACAGCAGTTCAACAAAACTAATAATGGAGTGACTTCATCAGAAAGTGCATGTAACATATCACATCTACAGCCTTTCACACAAATCTATTTTTAAAAAATTAACAAAAATCTCTTTTTTCTCCCTCCCATTCACATTCCATTAAAAAGAAAAACAAATTCTTTATAAGTTATACAAAGCTAAGCAAAATAAATTCCTTCAATGTCTATATACAAATTTTATTATCTATCTACACTTATGTATGTATATACATATATACATACACATATATACATATATCCTCACATTGAGATCATTTCTCCAAAGTCCTTAACTAGTGGTGTTATGGAAAAAGACAAATTTCAGTTTCTTAGGGACATCAGGGCTTACACACTGGGAAAATTATAAGGATTACCCTGGACCCCTGACCAAATATGGAGAACCAAACCATGAGAAATTGAGTATTTACTCCTCACTTCAATAAATATTATATAAAAAAACCCCTTTATTAGAATATAATATGATAGAGCTGTCCAAAAGTTGAATGAGTCCCCTGACAAAAGAGGCCTTCTAGAAGAGGTTAGATGAGCCCCTTTGAGGAATTGTATGAAGAGGTTTCCTCGTCAAGTAGGATTTGGATGAAATTACTCCTGATATCCCTCTAATCCTCTTTGACTCTGAGATTTTCTGATCTCAGAACCTCCCTTTAACATGCCAGTATGTAGGCATTTCTAAGGTCATAAAAACTCATTTCAATTGAATGAATATTTGTGAAATGCCTATTATGTAAGTGTTCCTCGAGGAGCTGATTTCTCCAAGATCATGCAGATAAGTGACAGTATCAGGATTTGAAACCAGATCTTTTGACTCCAAGGTTAGCATCCTTTCCACTACACCAATATGATAGGGAAGTGAAATCAGTAAGTATTTATTAAGTGCCTATTATGTGCTAGGCACCAGAGATGCAAAGAAAGACATGTGGCAGTGTATGAATGTGTCCAGGACTTAAAAATAAAATAAAATCCTAGTACTATATCAGTTTCTTTTTTTTATCATTTGTCTTTTATTCCAAAAGCAAGATGATCATCATTTCAAGACTAATGTGATTGATGTCAGTCATATTCAACTTGACTACAGGTCAACACACCAGAAGGAAATCCATTCCCTTAAAAACACATCTTATTGATGCATTTTGTCCTTAGTTGGATATCATTTCAACCTCTCCCCCTTCCAAATTGAATCCTCCTTAGTGAGAAAGTAAAACAATAAAGCATAAATAAATACAAACAAAAACCACAAAAATCCTGATACAGTGAGCATTTCTGACAGTGCATATACTTTTCTACCCTAGCAGTCCTCTGCCTCTCTGCCATGAGAGTGGAGATAGATTTCATTATCTCTTCTCTAGGACCTTCAATGGTTTTACAATGCAGAATCTGGCATCTTTTCAGTGATCTTTACTTTTATGTCATTGTTATAGTCATTGCATGTACTGATTCCCCATCTTGGTTCGAGTCATAACCCTTACATTAACTGTGTGACCTTGGGCACGTAACTTAACTTCTCTTGCGTCATTTCCTCATATGTAAAACAACAGATTTAGACTAGATGAATTCTGAGGTCACTTCCACCCTTAAATCTATTACCTGAAAAAGAACTAACTGATCAATGCTAGGAATGTGATATTAATATATCCTATAGCTAGTGTGTTACATTTAATACAGTTAATGCCTTAGCTAGAGAAAGGATATTGTGAGAGAAAGTAATATTAAATTATTCTCAAGGTAAGTATTCTACGTGATCCTCTCAAATTAACCAATATCTCCCTGGTTTTAAGTCAAGAGGTGCAAAGATAGCTAAGGATGCCAAGAGAGGTCTGGGTGACTCCTTACTAAGACCTTATGACACTTTTCAGTGTTGTTTCTGGATTAGCACTGTTGTCAGATGGGCCTATCATCCACACCATGAAGATATCTTGTCCATCTTGCATGTTTCTGAGATGCGAGAGGGAATATTTTCAGGCAGCCGTCATCATTCTTCCTGGACTGTTAACATCTGCTTGCTAAAGCCTGCAAGCTTCCCCTGAGTTTTGAGGTTTGTAAACATTACTTGATGATGACATCCTAAATATTATGAATATGTGCCTCTCAATCCACACCCCAAACCGTCCAAAGAACATTTCATATTTTCAGACTTTGGTCAAATGGCTTTTTTTGGACTGTTTGTAGTTTCTTAACTGATACTTAAATACATTCTTTATTAAAAACGAGGGCCCAGGCCAGTGCTTGCAGGAAATAAGACAACCATAAACCACAAGGTCAACTTTGAAGTAGACACCGATCCAGAAATAGAGATTGTTTCTGACAACTCTTAATTGGAATTGCTGCCAAGCATAAAAGCAGGCTCATTTACCATAATGGGCGTATAAATATTAGACAGGTATATCTTTGCTTTTACAGATCAGAAGACTCGAAACCATTTCAGGAAGAGAAACTAACATTAATAGTCCAGGCAATTTCCCAATATTCAAGTAGCACTCATTCTTCTTTTCAACAATATGAATCTATGGATTGATAATGGAAAAAACAGGGCAATGATTCAAAGGGAGAGAGGTTTAAATGGAGATTGCACATCTGAAATAAAAATCATTAGCCTGACATATACAGTACTTCTCAGTTGCCTGAAATCAATAGGACTGCGGCAGACAAAAGATATATGATAGAAAAATTCCAAATATATCCCCATGGAGCCTATTTCTTTCTAAGGAAATAATTACTGTACCAAAGTACTGTGATTTAGAAAAGTCTGTATATGTACATACCAGAATTCTAGAGTTTAAATTATGACTAAATACATTCAAAATCAAGTTGAGAGTGGAGGGTGAGACAGAAGCAGATTCCAGAAGAAAGAATGGGGGGGGGGGGAACTGTAATATCATCCTAAATGACAAAGTTTCTCCACCACCATCTGCACCCATGTACACACATACACACACACACACACACACACAATACATCTTTGTTTTATGAGTTTTTCCTGCTTCAAATAGAACCAATGTTGAAGATGGGCAGATATTTTGGAAAACATGATGCTTCATACACAAAATCATTTTATTTTCCATTACTTTTAAAAGACTAATGAAGGAGCCAAGGGTAAGTTAATTCCCAAAAGGAGATTACTGGAACTTTGCACATGATACTTCATCTCCCAGCTCCACACATTTTCACTGGCTGTCCCCCCACAGCTAGAATTTTCCTCTTTTTCATCTCTGTCTCCTGGAATCCCTGGCATTCTTAAAATCCCACCATGTATCAGAAACTTTTTCTGATCTCCTTTAATGTTAGTGCCTTCTATCTGTTGATTATCTCCCATTTATTCTGCCTACATTTTGTTTAAATGTAATTGTTTGAATTTTCTCTCCCTTCTTGGATTATGAGCTATTTGAATACAGAGACTGGTTTTTTTCCTCTTTCTTTGCATCCCCATTACTTAGCATAGTGCCTGGCACACAGCAGAGACTTCATAAATGCTGTACCAATTCTGATTGACTGTGCCACACTGCTGTACCAATAACTTTTCTCAAAAATGTTGTTTTCATCTTTAACCAAACCAATACAAAGATCATTGAAACCATAGACATGACTTAGAAAGAACTGATTAGTTGGAGATTCATTAGAAGACAGAAACCAGAATGGCATCAGGTCTCCAGCCCACACCCCGTGAAAATCTCTTGAAAGAACTGGGGATGTTTGACCTAAAGAAAAGAAAATCTAAGCAATACATAATAGCTTTTTTCTTCAAGTGTTTCCAGTGCTATTTAGTGGAAGAAGAATCAGATCAATAGCCAACAAGCAGATGTGCTCTGCTTAGCCCTACAGGACAGAGCTAGGAGCAGTGAGTAGAACCTGCAAAGGAGCAAATTTAGGTTAGAGGTAAAGAAAAATTTACAATTAGACCTTGCCCAAAGTGGAATAAACTGTTTCAGGGGGTAATGGGTTCCCTTCACTAGATGCAATCAATCAAAGCTTAGATGACCACTTATTAGGCAGGTTGAATAAGGTGGAATAAATAAAACATAACCCCCTCAGTTTAGCCAATGCTTCCATGGATCTAAGTCAAGTGACATGGAAAACTTCTAGTGCTAAGATGGCAGAGTGAGGAAGCCACCCTCTGAAGCTCTCCTAAATTCCCTTCCAAACAACTAGAAAGCAGCCTCACAATTGATCTAGAAGCAGGGAAGTAGCTTTCCAGCACAGCAGGAAAGGTCTGTCTCACTGAGGTGGGAGGGAGCAAAGTTCAAGAGTAGCAGCAGCCAGCTTCATAGCAGAGGGTCTGCAGCAAGGCTCCAAGCCTAGGGCAATCCACTAGTGAGGTTCCGCCCTCCTACAAACTAATAGCCCCTAGGCAAGTGAGCAATCTGTGCAGGGCAGCAAGGCCCCACCCCTGACCTCACCCCCAGCACAAGCCACCAGCCAGGCCTTGACCCCATTGCCGACCAGGAGTGAAGCCACTGGCCAACAGCAAGATCCCAGCCCTGGAGCCTGCCAGCAGAGAGACTCTATTTCCATAGCAACCCAGCAGCAGGGCCCTACCCTTGGGGAAAGCCATCAGCTAAACCTCACACCCAGGGGAGGCCAACAAGGAGGCCCCTTCTCCCAGTACAAGTCAGAAGTGAAAGCCAGCAGTAACATGCTGAGCCCTAGTGCAAAAAAAAAAAAATGGGACGGTGCAAGACCAGAGCCCAATTCTCACATAAAAACACCAAACCACAAAAATAAATAATAATGAATAAATAAATAAATAATAAATGCACGAGAGAATAACTTGACTATAGAAAGTTACTATGGTGACAGGGAGGATCAAGGCATAAACTTAGAAGAGGACAATAGTGTCAAAATGGCTACATGTGCAGCCTCAAAAGAAAATGTAATTTGGTTTCAGTACCAAAAAGAATTCCTTGAAGAGCTCAAGAAAGATTTTAAAAAGCAAATTAGGGAAGTAGGAGAAAAAATTGTGAAAAGAAATGAGAGTAATGCAAGAGAATCATGAAAAAGAGAGTCAATAGCATGAGAAAAGATATACAGGAATTAACTGAGGAAAATAACTCCCTAAAAAATAGAATTGGCCAAATGGAAAAGGAAGTACAAAAGCTCACTGAAGAGAATAATTCCTTAAAAATTAGAATCGAGCCAATGGAAGCTAATGACTCTATGAGACATCAAGATACGATAAGACAAAATCAAAAAATGTTTTCTAAAAAATAGAAGAAAATGTGAAATTTCTCATTGGAAAAACAACTGACCTAGAAAATAGATCCAGAGAAGATAATACAAGAATTATTGGACTACCTGAAAGCCATGATCAAAAAAATAAATATCATCTTTGAAGAAATTATTGAAGAAAACTGCTCTGAGGTATTAGAACTAGAAGACAAAATGGAAATTGAAAGAATTCACCAATTCACCTGAAAGAGATCCCAAAATGAAAACTCCCAGGAACATCATAGCCAATTCCAAAGCTCACAGATCAAGGAGAAAGTACTGTAAGCAGAATCTATGATGGGGATAAGCAAGAAGCCTTCACAATACAAGCAAGGGAGAAGCAATGATGTCCATTATCACCTGTATTATTTAATATTGTATTAGAAATGTTAGCTTTGGCCATAACAGAAGAAAAAGAAATTAAAAGAATTAGAATAGGCAATGAGGGGACAAAATTATCACTCTTTGCATGCAGTATGATGTTATACTTAGAAAATCTTAGAGAATCAACTAAAAACTACTTGAAATTATTAAAAAAATTTTAGCAAAGTAGCAGGATACAAAATAAGTCCACATAAATCACCAATATTTCTATATGTTATCAACAAAGTCCATCAGCAAGAAATAGAAAGAGAAATTTCATTTCAAATAACTGTAGACAATATCAAATACTTGAGACTCTACCTGCCAAGACAAACCCAGGAACTATATGAAAACAACTATAAAACACTTCACATAAATTAAAGTCTGATCTACACAATTGGAAAAATATTAATTGCTCATGGGTAGGCTGATAATAATAATAATAATAATAATAATAATAATGACAATTCTACTTAAATTTATTTATATTAATCTATTTAATTTATTTATTGGTATGACATCTATTTATTATGCCATACCAATCAAACTATCAAAAATTATTTCATGGAACTAGAAAAAACAATAACAAAATTCATCTGGAAGAACAAAAGCTCAAAGATATTAAGGAAATCCATTAAAAAAAAGAAGGTAGCCTGGCCCTACCAGATCTCAAACTGTATTATAAAGTGGTAATTATCAAAACAATCTTGTACTGGATAAGAAATAGAGTGGCAGATTGGTGGAATAGATTAGGTACAAATATATGATAAACCCAAAGATCTGAGCTTTTGGGGGAAAAAACTTCTTATTTGACAAAAACTGCTGGGAAAATTGGAAAAAGTGTGGCAGAAACTCGGTATCGACCAACAAGATAAGGTCAAAATGAGTACATGATTTAGACATAAAGGGTGATACCATAAACAAATTAAAAGGGCCCTGAATAGTTTACCTGTTGGATTTATGGATGAGGGAAGAATTAAGGACACAAAAAGATATAGAGAGCATTGTAAAATTTAACTAGATAATTTTGATTATAAAAAAATAAAAAGTTTTTGTAGAAACAAAACCAGCAACCAAAATTAGAAGGAAAACAGAAAACTGGGGGAAATTTTTGCAACAAGTATCTCTGATAAAGGCCTCATTTCTCAAATATATAGAGAATGGAGCCAAATTTATAAAAATACAAGTCATTCCCCAATTGATAAATGGTCAAAGAATACGAACAGGCAGTTTTCAGACAAAGAAATCAAAGCTACCTATAGTCAGTCATATGAAAGAATGCTCTAAATCACTATTGATTAGGGAAATGCAAATCAAAACAACTCTGAGGTACCATCTCACACCTATAAGATTGGCTAAAATGACAGAAAAGGAAAATGTTGGATGTTGGAGGAGATGTGGGAAAACTGGGACACTAATGCACTGTTGAAGTTGTAAACTGATCCAACCATTCTGAAGAGCAATTTGGAAATATGCCCAAAGGGCTATAAAACTGTGCATACCCTTTGATCTAGCAATACCACTGCTAGTCTATATCCCAAAGACATGCAACAAAAGGGGAAAGTACCTACTTGTACAAAAATGTTTATATCAACTCTTTTTGTGGTGGCTAAGAATTGGAAATCAAAGGGATGTCCATTGATTGGGGAATGGCTAAACAACCTGTGTTATATGATTGTAATGGAACATTATTGGGCCATGAGAAATGATGAACAGGATGATTTCAGAAAAACCTGGAAAGACTTACATGAACTGATGCATAGTGAAGTGAACAGAACCAGGAGAACATTGTACATAATAACAGCAATATTGTTCAATGAAGAACTGTGAATGACTTGGTTATTCTCAGCAATGCAAAATCAAAGATAATCCGAAGGTACTAATGATGAAGCATACCATCCTTCTCCAGAGAAAGAACTGATATTGTTTGAATACAGACTGAGGCATGCTATTTTACACTTTGTTTCTTTCTTTTTTTTTCTTTTATTCAAGTTCTTGTATAAAGTGACTAGTATAGAAATGTTTTATGTAGTTGTACGTGTGTAACCTATATCTGATTGCTTACCAGCTCAGGGAAGGAGGGATAGAATTTGGAACTCAAAACTTTTAGTAAAAATGTTTAAAATAAACCAAAAGATGCGAAGATAGCTAAGGGGGTCATAGGATGCCTGGATGACCAGACATCCTCCAACTCTTTCCAGTTTTGTGTCTGCATAAGTGATTCTTATTCCGATTTCACGAGGTGACCTCTGAGATCTGTCCTAACTTTGAGACTCTATGACTCATTAGTAAAGTCATATGCTCTTTAATCTGTGAGAAAGGAGACTTGTGAAAAAACTTCATAATGTATTTAATACTTGTTACTCAATCCTCCCAAGCAAATTAGTTGGGAACATTTGAAAGTATGATTCTATTAATACTTGTAAGAAATTAAAAAAAAAATTAAGGAATTCAGGAAGTGATGGTGGTGGGTTGGTGGCTAACATTCTAATGAAATATGTGATTTAGTTCTCTTTAACCCAAGAGTGAGTGGATTTTGCTCCTTTCAAGAAACTAAATTTTATAAAGCACCTACTATCGACCAAGCACTTTGCTAGGCTCTGAGGACAGAAAGAAAAAGCTAAACAATTCCTATCCTCAAGGAGTTAACATTCTGCCCCTTTGTTTCTGCTGTTTGCCTACAGATAATTTTGGGGAAATTTGGGTTAGCAATACTGTGATAATGCCCTGTGGCCAAAAGTCCAACACATATGAGGACTAGTATAATTTCAATGTAAGTCCATTCTCTTCCAAAATTACAGGAAAGGAAGCCCATGGTTAGTGTAATACAGAGCCAAAATTAAACATTCTGGCACCCAGAGAAAGTACCCAGAATAGACTCAGCACAAGGAGCCAGTGAAGAGTCCTTGGGGACAAATCTTGAACCTTGAAACACAAAACCCTGTTGGTCCCTAAGACCCCACCAATACTGGAGAGACTCACCTATCCTTGTGGGTATAGTTCCTAGGAACTATAGGTCAAGGCCAAGGCAGGCAGGAGCTCTCCTGTGGTGTGGCTTCCAGGAACAGGATGGCACTTATCTGAAAGCTTTTTATTTGATGAATTGTTCTTACTAACTATATGCTAAGCTCAGTTGTTTCATGCACTAAAAGAGTACAAATGTTAATACCCTCTAAATTTCATACAATGGGTCAAAGATCCAGTCACCCCACCTTAGTTAGGGCTCTAATAAAATCTATCCCATAGAGTGATTTTAATCATTCCCTGTTAAACCTATCAGTGTGAACTTCCTGTGATAGAATTGCCAGTTGCCTAATTTCTGAGTCCCCCACTTCCAACAGTCTTTCTCAAGCAAGACAAATCTTATCTTTGCATTTTTCTGTGATCTACTTCACTCACTAACCAGCCACACCACCATCTGCACACTCCCCCATATGCTGCTCACCCCCCCACAAATCCAAGTCCTCAAATGCTTCATCACTGCTTTTGTGTGTGTGTGTGTGTGCGTGTGTGTGTGTGTGTAAATCATAGAACCCAGGAGAACTATTAAAGCAGCTTCTTTAAAAAAATGAAAGCTACGAACCAGGGATTTATAAGTCTCCAAAGTCTCAGGGCTGAATTGGCATCTGAGTGTAATGCATACATTCCAGACATGTTACCGACATTCATACTATGCTTCCTGCATATTACAAGTGTGTAATAATTCTGGTCCAAAAAAATGTCCCGTAATCTAGTTAAGACATGACATTTTCCAAATAAGACTTAGGATTTCTAAAGTTAGGGTTCTAGCCATGAAAGAATACGGTCATTTCCTAGATTTGGACCTTAGAGACATTTAGCATGCAAATAATTCAGAAATGAAAGAATACTCTTATTCTTTGGTTGTTAAATTTAAGGTTACACTGACATTTTTTTTTATTGAAAGAGCAGATCGGGTCAGAATTTAACCCACTTGATTTGGTAGACTGGAAAGAGTACAAGATAAGAAGTTAAACAACCCAGATTCACTTCCTGGCTCTGCCATCTGCTACCCGTGAGACCTCAGGCAAACCATTTCACCTTCTAGACCCTCTGTTTCTAGACCTGTAAAATGAGAGGGTTAAATCAGGCGCCCATGAATACACACTTTATTCAAATAATACAGTAATTTCCATGTCATTGTGCATACTTTTATTATATGATGTGTACGCAAACTTAAAGTAATCTCAGAAGAAAGAAAATCATCTTTTAAATAAAAGTTATAAAATTACCCTTATCAGCATGTCAAGCTGAGTAGCTGGAAATAGAATTTCCTTTAGTTAAAGAAAGTAATAAATTTTTCACATTCACAGCCACAATTGCATGGTTTTTAGAAAACAGTTTACTGTCCTTAAAACATATACGACCATGTCGCTCCCCTGCTTAAGAGCCTACAGTGGCACCCTATTATATCTAGGATAAAAACCAAACTCCTCAGTTTGGCATTTACAGCCTTTCATAATCTCAGTCCAGCCTATAGTTTCCAGGTTAATTGCACATTACTCCCTATCACTCTTTTCTAGCCGAAGGGACCTACTTACTGGTCCCCAAACTCAAAGAGCTGTCTTTTGACTCCATGTTTTTACATAGACAGTCCTGCATGCCTGAAATACACTTCTTCCTCACCTATGCCTTTTAGAATCCCTAGCTTCCTTCAAAGCTCAACTCACATGCCATCCCATCCAGAAAAATAAAAGAAGGAAGTAATGATGGAAAGAAGGAAGAAAGGAAAGAAAGAAGGAAAGGAGAGAGAGAGAGAGAGAGAGAGAGAGAGAGAGAGAGAGAGAGAGAGAGAGAGAGAGAGAGAGAGAGAGAGAGAGAGAAGAAAGAAAAAAAAGGAAGGAAGGAAAAAGAAAAAAAAACAATCCCCTTGATTGCTAAAACAGATGCTTTTGTACCTTCCATAATACTGAGCATTGGTGATGAGCACACAGTAGATGCTCAAGAAATATTTGTTGCCTTACTGGTCCCCTGACCAAGCTCCACTCTCATCCCTGTGGTTAATGAGATGAGAATGTTATTTATGTACATCAGAGATTCAAAAAGCAGATATGGGAGAAAAGTAGTTAACAATTACTATCACATGGAACCTCACCAGAGATAGCTTTTCTATTGAATGAATAGCTCCTAAGAACTTAGAGAGGTAGCTTAGTGCATAGAGGATTAGACTTGGAATCAGTATGACCTAGCTTTGAATCCCCACCTCTGACAGTATTGCTGTGTGACCATGAACAAGTCCCTTCACTTCTTTGTTTCCTCCTCAGAGGGGATGTAGTGGGACAGGTATACTAATGAATTCTTGGTGGAACTATGAATTGGTCAAGCCATTCTGGAAAATAATTTGGTACTATACAAAAGTTACTAGATTACCCCCCAAAAGTTACCCCAAGCATGTGAAGACTTCCCTCAGTGGAATGGGTGGATAAGAACAATTTGTTGCAACAGCCGCGAAGGAGGCAGAAGCAGGTGCTATGGAGCTCTTAGAGTTTGGTTCATCATTGAAAACACCAAGCTCATCCACTGCATCTCAGGCCATTGCAAGTCATCTTGACTTTTGTCTTGCCACTGGACTTCAACGACTCTGGAAGAGAGAGAAAGGCTGATGACTCGGCGCAGTTCTGTCTCACTTAAATCCAATTCATTCACAAGTCAAGATATTACCCAGTGATGTCATTGGTCCTCTTCTAAAAAGGATAAACAACAACAACTGCTAGTAGACTTATGTAGCACCTGTAGCAAATAATTGGAAATAAACTGGAGAATAGCTGAACAATTATTGCATAGGAATATTAAGAAATGTTATTGTATAATAAATGGCAAAAGAGACAACTTCAGATAACTGTTTTGTATAAATAGATGCAGAGTAAAGTGAACAAAGAGAAATAATGTGTACAATAACAACACTGTAAAGAAAAATAACTTGGAAAGACTTAAGAAGTCTAATCAAAGCACTGACCAACCCCAGTTCCAGAGAATGTTCCCCACCTATTGATAGAGAAATGATGCCTCCATTTGAGAAAGCGAGGTGCATTTTTGGATTTGGTCATTGTATGAATTGATTTGTTTGACTATGTTTATTTGTTAAAAGGATTTCCTTTCCTTTTTTTTTTTAAGAGGAGAAGGGAATTGGGAGGACAATCCTTAATCTCAAACATGACATCCAATCACTTTCCATCTTTAGTCCAAACTTAGGTGTTCTCCTCGGACAAGGATCCCCAAAGCTAAAATATCACATATTAGAAAGTTGGGAGATTATGACATTGGCAAATGAGGGGAAAGTTCATGTAACTATCATAGGCTAAAAGGAATGTTTCTAGGCCTAATATTTTGGGGCAGCTAGGTAGTGCAGTAAATTCGTGTTGAGTGCTGGCCCTGCAGTCATGAAGACCTGAGTTCAAATCAACATCAGACACTTACTAGTCATGTGACCCTGGCCAAGTCACTCGACCCTGTTTGCCTCAGTTTCCTCATCTCTAAAATAAGCTAGAGAGGGAAATGGCAATTCACTCCAGCATCTTTGCCAAGAAAACCCCACATGGGGTCACGAAGAATCAGACATGACTAATTGACTCAACACATCAATATTTTTTATTTTATTTTAATTTTAATTTAATTTAATTTAAATTTAATTTAAATTTAATTTAAATTTAATTTAATTTAATAATATTTTAATTAAATTTTTTAAAGTTATTTTAAAATTCTAAACTTAAATTTAAAAAGTAAGCATTTCAATATGTAAAGTAGAACATGAAAAGAAGACTATATATGAAACTGAATTTCTATTCAACACAGCTTACTATTTTAAAAAATATTTTAGAAATTAATGATGCTGGTTTCAAAGCTGTCTTTGCTGTCTGCTTCCTTCGGAACTTCCTTCTCTATTTTAATGCTCTTTTTTTTGTTCTTTTCTCTTTTCTGCATCACTATTGCTAGCTTCTTTTGTGTGCTCCCAATTCCCCTCCCCCAGTCAAAAAAAAAGAAAAGAAAGGAAAACCCTTGTAGTCAAGCAAAACAAATTCACACAGTGACCATGTCTAAAAATGCATCTCTTCTTCTTTCTCCTTTGTCCCTTATTCCCTGAAAGCATCAAAGAATATAAACACGGAAATAGATAAGGCTCTAGAGGGTATCTTCTCCAATATCCTTTTAAAAAAAACAGTAGGGCAGCTAGGTGGATAGAGCACTAGCCCTGGAGTCAGGAGTACCTGAGTTCAAATCCAGCCTCGGACACATAACACTTATTAGCTGTGTGACCCTCAGTAAGTCACTTAACCCCATTGCCTAGCCAAAAAAACCCAAAAAGAGACTCTACTATAGCTAAGGGAATATGCTAGGTAGTGGGTACACAAAGACAAAACAAAACAAAACAAAAATAGTCCCTTACCTCAAGAAGCTTTATATTCTAGTAGTGTGATTAAAATGCACAAACAAATAAATATGTTCCTGTTGATTTGAGGAAAAGGAAGAAAGTTTGAACAATTAAGGGAATCCAGCAGTTTCCTATAGGAGATAGCAAATGAATCACAGAATTTGAGACTTAGAAAGACCCTTGAAGGCCATCTTGTCCAGCCCATATTCAAAGGAACCCCAACTATAACCTAGCCAGTGGGTGATTATCCTGCCTTTCCATGAAGACCTCCAGGGGCCATGGGGTAGGGTCTGAGCCTTGGAGGGAGCTAGGGGTCATAAGAAGTGAGAATGAAGAGGGAATGCATGCTAGGCATTGGGACAACCTAGGAAGAGACCCAGAGGAAGGAGAGCCAAATTTGAGGCATAACAAGGAGGGGAACATGGAATACATGAAGGGGGCAATCTGCAATAAACCTGGAAAAGGAGCCCCGAGAGAGATTGTGAAGGGCTTTTTAAAAAAATAATTTGAAGAGGTGGAATTTTATCCTTAGAAGCAATTTTGTTTTTGTTGTTCAGTTGTATCCAACTTTTTGTAAACCCATTTGGGATTTTCTTGGCAAAGATACTAGAGTAGTTTTCCATTCCCATTTCCTTCTCCAGATCATTTTACAGATGAGCAAACTGTGACAAACAGGGTTAAGTGACTTTCCTAGGGTCACACAACTAAGCAGTATCTGAGGCTGGATTTGAACTCAGGAAGATGAGTCTTCCTCACTCCAGGCCTAGCACTCCATCCACTGTGCCGTCTAGCTGACCCAATAGTGAGCCACTAAAGGTTCTGAGGAAGGGGTATGATTTGGTCAGATTTGTACTTGAGAAAGATTATTTTCCATCTTATGTGGAGGATGGATTGGAGAGAGTAAGTGATGGCTGGCCAGGTCTTTTCTTTGCCTTGAGCTCCTGAGCTCCTCCATTTTGGCATAGAAAGCCCCACAGAAGACAAGCCCGGAGTGATCACTCTCACTTGCTGTAACCTAGGATATGGCTTAAATACGCCATTTCATTCTTTAGAAACCTTTCATAATCATATCCAGCTGTTTTTCACCATGCTGATCAGGAGAATGACTTGTACATTCAGTATTCCCAGGAAACACTCACTAGAACTTTTTAAAGATAAATGGATTCAAATGAATCAAACTGTGGAGTTGGCCGTGTCGTATGTATGTGTGTTTATGTGTTTGAGTATTTTAAGGTCACATATAAAATTTTCAGTAGAGAATATTCCCAAAAGGGGAGAGGGGAGTGGAATTCAGAAAGGACTTTTTATTTCTAGCTTGACGTTTTTTATACTAGCAGCACACCACAGATCTTTCAGCAAGGATTCAGCTGTGCACATTTTCAGCAGCTGGAATGGTAATAAACTCAGTTCTATTAAAATGAGCTCATTACTATTTAGTTTGTGGTGACTTCCAACAAAATCACAAATTGCTAAAAGAAAGACAGTTTCAAACCAAATTCTACATTTCAGTACATTCATTTTGCATAGCTGACCTATTCTTTTCCATTATACTTTGAAGCCAGACACTAAGATATATAAACTAAAGAAATGAGAAGTTGGTATCTTTTTTAAATTGTAATGATTCTTTAAAAAATACTTTAAAAAAGGGGCAGTTGGGTGGCACAGTGGATAGAGCACCAGCCCTGAAGTTAGGAGGACCTGAGTTCAAATCTGGCCTCAAACCAAACACTTGACACTTACTAGCTGTGTGACCCTGGGCAAGTCACTTAACCCCAATTGCCTAAAAAAAATACTTTAAACAAATTATGAACTTCATTTAGGAGCTTTGCAATATTCTAGGACTGGATGAAATAAGCAAAATCCTGACTCAAACATTTCCTAGCTGAGTGACCCTAGGGAAGTTATTTAACTTCTATCTCAGCTTCCTCACATGTAAAGAGGGGATAATAATAGCACCTACCTTACAGAGCTGTTGTTAAGATTTTGTAAATTTTAAAGTGCTATATAATATATTAGCTGTTATTATTATTATCTGTAAAAAAAAAAGGAGGGGGATTGGACTTAATACCCTTTAAGGTACTTTCGTTTCTATGAGGTAACTCTGCTTTCAGAAAATAAGGAAAAAGGGGAAAGGAGAAGAGACATATTTCTAGAAAAGTCATTGTATAAAACCACAAACAGGAGCATATTAAAGACTACACCTATATAGAGTCTACTTCCAATCTAAATCTTCATTTGATTAACTTTTCTAAGATACGGCCAAATAATTTTTCATAAGCATCTATTTCCTTGTGTTATGTCTCATTTGATAGTTGTCATCAGAGGTTTGGGGGAAAAAAACTCTTATTTTCACATGTTTCCAATAATCTTGTATGGTTTTATGGGAGATACCATGGAAGAGAAGGACCATTAAGACAGTGCTTTCTTTGTTCTACCGAATTAAATGCTTTTTATAGTCAACAACAGCAAAAAATCACAAAAGAGCTGGAACCTAAGGAGTTACCCTACAATTGGAGAATGCCTGAACAATTGTGGTGTGTAAATGCAGCAGACATTATTGTAGGAGGGTTTCAGAGAATCCTAGGAAATGTGAACTGATGTGGAGTAACATGAGTAGAACCAGGAGAACAATTTATACAATGACAACAACTTTGTAAAGAAAAACAACTCTGAAAGACAAAAGAACTCTGACCAACCATTCTGACCACCAGTTTTCTTCCAATGACCAACCACAAGTCTAAGAAAACCCATGATGCAACTTCTAGGGGGGCAGAGCCAAGATGGCAGAGTGAAAGCAGTGACTTGCTTAAGCTCTCCCTCAAACCCCTCCAAATACCTACAAAAAATGTCTCTAAACAAATTCTAAAGTAGCAGAACTCACAAAAAAGACAGTGTGAAGCAAATTTCCAGCCCAAGAAAACCTGTATCATTGATTGGAAATGTATATCATGGCTTGATGTGGGTGCGCAGGCCGCAGCAAACCTGGAACAGGCCTCAGAGGACTGAATCACAGGCAGCTGTGGCAGTTTCCAGACTTCTCAACCCACAAATGCCAAAGACAACTTAGAAGGTCAGTTTTTGCAGTGCTGAGAGAGAAGCACGGGGTCTCAGCTCCATTCCCTGAGCACAGCCTTCTGAGCTTCTGGCCCACAGACTAAGGAGGAATCCAGTGGCTGATCAGAGGGGGATTGCAGGGATCTCTTTGCCAGTGTTGAGGCAGGAATCTCTTGCTGTGCCCATGCTTGGATCTGGGTCACAGTTCTGGGCGGCAGTCCTGGGGCAAGGAGGAGCGCTGGCGTGGGTGGAGCTTGTAGTGGCGATAGAGAGAAAACCCTCCTCACAGTTCCAGGGCAGAAAGGAGTGCTTGTGGTCACTAATAGACCACAGCACAGGCCAGGAAAGGAGTAAACAACCTCGCCCTTTATCATACCACCTTGGAAGAACTGAAAATTTACAGGTCCCTAGAAGTTATCCCTGAAAACAGCTGTACAAACCCCCAAAGCTTGGGACAGTACATTCTCTGCATTGGAAGCAGACTCTTACCTTAACAAAGAGTTTAAAACTCAAGTAATTGGCCGGGATCATGAGCAAGCAGCGCAAAAAGAGTCAGACTATATTATCTTACTTTGGTGACAAAGAAGATCAAAACATACAACCAGAAGAAGACAACAAAGTCAAAGCTCCTACATCCAAAGCCTCCAAGAAAAATATGAATCAGTCCCAGTCCTTGGAAGAGCTCAAAAGGGATTTTGAGAAGAAAGTAAGAGAAGCAGAGGAAAAACTGGGAAAAGAAATGAGAGTGATGCAAGAAAATCATGAAAAACAAGTCAACAGCTTGCTAAAGGAGACCCCCCCAAAAAAAATACTGAAGAAAATAACACCTTAAAAAATAGCTTAACCCAAATGGCTAAAGAGGTCCAAAAAGCCAGTGAGGAGAAGAATGCCCTAAAATTGGCCAAATGGAAGAGGAAGTCCAAAAGATTACTGAAGAAAATACTTCCTTAAAAATTAGACTACAGCAATTGGAAGACAGTGACTTTATGAGAAATCAAGACACTGTAAAACAAATCCAAAACAATGAAAAAATAGAAGAGAATGTGAAATATCTCATTGGAAAAACAACTGACCTGCAAAACAGATCCAGGAGAGAGAATTTAAAAATTATTAGACTATCTGAAAGCCATGATCAAAAAAAGAGCCTAGACATCATCTTTCAAGAAATTTAAGGAAAACTGCCCTGATTTTAGAACCAGAGGGCAAAATAGAAATTGAAAGAATCCACAGATCTCCTCCTGAAAGAGATCCCTAAAGGAAAACTCCTAGGAATATTGTAGCCAAATTCCAGAGTTCCCAGGTCAAGGAAAAAATATTACAAGCTGCAAGAAAGAAGCAATTCAAGTATTGTGGAAACACAATCAGGATAACTCAAGATTTAGCAGCTTCTACATGAAAGGACCACAGGGCATGGAATATAATATTCCAGAGGGCAAAGGGGATAGGATTACAACCAAGAATCACCTACCCAGCAAAACTGAGTATAATCCTTCAGGGGAAAAAATGGTCATTCAGTGAAATAGAGGACTTTCAAGCATTCTTCATGAAAAGACCAGACCTGAATAGAAAATCTGACTTTCAAATACAAGACTCGAGTGTAACATGAAGAGGTAAACAGGAAAGAGAAATCATAAGAGACTTATTAAGGTTGAACTGTTTACATTCCTGCATGGAAAGATGATATTTATAACTCATGAGACCTTTGTCAGTATTACGGTAGTTGGAGGGAAAAAATTATAGGTTTGCGTGTGTGTATATAGATAGATAGATAGATAGATAGATAGATAGATAGATATAGATATAGATATAGATATAGATATAGATATAGATATAGATACAGATATAGATATATATGCACAAAGAAAGATAGGTAGATAGAGGGCACAGGGTGAGTTGAAGATTAAGGGGTCTTATCTGGAGAATAAAATTAAGGGATGAGAGAGGATTATACTAGGAGAAGAAGAAAGAGAGGTAGAATGGGGTAAATTATCTCAGAAAAAAGAACAGAAAAGAAAAGGCTGTTACAGTGAAGGGGAAACAGGGGAAGGTGAGAGGGAAATGAATCTTATTCTCATAGGATTTGGCTTAAGGAGGGAATAACATACACATTCAATTGGATATGGAAATCTGTCTTAACCGACAGGAAAATAGGGGGAGAAAGGTACAAGAGAGCAGGGGGATGATAGAGAGGAGGGAAGATTGGGAAAGGGGATAATCAGAAGCAAATACTTCTGAGGAGGGACAGGGTCAAAAGAAAGAAAGAATAAATGTGAGGGCAGTATAGGATTAAGGGAAATAGAGTTAGTTTTTCACAACATGGCTACTACGGAAATGCTTTGCATAACTGCACATGTATAACCTATATTGAGTTGCTTGCCTTTTCAGTGAGGGTGGGTGGGGAGGGAGGAAGGGAGAAAATTTGGAACCCAAAGTTTTAAAAACACATGCTCAAAAAAAATGTTTTCACATGCAACTGGGAAATAAGAAATACAGGAAATGGAGTACAGAAGTCTATCCTGCCCTACAGGAAAATAGAAGGGGAAGGGGATAAGAGAAGGGGGGGAGAGATAGAAGAGAGGGCAGACTAGGGGAAGGGGTATTCAGAATGCATGCCATCTTGGGGTGGGGGAGGGGCAAGATGGGGTGAAAATTTGGAACTCAAAATCTTATAGAAGTAAATGTTGAAAACTAAAAATAAATAAATTTATATTTAAAAAAAAGAAAACCTATGACGAAGCATGTTATTTACCTCTTGACAGGGAGTTGATGTACTCAAAGTGCAAAAAGACACACTTTTTGACATGGCTACTGTGTGGATTTGTTTTGCCTGACTATATTTGTTACAAAGGTTTTCCCTCTCTTTTAGGGGAGTAGCGATGGGGGGTGGGGAGCAATAGTGATGCCAAATAAAAAAAGAACAATTTAAACATTTTTAATGCACAAAAGATATCAGAAGAAGTTCAAAAGAAGCACAGATAAGCACAGGAAAGCAATGTGAAATTTATGACATTTTTTAAAAAAAGCAAATAGTATGAAACAGAAGCTTATGATTTCACGCATGATCTTTTTGTGTTTTTCTGTGAAATGAAAATGCTCTTTTAGGGGATGTTTAAAGTTCAGAATTTAAAATGATCTTTAAAAACAAACAAACAAGTAACAAGCACAGTGGGATTCACAATCACCCAAAAGAGTTCAGCCTCTCCATGTACACAGGGAAAACAAAGTGGATGAAGAATGACTATTGTCTAGGCTGTAATATACAATTGGATGCATAGCCCACAGATTGTCCATCAATGTATATGTCTTGGACAGACACTGCAGATGTGCAATTAAGTTGGTTTGGAATCAATTAAAGGAGAATGGTCTGGGTTGAGTTTGGGAAATTGCGCAGTGCTTTTACTGGCCCCGTGCTTCTTCCTGAAAATATGGTCCATCTTTTTTAACATCAATATTCTTTGAGAGATGTCACATGGTGGTGAAGCAGGGAATATCAGCCTTCAAAGAATTAAAGTTGTAGGTCACCCCAAAGCCAATGGGGAGGTGCAGCTAACAGGTAGATAGCCTGTTGGTTCTATTGGGAATAACAATCACTAATGAGCATAGCTGGCATTTATACAGTATGGAGAGATCTCCAAAGCACTTTACATGTGTTATTTCATTTGATCCTCACAACAACCTTGGGAGGTAGATGCTATTATCATCCCCATTTTACAGATAAGGAGACTGAGACTAAGAAAGTTTAAATTACTTACCCAGAGTCACACATCTAGTAAAGCATCTGAAGCAGGATTTCTACTCACTGAATACAAGTTCAGAATTCTATCCACTGTACCATCTAGGTGCCTAGGAGAGCCATGCAATGAATCTAGAAATATAAAGGAAAGCTCCCGTCATATGGAGCGTATATGCCCTGTGGAAAATTTACAGGAAGATGTGGACAAAAGTCACAATCACTGTTGGGTTATGATCTGAATTACCATGGAGATAGTATCCACATTGATCATAGGTCCATCAAATACTGAAAGATTTAAGCCAAATTAAATGAATAAGTCATAAAAGAAAGAAGTCTTAAAACATCTTTCCTCAACTATATTTAGTCAAACTCAAATCCCTGGGGAGAAATAGGGAGGGAAAGTACTAAAATTATTTTCACCTGGTTTTCTCTCCCTATTCCAAATCTATCTTTAACAAAAGCTTCATTCGTTTAGCTTGAAATTTTGATTTTCATTAAATGCCTACATACTTCCTAAGAGGTCTATTCTGTGTACGTTCATTTTTTCAGTCTTTTGAATTTTAATATGAATTATTGATTTTGAACATCATAAGTCACCTTTAAGCCATTTTATAGTTTATATAACATTTTTCTCACAACAGCCTTTTGAGAGGATAAACATTTTTATTCTTTTTTACAGGTGAGGAAACTGAGGCCCAATGCAATTTAGTGACATACAATGATCATAGCGGCAGACTACAGTCCAGCTATTACTACAGAGAAACCAAACCCCATCCTTGATATCCATTTCACTTAACTACAATCAGACAAAGTTCTTTTTGAGGGACTGAAACTGCACTGAAATAATGTTACTATTTTTAATAGCCTTGATATTAAAAATGAAAACAAAGATGGACAAATTCGTGATCTAAGGTTAAACCAGTCTTTAAATGACAGGTTAAGTTCCAGAGTCATTATGATATCCAGATTTAGGGGACAAAAAATACAAAGAGAGCCCCTTCCAGGATGGACTACCTATTACCTGGCATTTTGGAAAAGACCTGCCCCTCAGGCAAAGTATTTTCAGTGTGCTTTTTGTTTATTCTTTGACATAAATCCGATCATGAAATAATTCTGAGGCAAGTCTTTCATAGTTAAATCAAGAATGACCATGAGATGAAATCTACCCTCAGAAGTGTTTTTAATGTGATGAGTGGAACAGTCCCATCTACCCCTTTGCCAAAAAAAGAGAAAGTCATAAATAACACAATTTGATTTTGATCAGATATGATCATTCTAAGAAGCCATTTTTAAAAATATTCCACTCCCTTTGACAGAGGTCCAATGGTTCTTTTCACTATTATATCATAGTGTGACTAATTTACAAGTATTCACTCATTTCTGAATGTGTCTTTTGAATGAATGACACTTCTGTATATGCCACTTAAATGGATAGTATTTTTTTTAAACCACAGTGAGACACCCCTTTTTTCCTTCCTGTTCTATTTATCCAAATATTTATTTCTCAAGAGGTAGAGTGTGTCTAATATTTAAGAACCAAGTGATTGATCCTTGAGCTCTTATTCCCCCTCTGCCCCTGATTCTTTGTAGCATAAGTATCTTTCGGGAAGGATCTTACAATATAAAGTAAGCTCTTTGTGTCCTGAAGACCAGTACCCTGGGTTATGAGACAGAGCCCCTCCAAGATTCCCAAACACCTTAATTAGCCACTTCTATCACTGAAAGAGACTTTGCCCCAAACATAGATTAACTGTTCATAAGGTACCTTTGATCTGTTAAGATTTTCATTAGGTTATGGTGCCCTGATGTTATTTATGAATGTACTTTGAGGAAAATAATCAAAGTTTTCATTCTTCTCTCTCCTTATCTTTCTCCTCCTCCTTCCTCCCTTTTTTCTCTTCTTTCTCCTCCTCCTCTTTTATTCTATTTTATTTTATTTTTGTTTTGTTTTGTGCATTAAGGCATCTCTGCTGGCCTCCCTGTAACCAAAGGCATAATCCTAACTTAAATTTCCATTCTCCACTGAGAATACCAAGGAACATAGGACTACTAGGAGAAAAGTGTATGTGATCATTGCCAGTTAACCTGTCTCTGGCAATTATACCCCTCATACTTCAGAGGTAACAGAAATACCCCCTCCCATTAAAAGATGACCCAGGATTACATCTGGAGTAGCCCAAATTATCATAGCACAGGGAAAATGCCCTTACAACCATGTCCAGTTGTCAGTTTGCCTCTGTCCAAACGTTAAAAAAAAGAAAAAAAGAGAAAACAATATAATAAACTATGGTTCAAATGGAAGAGCCTTCCAATTTCCAATGAGTCACATGAGCATTTCAGAATACAGTGTATGCAACTATTGTCAAAAGACAAAAGGAATCCACCCCACATCTGTTACTTAGAAAGCTATGAACCCCAAAGTGTTTTGAAGAATAACAAAGTCCTAGAAGGAACCAGTACTAAATACCAGGGCTCATGGCTTTGATATGTTCACTTTTGAGACCTTTCTTTCTCTGAGTTCAATCTTTACTGAGACTCAGGTCTGGCCAGACACCTAAGCAGGGCAGGCAATCTCCCTTTGATATAATTTCAGTGATTCTTGAAAGGCCTTCCACCTCCTCCAAATTTCTCTTTACCAAAAGCTTCATGCCTTTAGCTGAAGAGTTTGCTCTTCATTAATATGCAAACATACTCCGCTAAGAGGTACATTCGGTGTACATTCATGTTTATGATTTATTTACATTTTGAGCATCATAAATCACCTTTGAGCCGTTTAAAAGTTTATATAACACTTCCCTTACAACAGTGTTTTGGGAGTACAAAACTTTTTATTCTATTTTACAGATGAGGAAACTGAGGCCCCAAATAGCCAAGAATGCCACTTACTGGGCGCCTGAAATGAAAACCATAGGACTGGTTATTTGGGGTACTCAAAAGAAAGTTTACTTGGGCCTTAGAGCAGGAACTCAACTTTTTTTGTTTCATGGACCCCCCACCCCCACCCCTTGGCAGTCTGGTGAAACCTGCAGACCCTTTTTCAGAATAAAAATAAAATCCAGAGGATTATAAAGGAAATAATTTATATTGAAATATATTTATCTAATTTTTTTTTCAAAAGTTCACATCTCAAGTTAAGAATCCCAGCCTACAGTCAGTGCTTTTGATTTTAGACCAACCAGAGAAAAACAAACTTCTATGCTTGGCAACTCACGCCCCAGAAAAGTGTGATCTAACTGAGCTGCTTTTACTTTGGCCGATCTTCCTTTGTTTTAGCCTCAGTCTTATCTTTGATCCCCCTTCTATCAGAACACCCTCTTCAGAGTAGGCCTTAAATCAGCAGGAGGGCACCACAGACAAATTCAACGGAAAACTGTTTCCAGTGGGCTTGTAACATGCACAGAATACAACTTGGAAAGGGGGTCACATCGCCATAATTTCCCTCCTTACTCCCTCGCCTCAAGACATGCATTCTCTTTTGAGCCTTAATCCCTGGCTGGAAAGAAAATGGAAATCACCTTGTGTGGTATGTCTATGAAGGCTAAAACTCCAGAAAAATCAATCTTGCTGGCAAACAGCGCCAAAAACTGGGAAACGAACCCCCAATGTGACAGCTCTGCACCCATCGGGTCTGCTAAAGCGACAAAGTAAAGGCCGTCTAGACAGGAAGAGATGAGTAATCAAGAGAGCCAATCAATCCGACTCCCTGCACGCTAACAGTGTTTTCTAGCAAGGTTTTGTTTTTCACAGGAAGGGCCACTTTAATAATCTTATGTTGTGAGAACACCGTGCTATGTGTGAACTCGGGGATTTTCAAGCCATCTGGTGCTGGGACAAGTCTATACCGGCAAATGCCAGGAAAAGTAGATAGTTATCTAGATAAATGGGGTGGGGGGGAAGAAGGGGGAGAACTCCAGAAACCCTATTGTGGACTGTCCGCAATAATCAGGTTCACCAGATATTTCCTAAATGCTCTGCTTAAATTTTGCCTGTGGAAATATGATCAGTGAAGTGACCTCTTTTCAGTCACCAAGTCAGCAGGTGGGCAGCTGGGTGGGAAGCCATGTTTGTGTAATGATAATTCATAATTGGAAAAAAATGCACATACACACACACCACAAAGGACTCTATTCACCCCTCACTGGTGGATGGCAGGGGGAAGCGCTAAAAGACCTGCCCTTTCACAGCACTGTTCCCCAGTTTCCCTCAGGCTTGTTCCTAGATCAAGGAAAGATTAGCAAAGCAACTCCAAGTAATAGAAAGTAGCTTTCTTTCCCTTCTCAGTGGGTCATCAAGCAGCAGGGCTGTCAGGAAGCTGACCTATTGTCATCCATCTCAAACTGCTCTTTATCCCCCCTGTTTGCTCTGTATCTAGCCTGATGTTGAAAAAGGTACAGAAGGCACTCTATGCATGATGTGTGCCCTTACATCTTCCTGCTTCCTTATGCCCCCTCGTTGACAGCTCCAGCTTACATAAATGTAAAAACAAGAACTTCTAGGAAAAGTATTATATAAATGCCTGTCCTTTACATGTATACATTTATTTAGTATTTATTTATTTATATTTGTATATTTGTCTATTATTTATATATATATTTAACATACTTATGATATAGTTATTTTCACCTGGTTCATAATATAAATAATATGATTCTTTATAATATTTATAATTATAGTCTTTATGTGAATTACCTATATTTATATAATATAAAATATCATATAAATAGTTATCCTTTCTGAAAACACATAAAATAAATGACAGAGGATCACAAATGTTTGCAGCATAGCATAGTAGAAAGAATTCTAGACTCCTCTATATAAAGCCTTTTTTGATCCACCCAATTGTTAGTATATTTTCTCCTAAATTACTTTGTATTCAACTATTTTTTATTCGTTTTTAAAATACATTTTATATTATATATGTATGTACATATATACATACATGCATACATATACATATACACTTATATGTATATGTGGGTCTATATACACAACTATGTGCTTCTACTCACATTGAGCTTCTGTTCTCTATGTAATATTACTGTGAATTACAATTATTATTATATTGACAATAAGCATATATTTATGTGTATATATACATATATGTGTATCCTGTATGTATATGGATTTATTTTGTTCCCCAATTAGAAGCTCATTATGAATAGAGGTTGTCTCATTCTTTGTACTTGTTTACCAGTACCTAGCACTTCACCTGACACATATAAGACTCTGAATAAATACTTGTTGACTGATTAGTTGATTGATAAACTCATAGCCAAAAGACCCAGGTTCAAGGTCAAGTTTCCCACTTACCAACTCGGTGACCTTTCCATAGCATTCTGCCGATTGAAACAAGCTTCTTATAGCAGATCATTGATTTAAGCCTCATTTCTCATCTAACGACAGTTTCCTACATGGTAATGGACTCTTCTTTGCAGCACCACCTCTCCAACTTCCAGCTGGATATCTCCATCTGGAAATCAACATGACCAAAAAGTAATTCATCATCTTCACCATTAAACTTGTCCCTTCTCTAGCTGGTCTTCCCATTCACCCAAGCACTGAAATCTTGAAGGAATTCTTGACTCTTTCCTCTTCATCACCATTTCCATTCAGTTTCTGAGTCTTATTGATTCTACCTCCACAACATCCGCTCCATCCATCCCTTTCTCTCCATTCATGCCACCACTGTCCTAAATTGAGAGAATCATAATCTGAACAATTGTAATAACATCCAAACTGGTCTCCTGACCTCTAAACTCTCCCTTCTCCATTCCATCCTTCACATAGCCATCAAAATAATCTTCCTAATGCAGTGATCCATGTCATTTCTCTTCTTAAAACCAGGTTTAATGGTTTACAATTAATTGGAGGAAAAATACAAACTCCTTGGTGTTCAAGGCCTTTCACCTTCCTCTCAGTTTCATTTCATATTGTCCTCATCATGCACATATGCTGGTGACCTAGTCAAATTGGACTACAAGATAAACTCACCATGGCTCTGCAGGCCATTTTCCATGCCTGGAATGTCTACTTCTCATATCTACTTTTCAGAATCCTCTTCCTTCACAGCTCAGTGGCTCCCTCCTACGTGAAACCTTTCCTGATTCTCAAATGAAAGTGTTTTCCCTCTTTAAATTTTCCTAGAGTACTTTCCCTGAATCTCTTCTTCATCCCCATCACATACTACCTTGTTTTATACTTACCTGTGTATGTGTTACATTTTACTTCACTCTCAGTGTAAGCTACTTACACACAGGGACTGTGCCATTTTTTTCCTTTATACCACTTAGCTACAATGTCTTGTACAATGTAGAGGCTTGGTACAACTCCATTCTGCAAACATTTATTCAGCTCCTACCATAGGCAAAGCCTGTATTCAATAAATATTTGTTGAATTGTGGATATGGAAGAAACTCAACATCACAGAAAACCCTGAAATCTTGTTATTCATGTTTTGATTTACAAAAAAAAAAGTATGTTTTAATTTTAGCAATGGTAGGTGCTTGTAGAGTTTGGCTAGCCCCCACCCTCTTGGGGGCAAGACCATAACCTTCTCCCTTCAGGGTCACTTTCTGTCTAGTCGCTATCTATAACTCTTCCCCTGGAGGAAATGCTTTCCCTTTTAACCTGCTGAGGAAAAAACAACAGGAAGAGGAAGTAGCTAAGGCAATTCCCTCAGAAAGTCTCACTTAGAAACCTTACCCCACCAGGACTACTTATACATTCATTTCTTACCAGGTATGGGTCTGAATTCACTTGTTCTTTATTTTTTGGGAAGCTATAAAGTACAAATCAATAAAATATCTTTTATTTATCTCAAGCCCCCATTTAGGAAGGTCCCAGTGACTAAATGGGGAATCAGTCTCTCTGTGTGTCTCTCCCTGTCTCTGTCTCTTTCTCTTTTTCTGCCTCTATCTTTTTCTCTGCCTCTTTCTATCTTTCTCTCTTGTATCTGGGGAAATAGACATTTAGAGATATAGATATCACAGGACAAAATCTTTTTTTCTGTCCTCTATACTTTAACATATATTGTGTGGTTTATTTTGGCTGCATTTACCTAAAGGATGTACAGATGAATCAGCAACACAATGAACAACCATGTTATCTGAGAGAAGCTAGTCATAAAACAATAGTGAAACAGAAAGCCAAACAAATTCTTAAAAAACAAAGCTTGGAGATATAGGCTCCCTCAGGAGACAGCAAGAGTGAGGGTGAAACAAGGGATGAGAAATTACCCAATTACCAGTTTTGTACTCCTTCTGCCCCTATTTTGTGAAGTTTCCTCTTGACAAGATTGTCATCTTTGCATTAACATCTCTGCATTCTTTCCCTCATGCCAGTTTGCTCACAATCAGGAAGGAGGCAGTAGTAGCAAAGTGTGATACTCTGCCTTTTGCCTCCTCCCAGTCCATCTTCCATCCTTTCTCACACCATGAGATGCAGTCACCAATTACAAGACTTCTTCCCCTCCTTGTCTCCCTCTCCTTTTTCCTTTAGAAAATGAGAAGGTCTGAGTTCTCTAAGAGCTCAAGTAAATAAACATTGGGGAATTTCTGTCTATCAATGACCGGTCACAAAATACAAGATACACATCTATTCAATGTGTACGATTTACAGATCTTTGCTCAAGAAACTGAGGGGAACTTCAAGGTTTAAGTAAAATATGATCTCTTCCTTCTATGAGCTCATAATCTGGTAGAATACGGATAGCTACAAAGCACAATATTGCATGGAAAGTCCATGAAAGATTTCCAAAATTAGATCCTATGTGTAGTGTAACAGGGACAATCGCTACTGAAGGTGCCAACCATGGGAAATTTAGTTTAATTGGATTAGGATTTATTAAATACCTACTATGTGCCAGGCACTGTGCTAGGGATTGGGGAGAAAAAGACAAAAATGTCTCTGTTCCTAAGGAATTTATATTCAACTAGAATAAAGTAGGCATATGGTATGTTACCAAAATATGACCTCCCCACACTCAGAGCCTCTTAGATACATGGTCAAATGGCTATACGTCCAAGTAGCCATGTACGGGTTAGATTCTCAATAGCCTTAACTAGGCCACGGTGTGTCTTTGGTACCTGTCTTTGAAGTTCTGTGTAGGTTTGGAGATCTCTAAGTCATTTCCAGGTTTACATTGACACCCCAAGTAGGCTGGGGTGGGGGGACCTACTCTTCCTTCAAGTCTCCCACTTTTTGCAAAAAGCCATTCCTTGTCTTCCTTCATGCTAGTGCCTTCCCTCTGAGATTACCTTCAATTTATCCTGTTTCTGCATAGTTGTTTTCACATTATTTCTCACATTAGACTGTGAGCTCCTTAAGGAAAGGAATTTTTTTTTTTTACTTTCTTTGTATCTTCATCACTTAGGAGAGTGCCTGGCGTGTTGTAGGTTCTTAATACGTGCCTATTTATTTGACTTGGCTTGATTATGCTTTCATATACTTAAAGACTTTTACTTTGGATATATGGTTATAATGCTGTGCAGACAAACTGTGAGAATTTGCACCTGCCTGGCAAGGCCAAGGGAGTCCACATTATACCCTAAATAGAAGTTTAGACCCAAAGTTGACTTTTTTCTCTCTCTCTCTCTCTCTTTCTCTGTCCCCCCACTCCCACTCTAGGACTCTGTTCAGCTCTGAAATTCTACTCTGGTGATGATAACCCAATTTCCCAGGGAAACCTTGGAGGCCCCAGAGACTCCAGAGCTTTCTTGAGATCAAGGGGCCAACCCTGAATAGCAAAGCAGAATTCTGAGTTCTGTGATGCTTGATTGGGATTGATGATACAGTAATAAATTTGCTAGGAAGTTTGGTGCCTCAAAGGCAATGTCAATGCTCTCTCATTGGAATTTATATTTCCTTTTTCTAGATTTGGAAACAGCTTATTTTCTCCCAATTAGAAATTCCAACTTATTAGGAGGAAGCACTGAATGCAGTAAATTCTGCAGATGGTCAAGTACTCTTTTTTATCATGCTTTCCAGTCATTTTTCAGTTGTGTCTGACTCTTCATGACCCCATTTGGGGTTTTCTTGGCAAAGAGGCTAGAGTGGTTTGCCATCTCCTTCTCTAGCTCATTTTACAGATGAGGAAACTGAGGCAAACAGGGTTAAGTGACTTGCCCAGGGTCACACAGGTAGTATGTGTCTGACCAGATTAGAACTCAGGAAGATGAGTCTTTCTGACTCCAGGTCCTGGCATTCTGTCCACTGTGCTACCTAGCTGACCCTTTATCATGCTATGTACCTATCTAGGAAACCTGCATGAAAACAGTATGGCCAAGTGAAGAAGCATTTGAACTGGAAGCTTGGCACCTGACTTCTAGTTCCTACCCTGCCATTCTGCAAACTGGGCCCACTTACTTTACTTTTCTGGGATTCACCTTCCTTATCCTTAAAGTAAAGTAGTTGGATAATCTCAATTCTAGTGTTCTATGAAAATTAAAAAAGACTTGTCAGCATTATGTTGGAAATGCCTCACTACTGTTATTCATCAATCACAAGGGTAATCTGAAATTCCCATCTCCTCCATTTGTTGTTATTGTTCTAGACTTGTGATTTCTAATGTTTGGGGAACTCCTGGTATGGAATCTCCTTTCACTGATGCAGATCAGCAACTTCCATGTAACTTAGCATCTTAGAGAGTTACCTGGGGCTCTGAGAATAGTTATATGACTTGTCCAGGGTCATAAAGATATAAGATCATAGTGATCTCAGTGGAATCTTTTATAAACTTAAAGAGGGATTCATTTACATAGAGGTAAAAGCAACTATAAAATTAGCCATGAACGAAAGGTGGACTGAGGTGAAATAAATTATGAAAGCAAGTGAAAGAATGATTGTATTTTTGAAGGAGTAGACAGACAGATGGGTGCATCAGACACCTCCAGATGAGAGACTCTACCTTTGTGGTTGGCTAGCAGTAATGTGGTAAAACGTAGAACAAAATTGAGACAGGGTGAGAAATTCTGAATCTCTGAATTTTTTTTAAGAAAAAAAGTCACCAAATCCCACAGTCCCCTCCCCTAACTACCTTTACTCAAACTAATTTTTTTTCCCAAAGTAAATTTGTGAATTTAATTATAAAATGAAGACAGGACATGAACTAGACTTCAAAAAGTGCATAATTTCTACTCTTCCAAGCTTATGGGAAAAAAATAGATTCTAGAATGTCCCTTTCTGGGATAGTATATCATTTATCACACCTCACTGTTACCATCCTCTTCAAACAAGCTAAATGGAAGTTTCCATGAAATGCACAAATTTGGATGATTTGAAATTTTGTTCAACTAATGAAATTTGATTAATTTAAGTTCACTATGTATGTCATTTCTAACCTGGTTAGTGCATAGAAGAAAAGGTAAATAGAGTCTCTGAGTTGTAAATAAAATATAATTACTATAATAGAATTTGTCTCAGGAAGGTTTAATTCTTCAATGAATTTAGAATGGAATTTTGGAGCTAGAAAAGAAGTGAGGATCTTTTAACCCAGTTCTCTAGGTAAAAAAAAAAATAATCAGAAAGAAGACTGGTTTTGAAGACAAGGAACCTGTGTTCAAATCTCAGTCCTGCCACTCAGTTCTGTCACTGTGTGACCTTGGATAAAGCCTTTAACCTCTTTGGGTTTAAGCATCCTCATCTGTAAAGTTAAGGAGGTTGAACTAAATGTCCTCTAAGGCAGGGCTTCTTAAAACTTTTTCCACTTGTGACTCCTTTTTTGCCTTTTGACACCATTCATTGGTGTGTGGCCTGAAGCATGAGCAGTGCAAAGTACACATGCTTTGTGTTCAGAACCAAGGCTGCAGTGAAGTTGCACAATGCAATAAGCACAAACGCTGCCAGAAACACCTCAGATTCATTTTGTGTTTGATTTTTAATAAATTTTTAGTCGTTGCATGTTCAGAAACCTTTTACTGTCGCCAAATTTTTCATGACCCCATATGGGATCCTGACCCACAATTTAAGAAGTGCTGCTTTAAGGTATTTTTCAGGTCTAAGTCCATATGAACTGAAATCTGGTCAATTGTAGGATGGACCAGACTAAGGACAAGTAGGACCTAGAGACCAATCAGAATTAACCAGGAACTGGCCGCGGGTCCCAATAGCAGACAAAAAGAGACCATGAAGACAATTGGGCATTTGGCAGTTTGGGGGTCCAGCAAAAGGTAGAACATTGTGTCAAAGGAGTCTAGCACCAAGATAGGGCATATGTAGCTGGAATCAAAGGAGGTAGATATTGGGCAGTAGGAGGACAGCTAAGAAGACAAGTAGTCAGTATCAGGGAGATCTGGAAGAAGGTGACAACCCACCACAGTGACTAGATCTGAGTGGGGCAGTACTACTGTTCTCAAGAGGATCTTCAAGAAACGAGTCAAGACCCTAGTCTCAAAGAAACTGGGGGTAATCGTTGGAGCATCATGATAGAATTGGGGTAAAGGAATTAGGGAGACAACGATGTAAATATTAAGGAAAGTATACAAAGTTTGATTACAAGGAACAAAATTAGATCTCTAGGTGCTAGAATTAAGGTTTGGCAGCAAGGCTGACATTATGATAAGCCAAGGAGTTACAATTACAAAGATCATTATACTTCTGTTGTCTAGAGGTCAGATTGCCCCACAGTCTAGGGTGGACCCAAAGATGTCAAAGAATGTTTAATGATTCCAGTTGGCAGAATTAAGTTTATAGGAAGCTCAGTAGGTCATTATACTAAAAGGGCAAAGAGAAGTAAAATGTTGAAACTCCCTCTACCAACACACTTTCTCTGGAATTTATTGTCTTAGAGAGATGTCTAGAACATGGAGAGGTTAAATGATTTGCTGAAAGTTACATAGCCAGAATCTGTCAGAGATACAATTTGAACCTAGGTCTTCCTAACTTGGAGGCCAGCTCTCAATCTACTACAACATTTATTCTGCCTCTTTGGGACAATAATAATTTTCCCAACACATGACTACATGGTCCCATTTTTTAAAAAAGCCCCCAAAATTTTATACTTGAAGAAGAGAAAATGGATGATATTGGCGTCTCTTTGTTAAAGCACCAATCATCTATAATTTTTGTGCTAGAGCAGTGATATTATCTGAATTTTCCAGATACCCCATTAATCAGACAACTGGTAAGCTGTCTCATACTTTCTGTTTTAAGAAACAAAGTATTAACTAGTAAGCCACCTAAGCAACCAGTAAAAATGAATAGCCTATTGATTATGATATAAAATATTCACTTTTCTACTAGCTAACGATTCTATATTAAACAATAAATGTACTAAAAGTGCAATTGTATATATTGCTTGATTTTTTAAACAATGTTACATATGATCTAACCTTTGTAAGGAAAGAATCTCTTCAGACATAATTCTCTTCTCTTCTACTGGCATATCAACTATAACCTCACAGAAACTCTAACACCTCACCAGTGTTGCCAACCAGTTCATTTGAAAATCCACCCAATAAAAGAATAGTAACATAAGTGAAGTATAAATTTAAATCAAAAAAACAATCTTTAAACTGCAAGAAGATGGAATATTATATTTGTTTCTACAGAAAGTTTGTGGTGGTCTATGATGGTTTCAAGATGGCTTGTAATATGCAGGCCCAGCTATTGTGGTTTATGAACAGCTTAATATTTACACTATAAGAATGCAAATATTGCTAACATCTTAATGATGTGATTACACATTTGGTGTGGTACAATTACAGGGTAACAGAGGGAAATGAGGGAACCCTTCAGATATAGTGTACATAACACAAATGAAGATATATGCATGTATCTGATCACCTTTTGGGAATCAGTTTCCACTTACATGTCAAGTACTTATGACTGTTTGGAAACAATTTGAGGACATGTTGAAAAACAGTAAGAACATATTGCACCTAGTCAAAACTGGTTAGAGTTTGATCTAATTGCTGCATAAACACCAAAATAATGTCCATGACAGTTTTGAATTGCTGAGAAAACAAACCCATAATGCTTCAAACATGAACATCATTGCTGTCACAGAGGGAAAATATATTTCTGATATAATTGGGCAATTATTTATGGCTTAAAGTTCATTAAAGAATTTTTCACATGAATATCTTGAACCATTGTTGTGAATCTCCAAGAGATTTTCAAACTTCTAAATAGGAACTACTGATATAGATCAACACCTTCATTTTATATAAATACCCTTCCAAAACTAAGGAAATTGAGACCCAGGAGTGCTAAGTGACTTGTCCAAGGTCACACCCTCACCCTGCATATCCAATCACTTCCTAAGTCTTGCCTCATCTAACTGCATAGCCTCTTTCATTCATTTAACCCTTTTCTCCAATCACAAAACCACCACCCTAATTTATGCCTTCATTATCTATCACCTGTACAACTGCAATCATCTCTTCCTGCTTCCAATCTCTTCATCTTCCTAATTTATGTCCACACAACTGCTGAATTGATATTTCTAAAGCATAGGATTGATTATATAACTACTCTGCTTAAGATGCTCCATTGTCTTGTTCTTACCTCTAGGATAAATGTAAACTCCACAATCTGGCACTTTAAATCCTTTATAATCTGACTTTTGCCTACCTTTTCCAGGTTAAATGCCCATTATTCTTTTTCCTACATTTTATGTTACAACAACTGACCTGCTTATTGTTTCCTCTACACATATTCCACTTCACTTTATGCAGACACTGTCCCATGCCTGGAATGCCTCATGCCTTACATCCAACTTACAGAAGCTACAGCTTCCTTCAAGGCTCAGCCCCAATGCCACGTTCTACATGAAGCTTTCCTGAACCCTACTTGCTAGCATTTTCTTCCTGAGTCCAATTATTTATTACTCTGCATATATTATATTTATTTTTGTTTGTGCATTATATCTCTCCTCCCCCCCAAAAAAATAAAAAAAAAGAACAGTAATTCCTTTGGCTCAGGAATTATTTTGTTTTGGTTTGTTTTGGTTTTAATTTTGTATCTCTAGTGCACAACAACTGTATTGTTTAGCATGTAGTAGGCATTTAATAGATGCTTGTGAATGAATGAAATCCCAGGAGAAATTTTAAAAGCTTTGAAACCTATGTCTTCTGATTCTAAGTCTTTGTGTTCTTTTTAATATCATTAGCGTGGGTCTATCTAATCAACTCCACCCCTAAGATGAAACCTATGTGGGCTTGGAAGAATCATAGTATCAGACTCTAAGCTAGAAGGAGACTTAGAAATTCAGTGAATCCAGTCTCCTCTTATTACAGATGAGGAAACTGAGATTAAGAAAAGATTAAGAAATTAAGAAAGATTAACTGACTTTCTTGGATTTACTCAGCTAGTAATTGTCTGAAGCAGGATTTGAACCTATTTGAACCTGACCACAAGACCAGCTTCCTGCCTACTATACCTTACCTCCAATCTGACTCTCCAGAGTCAGAGGTAAAATTCCTCTTTCACTCTAGACCACTTGCTGTTGGAGTTGGTATATAACCCTAGCTCTTTGTTTGGACTTCCTTCAAGGGCAGCCAAACTCCAATTGCTTTGGTAGGGGATGGCTTTCCCAGGATAATCAAATTCCTCTGTCTGCGAGGCCTTCCAATTCCCCTGGACTTGGGATCAGTGTTCAGACATCAAATATTCCAGAATTTCAGAGCTGGAAGGCACATCAGAAATCATCTAAACCAACCCTCTCATTTTATATATAATAGGAATATGAGCCTTTGGCAACTCAGTAGAGTGGCCAGTAGCTGACATCAGCTTAGCTCCTCCACCCCCAGTATTTTTAGTACTTTCTTCACAATTCCTTGAGTCTCAGAAAAATTCATACTTCCTGGAATAGTAGGTGATTAATAAATGCTTATTGTTTGCTTGATGTCACCTAGCAACTAGGTGGATGATGGGAGTCAGGAAGTTTAATTAATGGAAAGGAGTACAAATGAATATTTTTCCCTACCCTCAAAGAAGGTGATAATCTTCTCTCTGTCTGTCTGTCTGTCTGTCTGTCTGTCTGTCTCTCTCTCTCTCTCTCTCTCTCTCTCTCTCTCTCTCTCTCTCTCTCTCTCTTTCCCTCTGTATTTGTTGGGATGGGGAAGAGGTGATTAACATTCAATCATCTAAATCTCTCTCCTCCATTTCAACTACTGACCCTGTCTTCTTTTAAGTCCCACCTTAAATCTTACCTTCTACAGGAAGCCTTCCCAACCTCCATAATTCCAATGCCTTCCCTCTGTTATTTATTCCTATTTATCCTGTATATATTCTATATATATATATATGTATATATATATATATTTATGTATACATGAGCACGCACACACACACACACATGCACACATATATATATATGTGTGTGTGTGTATATATATATATATAAAATATATACACACGCATATATATTTGCACGTTGTCTCCCCCATTATATTATAAGCTCCTTAAAGGAAGGGACTGTCTTTTGCCTATTTTTGTATCCCTTAGTGCTTAGCACAGTGCATGGCACATAATGAACACTTAATAAATGTTGATTGATTGATTGATTGATTGACGTGAGTGAGAAAGTATTTTCCAACTGCACAATGGCCCAGAAAGGGAGACCAACTCTCCTTATACCTAGAAGAAATAGAAGTAGAGTGACAAAGGTAGAAGAGAGGCCAGCACAACAGTGAATCACAGATCCAAAAACCAGAGGAGGGGTCAGAACCAAAGAGCAACCAGAGACATAGAGGCACAATGTGGAACTATAAACCTGGATTCTACCTTTTGTTGGTACTGTGAGTCATATGGACTGTGTGAGGGCAGGGAGGGGCGTTGACTTCCTAACAAATCTGAGTTCTTTCCCTCTTTAGTGAGACCTCAGTCCTAAAGTGGCAATATTAGTCTGGAGTGACTAAAGATGTTCCTGGGGAAGGAAGAGCTTGCCAGAGGAGTAGATTTCTTGATTTCCTCATAACCTAAACTCCTTTTTCCTACATGGAGGATGATAAATCCCTATAATACATAAACCCCTATAATAATCCAAGTGATATTATAGGACCCTGGGAGAGATGGGGGCCACCAGAGAAAAAAGTTTTCTTGATTGTCTATGGCCTTGAGGACATGTCTTTTCTATATTCTTCATTATGTATAATAAAGTTTTACTATGTTAATATTTTTGTAATCTCAGTTGCTTACAAAAGAACTGGATGCCTGTAAGAAAGCTAAAAGTGAACTGAATTTCACTGTTCTCAGAATGACTTACAGCTAGAGACAAAACTGAGCCGGAGACAGCATTAATTATGAAGAAGCTTCCACAATTGAACCTGGGTCTTTGCAAGTCCAAAGCTATTGCTTTTTAGTGGCTATATGAATTATAGGTTACATATGTGTGAGGAAACTGTGGCCCAGACAGGATAAGGGAATTGTCCAAGATCTCACAGAAAGTTAGGAGCAGAGCCAAGACTCAGACTCAAGTCTCCTGACTTCCAGACCAATAGTCTTTCTACCATACCAGACAGTGTAGATGTGATAAGGGGTTCTCTGGACCCAGCTTTGGCAGTGACCAATCTTTGAATTAACTGGAGCAGCCACCCTCTTTGAGGGTTAATTTCTAGTTAATTATAAAAATCTTAATTGCCTTGTTTGCCACACCCACTCCAGCCTTCCCCATGTGCATGGTCCATGTAAACCTGACCAAGCCATTAGAGTTTCTGGTTATTAGATCCTACATGCTGGGGGAGAAGGGCACTTTTTAAAATTCATATGCTATTCTTAGAGAAGCAATTCAGTTTGTCTCTCCATATGTTTTCCACAATAACACATCAGCAAGGTGATACTGCAGTTAAATGACTGATGGACCTGACAACATAATTGATGTGTTTTTCGCATCATTTCCCCCATCTCCTTTTAGACTCAAAGAAAACCTTTGAATTTTAAGAATGCAACACAGTTAAAATGCATCCACACTAATTGTCAATTACTTTTCTTACTCTGAAAATATTACAATAGGAATTTAAAGAAGAAAGTGAAAATGTTGATGCATCTACCCAGATCTCTAGAGCAAGGTCAAGTCAGCAATCATGTGACTGACCTGCTTGCTCTTGACAACGTTCCCAGTCTACTACCCAGCTACCAACCAGGTTGTCAATAATCTGATGTGATGTTTAGGATTCAATTTAATTCAGCAAATATTTATTAAGCACTTACTTTGATCAAAACATTATAATGGGCATTAGGATATAAAGATGAAAATCAAGGAACTTACAATCTGGTCTAGGGAATAAGATGTAGCCAAATAATCATAAAACAAATTACTACATGATTAATTATCCAAGAGAAGTGAAACAGAGAGATGAGAGATTTAAGGAGGGAGGAATGCCTCTTGGCTCAAGGAGTGGGAGTGAGGGCTGAAGAGAGCCTCAGATATATATGGCAATGTTCCAGTTACATTCTGGTCATACATCTACGTATTTGTATTTGACCCTGTTGTGACTCTTATTCAAATATAAGCTTCTTTTGAGTAGGGATTATTTTATTCTTTGGGTTTGTGTTCCCAGGCACAGTGCTTGGCACGAAAGAGGAACTCAATAAATGATTGTTTGTTGATTGAGTGAAACTGACATAACTGGAATTAGGATATAGTTTTAAATGTCTTACCACCTCCACAGTAGGGCTATCTCTTCTTTGACCCATGCAGGTGTCTTCAAAGTCGTTGGGATGGAACTCTTGGTAGAAGCAAGAAAAGAAACAAGGTTCCCCATCAGCAGTGTTTCTCAATGAAAGCCCCAAACAATGAAACAAAGTCTCAAGAAAAATCAAGCATCTACATGTAGACTGTGTCAGGTTTTAACGATTTATCAATTATTGGTTAATTCTCTGCTAAAGTCCAACTCCAAAACCTCATAAGGGTGTGGAGGCAACTGTGTTCTTATCAAGCTTGAAAGGATTTGAATAAAAGCCCATGGCTCAACTAAAATAATAATAACATTAATAACAACAGCAGCAATGACAATATTGACATCTATGTAGCACCTGCTATGGACCAGGTACCATGCAAAGTACTTTACAAATATTATCTCTTTTGCTCCTCACAACAACCCTCAGAGTTAGGTGCTATTATTATACTCATTTTACAGACAAGGAAACTGAGGCAAATGGAAATTAAGTGACTTACCCAGGGCAAATTCAATAAACATTGAACAAGTGCTAGGCATTGTGCTAAGCCCTGAGTCACGAAGCTAGTAAATGTCTCAGATCAGATTTGAACTCAGGTCTTCCTGATTTTAGACTCGATGCTCTAATATTTAGAGCCAAGGTGCCCTCCTTCACCACTTCACTTTGGTTCTCCTACTCATTGGTTTTTGTGTCCTGACTCCTATCTGCCTACCTGACTTTTGACCCACTTCTTGCCTTGCTTATCTCTTCTCTTCATGTATATCTTAACCCAGATCTCTGCCCTTATCTGATCCCTTCCTTCTCTCTCAAGCCTTGCTCCCGTTTCCCTCACCCTTCCTTCTTTACTTGTATTTAGCCTTGGACAAATAAATAGCTTCCTTTCTATTTTTCCAAATTAATAAACATTTATTTCCCCTTCCTCCTTTCTCTTCTCCCACACTGAGGGAGAAAAAAAGATAAAAAGAAAAACAAAACCCTTTTAACCAATATACATAGGTGAGTAAAACAAATCCCCACATTGACCACATCCCAAAATGAATGTGTCATTCTATATTTTAAGTCCATTCCCTCTGTCAGAAGGTGGGTATCATCATTGGTCCTCTGGAATTGTGTAGGGCCATGCATTGATCAGAGTTCTGAAGTCTTTCAAATTGTGTCTTTGCAAAAAACTATTCTGGTTCTGCTCACTTTACTATGAATCAGCTCATTCAAGTTTTCACATGTTTCTCTAAAACCATCCCTTTTGTCATTTCTTAAGGCATGCCCTTACTTTCACATACTTTCAACCATTCCCCAATTGATGAGAACTTCACTGGCTTTACTTCTTTTCATTACAAAAAGTACTGTTAGAAATGTTTTCGTGTATACAGGTTCTTTCTTCTATTTCTTTGGAGTATTTTTCTAGTAGTAGTGTCACTGGGTCAGAAAATTTGTACAACCTGGTAACTTTCCCCATCTCTTGAAATGAAGATTTAAATTTATTTAAATTCAAATTTCCTCACCTCTTTAAATAATCTCTGTAGTCCTTTCCAGAAATAAATCTGAGAATCCATAGTATGTAGATGCTCATCATTTGTCCCAGGATGATGGATATGGGCATCTGGATGCAGATTAATTATCATTATCTCTAAAAAAAAATCCATACTAGATTCAATCTAGTCCATTCAGAACTAATTTTTTGCTTAGATCTGAGGTTTGTTTCCAAGTATTTTTTTTTTTTAGTTTTCTCATCCTGATTGACTAAGAATAATAAAAGGCTGTCCACTTGGACCTAGATTCAAATTCTGGCTCCAGCTATACAACATGGGGCAACTCAGTTTGGGCCACAGTTTCCTCTTCTGTAAATGGGTGTTGGAATAGATGGCCTCTTGTTCTTTAGATGAATTATTCAGCTTACCTTTCCAGGCTTTAGCTTTGCTCTTTGGAATTCTCCTACCCTACCCCTCTACCCCCAAGGATACAATGGGAGGCAGTTTGGTGTAGGATATAGTGGCCTGGACTTGAAGTCCAGAAAATCTGGATTCCAATTCTCTCTTTGCTATTTATTATTCCTAGGACCCTGGGCAAGTCACTGAAACCTTGGCTTCCCCAACTATGAAATGGGAACAATAATAATAACACTTTCCTCACAGGCTTGTTGTGAGCATCATGAAAGATCATGTATATAAATAATTTTTAAAATTTTAAGTATTGTATAAAGGTGAAATAGTATTAGTATTAATTGTCTCCATCTTTTCTCAGCAGGTCAAACACTGGCTCTACATACCGTAGTTCTATGAACCTCCAGTATTTGACCTGCTAAGTAATATTTTCTGAGCAAAGCGTTGATCAGTGCTCTGCTAGTAAACATTTAACAACTGGCTGGGGTGTGGAGTGGGGGGGCAGGAAGGGAGATGACCATGTATGCCAAAACACTTTAAAATTTAACCCACATAATTAACATTTTCTTCATTATCTTCTTAGGTCTAGAGTCTCTAGACTCTAGATAATCAACAAAACAATAAATTAAGTCCTAATTGGTAGTATTTGTCCATTTCTAAGGTAAAAAAATTTAACAATCAATCAGCTCTGGAAAGCCAAGTAGGAGCCCCTGATTATGTTACATATTGGTTTTAATCTTTTGAACTTCTAAGGGTAAAATACAGGGGCATAGTAGAAAAGGGGCATAGTAGTAGGAGAGTGGCACTTGGATTCAATTCCTATCTTAGTCCATTCAGATATGAACTAGCCATGTGACCATGGTTAAGTCATCTAAATGAGGGGTATCAAATTCAAATAGAGATCCCCCCCCAAAACCATATATGGAAGCAGCTAGGTGATGCAACAGATAGATTGGGGGTGGGGCTTGGAGTCAGGAAGACTTGAGTTCAAATCTGGTCTCAGACATTTCCCAGCAGTGTGACCCTGCGCAAATCATTTAACCCTGTTTTCCTCAGTTTCCTTATCTGTAAAATGAGCTGGAGAACCACTCCAGCAACTTTGCCAAGAAAATGCAAAAAGGGGGTTACAAAGAGTCAGAGATGACTAAAAAAACTGAAAAACAACAAAACCAGACTTCGTTTTAAAATGTAATGTTATCTGTGTTTTATTGTATTTGTTATTTATTTTGTTAAATATTTCCCAATCACATTTTGATCTATTCAGGCCACTCTGGAGTGTTGTGGGCTGCCCATTTGACACCTTTCTGAGTCTTAATTTCCTCCTCATAAAATGAAGATGGGAATACCTATCCTCCCTACCTCACCAGGTTGTTATAAGAAAGCTGTTTTTTAACTTTAAAGTCCTAGAGCAATAATAGCTAACATTTACGCAGTGCTTTTGAGTGCTGCAGAGCAAAGTACATAAATTATTTCATTTGATCCTGAAGTGGGTGCTATTATTTTGTCCATTTTAGAGAGGATGAAATTCAGGCAGAGAAAGTTTTAGTGACTTGCCCTGCAGTCACCAAGTTAGTAAGCATCTAAGTTTTTGTGACTCTAATTCCTGTGCTCCATCCACTATGTCATAACTGCCTTTATAGTTTCAGCACTGATTGGAACCCATTCCCAATCTATTTGAGACATTAGTAGAATACTAGAGGCAGTGACCTGGGCCGAAATACCTGAATATCTGAATACTCTGACCATATGTAAAATCTGTGCAGAAATTTACAAGAAGATGGGCATAAGTGGTGGCCAGAGAATGTGGGTTGTTATTTATTTTCTTCACTCAAAAATTGATGTGCACATGACCCATTAGTAAATTTAAGTTGTTCCTTGAATACTATCTCTCTTTCCTTCTCCCTGAACTCCATTCCATAGCTAAGTGGTATGAGAGCAGCTGGGTCCTGTGAACAGAAAGTCATCTTATCGCTGGAACACATATTCAGAATCATTATAAATGTCTCAAGGAATTTGCTGCTTATCAGTTTGCAAATGTATCTACTCTGGACTCTGGGTTTCACATAGGTGTAATCACCTCCTAGACATGGTAAAAACTAAATTTAATCTATACCGCAAGCTACTTTTTGATAGAAACTGGAGCCCCCAGAAGTTCACTCCAAGAATTATAACAAATGACAGGGTGTGTATTTCTTGGCATATTTACTTCATTTCCCCTCATGAGCTAGTCTTTCTAAATTTCTCAAAAAACCATGTAGACATTTGTTTTGGTCATTTTTCAAGAACCAAGATTTTGGCACGATGAAATATCCAGAGATTAAGAAATTCAAGTGGGTAAGAATAATAATGATGAAGATGATGATAACATCTCTTCCACACTTCAGTCTCATGTGACAGGACTTTTCCATCTTCTCTTTTATAATGAAAAATGAGAATGTGCTGTATCATGACCAGAATACTGAGTTAGCAATTTAAAATCTGTTGCTAGAACTATTGCCATGGGCTAAGTAAGCTCAGAGAGACCTAGGCTAACCTTCCGCCTGGCTCCTACAAAGATGTGACCTTAATTTAACAAGCCAACAGACATTTATTAAGCACTTATTACATGCTGTACACATGCAAAACAGTGGGAATACAAATACAAGCAAAAAGGAGAAATTCCCTGACTTCAAGGAACTTACAGTCTAATGGGAGAAGACAATATTTAAAAGGAAGCTTAAGGGTATGAAAAGAAGGGACCCAAGGACATGGTAGTGAAGTTGTGGTTTGCCCTTCATTCTGGAAGAGGGCCATGACATCAGGAAGATGATGTTGTGACTTGCAAGTGAATTGAATTTAAATGAGGAAGGGTTGTGCAAAGTCACCAGCCTAACTTTCTCCTCTAGAGCCATCTGGGTCCAGTGGCCAGATATAGATCCAGACAACTGGAGATGGTCCATCCATGAAGTCCAGAGAGTGAGTAATGGTAGGCCCTTCCTCAAAGACAGGTTTCTGGGAAGAACTCACTAATGAGAGGAGTCTGCAAGAGTGAAGAGAGAGGCCAGAAGAAACATGGAGGCAAAGTTCAGAGAGTAAAGTATAGCTGACCTGGGCCCTTCCTCAAAATGGAAGTTCCAGGGAGAACTCACGAATGGGAGATGGTAGAGGGTTAGAGAAGGCACTTAAAGTGTGGTTGCAATTATCTATAGAGTAAAGCATGGTGGATCTGGAGGCTACCACAAAACAGAGGGTCTTGTAGGAATCCATTTAACTGTTTGAACTTCAGTTACCTCTTCCATAAAAATAGGCATAACAATACTTGTACTACCTACCTTCAAGGTCATTGGGGGAAAGAGGACACTTAGGTGGATGGTAAAGGGAGAGAAGAAATGAAAGGAACTGGAAACACTATATGCTATATAGAACTCACAGTTAGTTCTGGGAAGTTCTAGAGACCATAGATTTTATCTAGTCTACTGACTCCCCTCAATTTACAGATGAAGAAATGAGGTTTCAGAGTAGAGAAGTGACTTGCCACCTAGGAAGTAAATACCAGAACCAGGATTCAATTGTAGGTCCTCTAAGGGCAATTCCAATTTCCTTTCCAATACACCGTGCTACCATCAGCCTCCAGGAATCTATTACTTTGACTGGCTACCATGGACTGACTACCAGAGTTCTGAGATGCTGCTGGTTCTTGGAACCTGTCATAATTTTCCTGAAACCAGCCAATTCAAAGTAAAGTGCACCTGGTCCTTGGGGGGGGGGGGTTGATGTCAAGTCCATTCAAGGAAACACAAGTCTTTTTAAAAATCCTTTTTGCAAAGCTCATATGTAATAAAAATGAGAGAAGACATATTCCATTGGAATTTGCTGTTAGAAAAGCTACCTCCCAAGAGATCAAAGATCAAACAGGATTATTTTTTTAATCAATAAAGTCCAAGATTTTTTTCTTTCCAGGTGCAAAGGCTTTTAAAAACATTCAAGGGATCCAAGCTCATATGAGAGAGAACTCTGCTTTAATATAAGCTCCAAGACTTTCCAATCAAAGTCAGTGTGACAGTGGGGTCCAAAAAAGAGGGATGGATTTTGCCTTCCATCACAGAAGGCTCCTAAGGAAAGCCCAGACACAATTTTTTTTCCCTAAATGAATTTGATTCTCAAAGGAAGGAATGTTCTGCTGAAAAAGAACGTGAAAGAGATCATAAAATAGTTATGAATCATCAGTTTAAGACCAGATTTTTCTAAGAAGGGCTCTGGTCTTGTCGATGTGTAAAACTCTCTTGTTAGTGACTGTTTTGCTCTATCTGTAGAAGCCAATTATAGGATTATTTAGCACCATGATGGCAAAGAATCTAAATGATGGGCTATCTTTCACTTTGCATATATGTGTTTGACTACATAGTTCTTCTTAAGTCTATAGGATAGGGAATCCTGAGACCTATGTCCTTTTCTATCACCAGCTCCTAAACGATTATGAGATCTTAGACAAATCAGTCTACATAGCATTCCCTTAGTCAACATCTCTAAAACTGTAATCTCTATTTTTATCTTAGCTAGGCAAAGCTAGACTTTTCTTCGAGTTCCTCAAAATAAAACAACTCTAAATGTGTATGATTGTTAATTCAGTTTACAGGAAAAAAAAAGAAAGGTGAAGGTAGAAGGGGTAGATAGGAAAGGGGACATAAATAAAGAATAATTTTTAGCTGATAGTTTTTTAATTAGTAAGTTACTTAGTGACTTTTAAAGGACCAAACATTAAGGATGAAAGGGACCTTAGAGATCACCTAGTCCAATGCCCTCATTTCACTGATGAGGAAAATTGAAGACCACAGAGGTTTAAGTGCATTCATTGCCCAGAATTACCCAGGTCATAAGTGGCAAAGCTGAGATTCAAACCTAGGTTCTCTGATGCTAGATCCTGTACTCCTCCCATGACACCAAGCTGTCACCCACATTCTTTGAAACAAATAAAAGAGAATAGTGTCTATAGAATAGTTATTAATTATAAATATTGTAAATGTTGTCCTTGGCAACTTGGAGAGGGGAGGATTAAGCTCACAGAGGTTATGTATCCATGAAGCAAGGCCAAGAAGTGGGAAGAGAAGGAAAGATAAACCTAACATCTGCCTTTGAAATGAAACAAAAGGATGGCCCAAGGAATTGAAGGCAATCAGCTAATGTTGATGCGTGGGAAACAGTAGATTAAATTACTATACATCAATATTAGATAGGGAATGACCAGATAATTGAAGCATAAGGGGTGGGGGGAAAGTCCCATAGGAAAGAAAGGAGGACTTATGATTTATACCAGGGGTGGAGAACCTGCGTTGAGGCCACTCTAGGTCCTCAAGAGCATCCCTTTGACTGAATCCAAACTTCACGGAACAAATCCCCTTAATGAAAGGATTTGTTTGGTAAAACTTGGATCAGTCAAGAGGCCAAACCCAAAGCCATGTGTAGCTTCCAGGCTGTAGCTTTCCTACCCCTTGTAAATGCCAACATAAATATAAGGAAGTGTTGTATCAATGTAATTTGAAAATTATCATAGAAATATGACATTCAGGAACCAGGAACTATCTTTGGGACTGATTAGATCCTTACTAGTATCCCAGGGGATAGAGTCAGGGAGACTCATATTCTTGAGTTCAAATTTGGCCTTAGCCACTTAATAGCTGTGTGACCCTGGGCAAGCCACTTAACCCTGTTTGCCTCAGTGTCCTCATCTATAAAATGAGCTGGAGAAAGAAATGGAAAACCACTCTGATGTCTTTGCCAGGAAAACCCCAAATGGGGTCACAAAGAGTTGGACATGATGGAAATAACTGAACAACAACAACAAAGTGTACAGGTATACCTTACTTTACACAAGTGTGTTCCTGGAAACTTGTTCGTAAGTCCAATTTCTGTTCATTAAATCTCATAGCAAATGAATATTTGAGTTAGGGAGGTCACTCTTAAAGGAATGTTTTTATGAATCCTTTTATGAAAAGAAGACCCTTTTGTAATTACCACATTCATCAATCTGCTAAATTTGGTTTTTAATATAAATATACATGAGAATCTGGGAAGAAGAGAAAAAGCAAAGAAACTAATTGAAAGGATAGGAGCTATAATTAATTGATCTGTCAATAAGCATTTATTAAGTACCCACTATTTGTTCCAGGCATCATACTAGGTGGTAGAAATACTAAGAAAGATTGGGTTATTTTAGTCTGTAGTGAAAGACTGACAAATAACTGTTACCTGTCTTCAAGATACAAGCTTTCCAGCCTTCTTTCTAACTATAAAATTTTGTCAGAAAAATTATATCTAACTACACAGATAAATTTCATTAGCTTTACCTATGTACCATATTTAAATTCAACGCAGTGCAATACTTCAGTGCAGCACAAATCCCTTGGAAAAACAGAAAGATTAAGCAAAATATGATCTCTGTTTCTAAAGAACTTGTAATTTTGTGGGAGAATGAATGACACACAGATAACTATAATAAGCAAATGTAATAGGCATTGCACTACATTTACCAGTGTGTTGTGTAACAATTTATTAGATTGGGAACTACATTTCCTGTGAGGTGGACCAAGATTTTGTATTCCTGTGAGGCCCTACAATTGCAATGCAGGTTGATTGTTTCAGGAGGGCTCTAGAGGTAGCTAGGAGAGCAGAGATTGCTAAACTAACTTGACCGTATCTTCCTATGAACAATATGAACAGACGCTCAATAACTGAGTTGGTTGACTTGGGCTTCTGAAATATAATTTATTGCGGGAGATCAATCCTTTTAGTGCTGACTTATAAAATAAAATTTTCAGTTGAAGACTTGAGCCTTTGAATCTTTTCCTCTTTGTGACTTTCCCCTTTCTTCTCCTTTTTGGGGAATAGACCAGAGAATAGCACAGCAGACCTTTGGCAGATGAGGGTGGAAGAGAGAAGGAAACCATTAACAACTGCCTTGGGGCAGAGGCATATGGGAGCCATGCCTGTCTTCTTGCCCACAAAGCCTTAGAAAAAACATTCCAGACCCCAAATTCCTAGCCCCACCTTTTGGGGGGCATTGGCAGATGGTAGCCCGTGGTTTCCGTACACCACGCAACCAAAGTGGTGAGGAATACCAAACTCCTACATAGGGGAATGGAGACTTCCTGGTAGCAGGATCTAGATTTCTAGTGAGAGACGATCCCTCAAAAAGCACCAGCCTGGGAGGTTGGCTCACTAGTGACCCTAAGTTTATATTACAAGAAGCCAATCTTCTGGGGCATTAAAAAAAATAAAGAAAAAAGAGGATTTCTTGGAAAATGCTAGTTTCATGAAGATAAAAAGAGGATCAAGCATATGACCTCCCCCCAAAACTAGGTGAATGGACTTCTTAGGTGGCACCAGGATCTTGGAGAGAGAGGACAATCTCACATATTATCCCAAAAGAGAAGTCCAAGCCACATATGGTGGTCAAAAAACCTATAGGTCTCTAAACAATGTCAGTTCAATAGGAAGGGCATTCATCGCCTGTCTAGAATTTCCAGGGGTTTCCTCTCCTAGAGGAGTCCACATCCTTGGGGTAGTACCATAAGGCTAGATGAATATTTGGGTAAAATTGGGACTTCGTGATATTGGGAAGTTGAGTCCCAAACAGTCCCAAATTCATTTTCTTTCCATGAAGATAGGACTTTAGGATCCTGAGCTTAAAGAAAAGGGACTCACCAGGAATGTCAGGGGTTTGTTTGCCTGACCAGCAATCTCCAGATTAAATAATAAATTTAAAAATGGAAGAGATCCTTGAGGTCATCTAGTACAGTAAACCCCTTCATTTTACAGTGGAGGAAAAAGTTCATTTTCCTTGTGAGGTCAGTCCAAACCACAGAGTAATACCATAAAGCCTAAATTTTTGTATGGATCTCTGGGGTAACATGGGCTCACTAGAACGTAAGGGAGAAGGAGGAGGGGTGCACTAATAGTAACTCCAAGTTAGTTTCCCTTCAAAGGGGAATTGAAACCACAGAGTGGTACTATGATTTTAGTGGACTTTGGGACAGTGAAACTCAATGGAGAGGGGAAAGAATTGTATTGATTGTTCACTGGCTACTATGAATCCTTTATGTATTTTCTGCATTAGCTATGAGTTAGAATCAAACCTGTTCTGTATTTGATATTTTAATTTGTTACTTTGAGTGCTAGGGAAAAGCTTGGTGGCAGGATCTAGATTTCTAGTGAGAGAAGATTCCTCAAACAGCACTGGCTTGGGAAGTTGACTCACTAGTAACCCTAAGTTTACATTACAAGAATCCAGTCTTCTAATGAAAGAAAGGGGTTTTAAAAAATAAAGAAAAAGGCAGATTTCTTGGAAAATGCTACTTTCATGGAGATAATACGAGGATCAAGCATATGACTTCCCCTCAAAAGTAGGGTAGTGGACCCAATTCAACTCAACAAACTATTATTAAACACTTAATCTGTGCAAGGCATTGTGCTCAGTCCTAGGGAGAGGGAGACAGAGAGACAGAGACAGAGACAGAGACAGAGACAGAGACAGAGACAGAGTCAGAGACAGAGAATCTCCCTAAAGTCCCTGTCATCAGAAGCTCCTTGCTAGTGGGAGATATGAGTGTTCTTGGCTACTTACTTGAAGATTGTATACTGAAAATGTTTTTAGTATTTTACATTTCCATTTCTGTTCCAATTAAATGCTCTTATTTTTCTTGCCTCTAGTAAGCATAGTAGTGAACTAGACTCTGGAACTGAATTTTACTTTATAAACTCTCAGTTTCTTTCTAGGCTGGGAGCCCTGGCCAAGTGACATATTCACCAGAGATAAATCTCTTTCCCTCCCTCCCTCCCCTAATATAAAGTTGGTGAGTAGCTAGTGCTTCTTGAAACAAAAGCAACATAATTTATATGATAAATGTATTAAAGAAGCATAACATAAGGCTTGACACTAAAATTTAACGGTAGGAATAGGTCATAAACAACTGGTCATTCCACCATTCTAGTCCGGAGGCTGGCTAGTGAAGACATGTTACAGCTGCCATATGGACTATTGCAAATGGGGCCTGGAATGAATACTTCTAGGAGCACACAAGGTAGGCAGCTTTAGAGAGTGAAGCATGACTAATGTTGTGTAACAATCAGACCAGATATCACGAAGCCAGAGAATGTTAGAACTGGGAAGGACCTGAGGGATCCAATCCTGTTATTTCTCAGATGAGGAAATTGAGGCCTACAGAGTATTAGCTTTATCCATGGTCACACAGGAAGTTAGTTCAGCCAGATTGCAATTATCATGGATTCCCACCCAATGCTGACTAAAAGATTTAAAAGAAAAAGAACTAGGAATTTTCTGGCCAGAATAGAAATATATGATCCTATCACATGTCAGATCCATTCAATTAAACAACACTTTTTAAAACACCTACCATGGGCAACACTTCCTATGTGAAGCACAGAGAACAAAGAGCGCTAGAGTCAGGGTACCTATGTCTGAATACTAGCTCTGACATTTATTAGCCAGGTCACCATGAATGAGTCACAATAACCATTCTGGGCTTCAGTTTCCTCATCTATGAAGTGGGAATGAATAATAGTTGTACTACCTATCTAACGTTGTTAGGTGAAGAAAATGCTTCATAAACCTTAAAGTGTTATATCAATGTGAAATATTATTAATATGACCTAACTTTTAATCACCTTTTTTTGACCCCAGATAGGATCTTTGGAACATTGATCAAGCTTCCTCCCTATCATGATCAGGAATCACGTTATCTCTCCTGATCCTTTAGCCAAATGGATTGGTCTAAGCTTCTTAAGGAAAGACAGCAGGTTTAGAGGGGACACAATTGTTATGTTTAACTAGCTGACTTGGAATAGGGTCATGCTTCTTTGTGGGCACCCAAGTTCCAAACTAGGAGCAGTCATTGAAATTGCAAGGAGAAAAACATAGATCTCATATAAGAAAAACAAATCCCTAACAATTATAGTTATTTTATTTTATTTTTTTACTGGAAAACTTTTTTGTTGTAGATAGAGTGGGATAGCTAGGACACAGTTTAGATGATTCCAATTTTGTTGGCAACATCTAAAGCATCATAGTCTGGAGTAAGTCGGACATAGGCCTTCTTCTCTCCATCAGGCTGGTTCAGTGTGTTGACCTTGGCCATGTCGATGTCATAGAGCGCCTTTACCACCTGCTTGATCTGATGCTTGTTAGCCTTGACATCCAATGAAGACGAGAGTGTTGCTGTCTTCAGTCATAGAAAATTCAGTGGTCAAGGGAAACTTGATGGCATAGTGATCAAGCTTTTTTCTCTCACTTTTCCGAGGGTATCTGCCACTAAACTCTTAGTGTCTTGGGTCGCTGGAAGGTGGGGGCATTTGGATCTTCTTTTTGTGGCTAAGAACACCCTTCAGCACTGCCTTCTTAGCCTTAAAGGCCTTGAACTTGGCTTCTGTCTTGGGCAGGGGGAGGGGGAGGCAACTACTTCCTTCTTCACCTTTGACACCATCTTGGGGGAAAGGGTCTTCCGCAGTGCTTCTTATGGGCTTCAATTATGATTATTTTAAAGTACAGTTAGGTAATAGTGATGTCTCCCTCAGTAGTGTTCTCTAGACAAAGGCTAGATAACCATAGGTCAATTATGTTTTAAAGGGATTCTCATTTTCTCATATCGATGAAACTAGATGGTCCTTTCTTGAAATCTTTTCTAACTCCGAGATGCTGTGATTACAGAATGAAACTAAGACCCCTGATGGTAAAAATACTTGTTAAGCCAAAGGAACAAATATAATTTCAGACAGTGACAGTAGGGGTTATGTTTTGGGGGAATGGGGAGGGTCCTCCTGGTCATATCGCAAAGATAACCAGCTGTATATGACTGATCTTTTATACACAAAGAAAGCAGCATAAATTACTTATGGCAAGACATAACTGGCAAGCAAAAATTCCTGCCTTCCAGGCAAATCCATTATTTTTTTTAGAAGTAGGAGATGTCACTTCATTTCTACATAGCACAACCTCTATACCTATAAAACTGGAACAATACCTATTCCCACCAAGATCTTCCAAGTTTAAATGAATTATTTGTAAAGGCATCCAAAAATAATAATTTTATAAGCTAAGAGTTTCCCCAAAGGGGTAATATTTTACTAATAAAGTAATATATATTCTAGCACCTATTTTGCATTGGGTGGGGGAGGAATTTTTCCTTTTTTAAGAAGTTTTATCTTCGATTTTTTTTTCTTTTCCTAAGACTTGTATTTTGAACCAGACCTATAGTGTACCAAGTAATGAATTCAACAACCACCCTTGATTGCCACTCTACTCAGCAGAGAGGGGTGGTCTTCAGAGATTGATCATTGTGTGCTCAGGTATCCAGACGCTTCAAAGCTCATGATTTCATGGAGGAGGTAACAATTCTGGATGTGTTGTATTCTTGCAGGAAGGGTCATGACTTACAACACTGCTCACTTTCATTCCTCAGCTTCGTGCTCTGTGAAGGAGAGAGTTTCATTTCCATCTGTGGTTTCGAGCCCCAGATGTTGTTGCAGGGCAGTCATGTAGATTGTCAATGCCAATTCAGGCTTCAGGGTTACACGGCAGGACATGAGTAACACTCTGGGGAATGTGCCTTCCTGTTGGGCAAGACACTAAATGATATCTTTCAGACTCCAGACTTCAGAGAAGCTATTGTTTGCCTTGGGGGGAATTAATGAGATGCATCTTATCATAACCCTGATTTTAAGGAGTAGATGGAGCTCCTTTCCCTAGAGGAAGAAAACACTAAGAAAAACACTAGTCTTCCCTCATCCCCAGATACTCTCCAAATCCCTTTTTACTTTATCAGGAGGCAGATCTTACTTGCCTGGACTTTTTTGCTTTAGGATAGCATGAGCAAAATTCAAATGGAAAACCATAGGTAAAAGTCATGGAAAAGGGAAGGAATGGTACAGTGGGGAAAACATTCAGCTATGACATTGCAGGGTCTGGGTTCAAGTCTTAGCTTATCACAGGTTAAAGCAAAAAAAAAGGCATTTTTAAAAATTATTAGATTTCAGCATATTGTGATCAATCAACAAGGATTTATTTAGCATCTATTATGTGCTATGTGCTAGGGATAAAAAGAAAGAAGTGGAGGCACATAGTCATTGCCCTCAAGGAAGACAAACTGTGTATATAAAGGCATATAAAATAAACACGAGGTCCTTTTCAGAAAGAAAACATTGGCAACTGGGGAGGAGGTAGGAGGATCAGGAAAGGTTTCTTGTAGAAAGTAATGCTTGAGGAGAGACTTAAAGAAAGCCATTGATTCTAAGAGGAGGAGAGAGGAGGGAGGATGTTCCAGGTAGGGGCATAGACAATAAAAAGTCGTGGAGATGGGAAATGGAGTATTTTGTATGAAGATAGGAGAGAACACAACTCTGGTTGTGCCAGAAAGTGCATATGGGGAGTAATGTATAATGAGGACGGACAAATAGTTTGGGGCAAACTGAAAGTGCCAAGTGGTGGAATTTCTGTTTGATCCTAAAGGTAATCACATATAACTGGAGTTTACTGATAAGGAAAGCAACATGAACAGTCTGGAGCTTAGGAAAATAATTTTTGTAGCTATGAGGGGATGGATTGGTATGAGGAGAGACTAGGGAGAGGTGGGGAATGATCAGCAGGCTATTGCAATAGTCCAGGCTCCAGACAAGTTGTGATAAAGGCCTCATCTAGGGGGCAGGGAGATTATGTGAATGAAAAGGAGACAGATGAAAGAGGTGTTGTAAAGGTAGAAACAATGAGACTTGACAACTACTTGGTTATAAGAGGCGAGAGAGCAAGAAATCAAGTCTGACACTGGGGCTGGAAACTTGGGTGACATTCCAAAAATTCTTGGTTGATAAGATTTCACCCTGGGAATTTCTTGGCTGTTAAAATCATTGTAAATGAATGTTTAACAAATGATTCATTAAGACTTGAAAGACCTTGGTAGGGGTAGGTAAATCGCTCCTTTTCCACAGATCCATTAACACTGACTGCCCCAGTTGCTAGGGTTCTTTCGCTCCCAAATTACTTTGTACTTAGTTTTTATGTATTTTTGATTAGTTAACAGCATATTTTGAGCTCTCTTCCGTGTGTTTACTTATCTATATACTTGTCCTTTTGCAATGGAATATAGGCTCCTTAAGGGCAAGAGCTATTTCATTTTTGTCATTTTATCTCCGGCTCCTTATATATAATACGCAACATGTAGAAATGAAAGGGTATCTCCAGATTTATAGAAATGTAATAGAAAATAATTGCCCAAAGGGAAGGAGTTATGCTTGCCAGTTAAAGCTCACTTAACACTTATGGACCACTTACTACCATGGTAACCTAATACCTGTATGGCCTCAGGTATTTCTCCCTCATTTGAAAAATGAAGAAATGAGACCTTGGAAGTCCCTTTCAGGTCTAAAACTTGGATTATGCAAACTCAAAAGTGCTTGGGGATAAACATGCAGATCTTTACCTGAAGCAAGCAATACCTAGGGAAAAAATTGCATATAAATAAATGTATGTTGAACATGAACGACACACCTCTAATTAATCAGTTTATTCCTAGCTGGAACATCTTGCTGAGACAACTGTTCCCCAGATACAAGAGGGTTACTAGAGGACCAATCATTCTGTTCTCACCTGTTTTCCAGACAAACCTCATCTGTATAAATGGTTTACTAAATATGGTCCCTGGAATTCTGTTCCTCATTTGGTGCGTTTGTTTATTTTTGTCAGTCTCAACTAGGCGTGCCACAGTCAGGTAGCTGTGGCAGGCAAAATGTTGACTCATTCTGTTTGGGGTTTATTCAATTTAAGTCATGAAAGGGGGTGTCTCAAATGAGCAAATAATCAGACCACTTCGATTTGGTGCTCCTGAAGACTCTGGGGTCTGGCCAAGCTAACTCAAATAGCACCTTATTCTTCACACAAGCAGTGAATTTCCAGCCAGGGTGGCTTTAACAGAGGGTGAATCCAGTTCAGTTTCCCTTTTCCATTTACCTGTTTTGCTGACCTCCAGAGACTCTTTTTACCCCCACTGAAAAGGTTGTCTTCATCCATCATGTTCTGCCTTAAAATATCACTGAGCTTAGCTAAGCAATTGATCTCTATTCCACAGGGAGAAGTCTTTATATTTTAATGAATTCTTCCACATAAGCTTAGCTGCTCTGTGTGTTTCAAAGACAGCTTAAAAATTTTTTAAAAAGAAAGAAAAAGAAAAGGCAAAGCTCAAAGCCAATCTCATCCTAGTATTTAATCTGTTGTGAGAAGGTTTATAGGATCAAATATTCAGAGATGGAAGAGATCTTAGAGGCCAATAAGTTCAACCAATTTTTCAGATGAAGAAATTTAGGCACAAAGTGGTTAAGGTGACTCACCAAAGGTCATACAGCTAGTTACACTCTAAGACATGATTTTGAACTCAGGTTATCCTGACCCTGAGCATAGCATTCTATTCACTGAATCACCTAGTTGTTAAAGTCTCAGCATTCATTTCACCTTAAATATATATGTATATATATGTGTGTGCATGTGTGTGTGTGTGTATGTATGTATATATGTGTGTATATGTATGTATATATATATACACAAATTCATATATACACATATATGTATGTGTATGTATAGTATCCTCTTCTAAAAATAACATATTTCCATGCTAAGGACCTGAATCTAATCCAACAAGTTATAATTAAACACATACTATGTGAAAGGCACTAGAGATGAGAAGATAAAATGAACAACCAGTGCCTCCCTCATGAGGTTTATATTCTACTGGAGGGATACGACATGTAAAAAGATAAGCACATACATGATGATTTGAGGAAGGAAGAAAGGGCATTAACAACTCAGAATCAGGAGGCAGCACATGAGCTGAGCCTCGGAGGAAGCTAGGAATTCTCAGATGTGGAAAACAGGAAACAGCATATTTCAGTTATGGAGGATGAATGTTATATACAAAGGCAGGCAAGGAGAGATGGAATTCTGAGACCAAGGTACAGAAGTTGTCCAGTTTAACCAGGATGTAAAGTATATGAAAGGAAGCAACGTGAAGTGAGCCTTGAAAGGTAGGTTGGAACCAGATGCTAAAGGGCTTTCAATATCCATCTGAATAGCTTATATTTTGTCCCTTACAAAAAAAGGGAGCCAATGAAGGATTTTTAGGAAGAAACTGATATAGTCAGACTTGTACTTTAGGTAGAATATTTTTGAACCATCACTACCTACAAAGGTCACATTCATTCAAGAACTTAAAATGTTCTTCCTGGCTAACCCATGTTAGTTTTCCAAACTTCTCTAGAATTGTGGAAAACTGAAACTATCCTGAAACATAACATTAGATGATTCTCATAAAGGAGTTGGGCAAATTAAAACAACTCTGAGGTTCCACCTCACACCTATGAGATTGGCTATTATGACAGAAAAAGAAAATGATAAATGTTGGAGAGGATGTGGGAAAACGGGGGCACTAATACATTGTTGGTGGAGTTGTGAACTGATCCAATCATTTTGAAGAGCACTTCAGAACCATACCCAATGGGCTATAAAACTGTGAGTACCTTTTGACCCAGTAATACCACTACCAGGTCTGCATCCCAAAGAGATTTTTTAAAGGGAAAAGGACTCATATGAACAAAAATATTTATAGCAGTTCTTTTTGTGGTGACACAGAATTGGAAATTAAGAAGATACCCATTAATTAGGGAATGTCTTAACAAGTTGTGGTATATGATTGTAACAGAATATTACTGTTCTATAGAAATGATGAGAAGGCTGATTTCAGGGGAAAAAAAACCTGGACTTACACCAACTGATGCAAAGGGAAGTGAACAGAACCAAGAGAACACCGTACACACTAGCAGCAATATTGTCTGATGATTGGCTATGAATGACTTAGCTATTTTCAGCAATTCAATGATCCAAGACAATTCCAAAGGACTCATGATGAAAAAATATTACCCACCTCTCCAAAAAAGAACTGATGGAATCTGAATGTGGATAGAAGCATACTCTTTTTCACTTTATTTTTGTGGCGTTTTTTCCCTTTGAATTTGGATCTACTTTCACAACATGACTAACAGGGTAATAGGTTTCACATGATTGAACATGTATAACCTACATCAAATTGCTTACCATCTCAGGGAGGTGAGAGAGGAGGGAGAAAAGGGAAAAAATTGGAACTCAAAATTTCTTTAAATGAATATTAAAAACTGTCTTAATATTTAATTGAAGAAAAAATAAAATATAAATTTTAAAAATCCTTCTTCTGGAAATACTATGGACCAGACTGGCATCTGCTATAAATAATGCCTTTTTTTTTCTTAAATTCTGAAAGTGTGGACAGGGCTCACTGTTGGATTAGAGATTTTGTAGTTGTTCATCTTGGCCTCACAATCAGGTGTCAAACCTGGCAAGGGGTACCTGGAGAGGATGAAGACATCCCACAGCATGACGAGGCAAAGAGGAAGCAAGCTGTCAGAGCTGGTTTACCGAAAGCTAGATCATAAGCAGTCTGAAACTAGAGAGCTCGGTGAAAATGGTTATTCAAGGAAAGAGAATGAAACAGCTGGGCAAAGTGTTGGCTCCTTTTGTGAGAGATCTGAAGCCAAAGAGATTAGTGCGTTTAAAAGTATGAAGGGAATGGGTCAGCCTCTCAAAAAATACTGCTGCCTTCCACGGAATTTGTTTTTCTCTGAAAACAGAGCCTAGGAAAGGGAAAAGAAGTCTATATAGATATTCCTCTGTTCAACCTCACAAGAATTTGGTTCCTCATCTCTCTGTGAGCTGCTAAATTCATTAGGTGACAGTCCAATTTTATATTAGATCCAATTGTTATATATTATTAGATAGAGTGCCAGGCACTGTGTGAGATACAAAAACAAAAAATAAAATTGTCCCTAACCTCAAGAAGCTTATTATTATTGGGAGAGGGGGAATGACAAATGTACAGATAAGTAAATTCATAAAAGGGGCTTCATGAATGTTTATTGATTGCTCAAAAATAGATACAGAGTAAAAACAACTTAATTTGTGAGGAAGAGAGTACTCACGATTGTGGGCAATAGGGAAAGGCCTCTTGGGGAACTTCAGCTGAACCAATACAGGAAGCCAAAGTTGAAGTGAGGAGGGAAGAATTCGAGAATTGGGAGGTGAAAACTACCCCCAAATGACCATGTCCCATAAAATCCCAAAGACTATTGAATGTTAAAATAGCATCCATTTATAAATCTTTTTTTTTCTTTAATCCAGGAACCAGTTAAAACAAAAGTTTTGCATCAAACTGCAGTCATCTGCAATTAACTTTTCTTCAAGCGTCCTACTCATGAGGTTTGGCTGAATTGGAGTCACCATTTGTATTTCCTCCAGTGAGATGGAGAACCACCAGGCTTTGCCATCTTCCCCAGCACTGTGTCTGAAGGTCCTCCAGGCCTTGTCATCTGACCTGCCCCTATGCCCTCAACACTGTCATCTCACCTACTGGTGTAGCCTAAAGACCTCTAGGCCTTATCTTCTGACCAACCACGCCCTCCTTAGGACCAGTGGGCCTTCACATCCAAATGAATTTTCTTTTTATGTCCTGACTCCTCCAATTAGAAGGTAAGTTTCTTGAGAACTATGGCAGTCTTAGCTTTTCTCTCTGCTTAACACTCAATAAATACTTAGAATTTGTTTTCATTTATTCCTTCTTTCCCTTCAGATTGCATAGAACAAAGCCAGCCCTGAGTCTACATTCTGGTGCACATATATAGAATGTTTACACATTCATTCTTAATCTATCTGATATTTTAGATAAGGCTTGTATACACCCTTCTCCCCACATTGTGATTTGTATTATTAATGGTCCTGTTAATCTCAACCAAACAGCATCACATGTTAGCATATTTTACCTTTAACAAATAGCTTTTAAAGTCCTGGGAATCGACTTCGGTAACCCATTAGACAAAATACTTACATATCAGACACATGTGCTCTCAGTCAATGTCAACTAAGTGAATATATGTAAAACTATATACACTGCTTAGCTAGGCAAGGAGAAAGGCATTTCAAGCTATTTCCCTGAAGCTTTGTCCTGAGGAAGTTGATCTTATCCGGGGCACTTTATCACTGGAAGTAATATAGGGCAGCAAACAGAGGGCTGGATTTGATGTCAGAGGCCTTGAGTTCAAATCTTGTTTCTGACACTTAATACCTGTATAACCTCCAGCTAGTCTTTTAATTTCTCTGGGCCTCAGTTTCCTCAACTGTAAAATGAGGGTGGTTAGACTAGGTGACACCTGAGAACTTTTTCAGTTCTAAATATATGATCCCATGTTCATTTTACTTTTTTCTGTATTTCATAACTTGCTCAGGGAAAATAAATACCATGATACAGTAACTTTTTAGTGGAAATGACTTCTTGGATTGCTCTTATCACACTTACAGCCTGCTTTAGATAAAGATTGTCTTCAAAAGCAGTTCTCAGGAATATCAGAGCCAAAAAATGTGCAGTTAGGCAAAATGCACAGCCAAAGGAAACCACAGCAGCAGCTACATGAGATTGAGATCTTCAGCATTAGAAAGGAAACCAGCTGGTGATCAGGGTGTTTGGTCTTCCACAGCAGGAGGGTAAGCAAATACCACAGCACCAACACTTTAAGGCTTTAGTCACTTTTTTTTAAGGATGCACTTTTAATTTGCAAAGGAAAAAAGCTTTGATTTGTACTACAGAAATCCTGGGGGCAGTGGTACCCACAGGATATTCAGCATAGTGTCAAACATGCGAATCTCTTCCACCTTCATCATGTTATGTGCGTGATAGACAGAAGAAACAACACCAGATGGGTTCCTCTTCAAGAGTAGCCTTGACACCAGAATAATAAGATATTCTGACACAGTTATTAAAACGAAGGAGCAGGAAATATACCCGCTGCTCCAAGAGAAAGTCACTCCTAATGACCAGAGCAGAAACAGACTTCCACAACAACTTACCATGCAGAGAACCCTTTGTCCAAGTGTGAGGGAAGAAATCAAAAGACATGAATCCACAGAAGAAGGGGGTTCAGGCTTAGTTGGAGAGATGCAACCAGAGAATATGATGACACCACAGGAAATAACAGTCAGGAAAAGAAAGGGATGTTTCTTGGTTGTTATTAGTGTACAATAACGGAGACCACCAGGGAAGGAAGAAAGAAAAATCTTTTTGTAAATAACACCTGTTCCGTCAAACAATCACAAGTACATAAGAGGCCAAGTCTAATTGTCCTTACATCATATTTTGTAAATGGCTGTATTGGAAAGTATTACACTGAATAGCCTTCTTTCCAAAGTTAAGGTGATAAATCTCCAAGACTCTGTCCCTGAGATGCTATACTCTCATAAGTAGTTTTTGCCACAGGTAGGTAGAACAGTGGATAAGGCACTGGACTCGGGGACATCAGTTCTGATCCTGCATCAGGTACTAACTGGCTGTATGACCCTAAGAAAGTGACTTAACCTGCCCTGAGCCTCAGATTTCTCATCTGTTCAATGGAGGTGTTGACAGCATCTACCTCCCACGGTTGTTGTAAGGATCAAACGAGATAGTATTTGTAAAGTGTTTTGCAGCCTTTAAAGAACTATGTAAATGCTAGGTGGTACAGTGGATAGTGCCAGGCCTGGAGTCAGGAAGACCTGAGTTCAAATCTAGCCTCAGACACTTACTAGCTGTGTAACCCTGGGCAGCTCACTTAACCCTGTTTTCCTCTGTTGTTTATCTACAAAATGAGCTGGAGAAAGAAATGGCAAATCACTCCAGTATCTTTGCCAAGAAAGCCCCAGACTGGGTCACAAAGAGTCAGATATGACTAAAATGATTGAACAACAAAATGCTAGTTATTATTATTATCTTACCTGGAACAATGCCTTCATGTCACTTCCTACCCATTTCAACATGCTGTCATGCAAATCCTATACTTCCCCTACCTTTTAGCTCCCTTTTCTGTACCTGCCTTCATTAAAATGTTAGCTTCCTGAGGGCAAGGACTCTTACACACTTGTATTTGTGTCCCCAGCTCTTAGCACATGGTAAGTACTTAATAAATGTTCTGTTTGTTTACCTACCTATCTGACCACCTGTCTATTAACCTATCATTTATCTTATTTATATTATACATCAATATTGGAAACTGAATATTTACCAGGCCTGGAATCAGGAAAACTTGAATTCAAATCCTATCTCAAACTCTTACTAGCTGTATGACCTTGGACAAGTCACTTAATCTCTGTTTGCCTCAGTTTCCTTAACTCCCAAGATTGTTGTAAGGATCAAATGAGATAATATTTCTAAAATACTTAGCATAGTACCTAGAATATAGCAGGAGCTATATAATTGCTTATCATTATTATTATTATTATTATTATTATTATTATTATTATTATTCCCTCCAATGGTACAGATCATGGCCCACCCATTCCTGCCCTCTCATCCATGGCACCTATCCATGTTCTCCCTCATGTTTGCCACAGAGGGATGTGGAAGGGTGGTCCACCCTATGTGCTAGGGACCTCCCTCTGGACATCACAAAGATATCGATGAAACATGTGAATGGCCCATCCCTTACTCTTAATTTATGTGACTCATCTATTTTTCAGTCAAACACTTCACACTTTGTTTGCCATTCCTCTTCACTACTTTTTGGGGTGAATCTCAACTTCCATACTTTAAACATTGTAATTTTCAAAAATGCCTAAGGTTGTTGCTTCAGGAGCACATGTCTTTGGGCTCCAGGATTTCATAACCTGAGGTTAAGAACCTCTCTTCTAACCATGCCTGAGATATTCTAGCATTTTGGGACAAAGAAGGACATTTAGTCTGCTTTGTGATGAGAATACTCATCACACCCATCGGTTCCTTTTAAATCTCCAATTTAATGAGCTGTCCAGACACAGTGTGCCATACCCAAACACTTCACAGAATCAACCTGTGTGTTAGTTAACTAGACAGATAGCTTTGCATCATTGCAGATGGCTTCTGGTGATAGAATATATAAAAGTTTATAAGCAGAAATTTGAGAGGATTAAGCTGTCAGCATCAATTTGGGGAAATACTATTTGATCAAAACAGATTATACATATATGTATACATACATATGTACAAGTTTTCTGCCCCATTGCAATGTAAGCTTCTTGAGGAAAGGATTTTTTTTTAACTTTTTCTTTATATGCAGTGGCCTGGTACATAGTAGGTGCTTAATAAATTACTAATTGATTGATTGATTTGTATTGTCTGAAGTAAAAATTCAAAGGGAAAATATAATCAATTGCTTCCAAAGGGAGTTTAAGTCACTATGAAATATTATTAAACCGGCCAATGTATAACTTGGCAAGTGGCGTTTCTCTTCAATGCACACCAACTCTATAGTCAAGTCCCTCCCAGAGTCCTTTTATGAAGGTTGGCAACATGGCAAAGCCAAAGATAACAGAGTGACTCCATCAATTCCATCAAAAAAAATCAGTAAAAATAAAACATTCAATCTTTTTGTAGAGGAGTCCCAGAGAAAAAAAAAGATAGGGAAATAGCCCTTTTTAATTTTCTATAGTATGTTGTAAAACTAAAGGCCCAGAGACCTCACTACCCAGAAACCCTCACTGTAATCCTCACTTATCATTACTCTACATAGACAGAGTAAATGAATGCACAAATATTTCATATTACATATATACTTGTCTACACCTACACTACCCTGAATGTGACTACTCTTATTGGATTTCATAAGCAGACTCTAGTCTGGTTACTACATGAATGGGAAACCACCTGGAAACCCCTGCTGATAGAGGTTGAAAGAGAAGAATCACAGTATAGTACAAGGGTTATTAATCTTTTTCTTTTGGTCTGGACCCCTTGCCAGTCTAATGAAGCCTATGGACCTGTTCTCAGAATGATATTTTAAATACATAAAACTAAATGCATGGGATTACAAAGAAAATAAATTATATTGAAATACAATTATTAAAAATACATACATTTTTTAAATTTACAGACTCCAAGTTAAGGACCCTTGAAAATGGATAATGAGCAGCTTTAAGACTGGGAGACCAGGGTTAAAGTCTTGCCTGTTTTAAATTCTGACTATGTGACCCTGGCAAGGTCACTTAAGGTCTCAGTGCCTCACTCAGCTCTCCAAGACTATAAAATGTAGAAGAGGTACCAATATGAATTGGTAGAGGGAGTTTTCTATCACCAATGAAATTACAGGTCAAGACTCCCAAAAGATTAATATAGTAGATTTTAAATATAGATATTAAATAGGTATTAAATATTGGATAAAATAAAATTTATTGAGTATCTATTGTTTTCATTGCTTCAACATTAGGTAAACTGATCAATAGGTGAACTCAATGAAGTGCCAGTGTCTGAGAATGAGTAATTATCTGTGCTCCACTCCCTTTCTAAGGGGCCTAAGCATTTTTTTTAAGTGACTGGATGTTTCTGTCTTACCTAGGCTGGACGAACAGATACTAATCAAAAGCCCAACCCCACTGCTAATCAGTGAAGGACCCCAGATTTGTTCTTTTTCTGACCTGAGTTGATTTGCCCCATTTTACATAACCTAATGCCTACCTGCTTCCAGCCACTCACTATATTTATGTTGAAGGCATTTAGCTTGGATGCCCAATCAACATCTCCAATTTTAGCTCAGAATTCCCAAGTTCAAGAGATCCATGACCTCAACCTTCCCACTAGTTGGTGTGAATACCTGACTGGTATTTGTATTTCAACAACAGACTCCTGGATACATGACACATTAACCTCTAATTGTGTAAATTTATGAAATAAAAAAATTTACAAAGACAAACAGCTTTGAAAAACTTAGGAACTCTGATCAACACCAAGATGTACCGCAGTTCCAGAGGACTCGTGCAAACATGCTATCCACCTCCGGTAGAGAGGTGAAGGACTCAGAGTGCAGACTGAAGAATATGTGTGTGTGTGTGTGTGTGTGCATCATGACTAATGCAGGAATTTGTTTTGTTTGAGTATACTTATTTGCAACAGGTGATTTTTTTTTTACCTTCCAAGGGTAAGATGGAAGGGAAAGAATTCAGAATTCAAAATAAAACTGAACTTTAAAGATAACAATAACTTGGAGTACACAGTACATTTTCTTAGATTACATTTTCTGTGGTGAGTAGTTAAGTGGTTTTTTTTCTAATCTTGTCTGCTTATATTTTATAATAATTGTAATGTTATTATGAAGAGCAGACTTGGACATGAATTCTATTAAAATCACCGTTCTGGTCACACAAACAGAATGTATTTTGTCCATTTTGAACTGGAAGAAACAACAGCTATCCTTGTGCTTAGCCTTAGATTTAAAATGATAACTTTTGGATACCTATTAGAAATGACAAATTATGAATGATTGGCATTCATCCTACTATAACTGTGGAACAATTATACTCATTGACTCACAAGGTCTTACTGTCAGGGCAGGTTACAACCAATAAATATAAGCCAATTTCTAGAACTTATTGTACCCTGCCATCATTATTTAGAAAAGAAAATTGGTGATTATCTGACCACTTGGGCTTATTTACACATGGAACAGTGTAAAATTAGAACAATTTTTTTATAGATATAAATATAGATATACACACACATACATATATATACATATATATATATATATTTACATATCTACTCAAGGTGAAATAACCAGTCTGATTTTTAAATCTTTTTTTTTTTGTATCTTATTTTATCTTGCTCAGTTCCTTTGACACCACATTAGGGGATTATAATAAAATGATTCCAGAAAATTTGGTGATGTGAGTTAATATTATTATTACTATATGCTATAATATGTTGAGAGGAAGCATGATACAGTGATTAAAGTGCTGGGTTTGTATTCTGGAGCTCATGGTTTGTATCCAGAATCCAACATGTACTAGATGTATGACCTTCAAGGCTTAACTCAGGCCACTTCTTACAGGAAGGTGTTCCTTATTACCCTGGCTGGAAGTCCTTTCTCTTTCCTCAAATTGTCTTGCACTTCCTTGTCTCCTTCAATGTTATCTCTCTTCCTCACCCTTTCCATGATCAAACTTAACCTCCATTTCTTCATCTGTAAAATTGAGGTTAATAATTGTACCTACCTTAAAAGATTGATGTGAAAACTAAATGAGATTAATGTATATAAAGCATTTTGTAAGCCTTGGGCACAATATAAATACAGTTTAGTATTGTAGCATCATGGAAAGGGCACTAAATCTAGGGTCAAGTAAAACCTTGATCTGAATCCCACTTCCAATATTTACTTGCTATGTGACCATGGAAAATTAAATGGCCTTTCTGAGTTTCAATTTCCTTATTAATAAAACTAGAATAGTAATTCCTGATCAAATGAGATAATTCAAACCTCAAAGTGTTATATAAATGTCAGGTAATGTTATATTGCTGCTAGAGAGCAGACTTAGGCAAAGATAAATTCGGGGCATCACTAGTAGACCTTTTTTTTGGGGGGGGGGAAGGAAATCATATGAGAGTCTCTACTTCTGTCCATGAACTTCTGCTCAGCTTCTAGATATAATCATTCTATCTCTGAATGAGTCACCTTTTAAAATATATTTGAGCCCTAATTTCTGGTTTTAGGTCTGATGTGGTCAAAGTTCTTAAGTAGATAGTTCCTGATAGATAAGTAAGCTCTTTGAGGGCAGGGACTATCTTTTGCCTCTTTTTTTATCCTCAGAGCTTAGCACAGTGCTTGGCACACAGTAGGTGCTTAATAAATGTTTATTAATGAAGGAAGCACAACTTATAGATGATCCTCCCTTTTTGTGCCCCTCTAAGAGAACTCAGTGGCATAAGGTACAAAACCACTGACAACATGATTTCCAAACAATATAAAAGAAGATTAAGATATACATAAAGCAACATGTGAAGCTGTTTCTAACTCTGAGAATTAAATTCATTAAACAAATATTTATTAAGTGCCTAGCTAGACATTGTGGTAGGCACTGGAGAATACAAAGGCAAAAGCCCCAGACCTCTAAGAGTTTCTTTGTGTGTTGGTTGATATCAGAGGTGAAATAACATGGGGGGGGGGCAAGATGCAACATTGATTCAGATAAGAAAGTGGAAAAATAATTTGAGGAGGGAGAGAGGGTTCACACCCAGAGGGACCAGAAACGGCTTTCTGTAGGAGGAGGCACAACTTGAGTCTTGAAGGAAGGTAAGGTGGGGATGAGATGAGGAGAGAGTACACTCCACAACGGAGATGCAGATTTGAGAAAAAATAGTTCAGCTATTCAAAGTATTCTTATCATTATTGTAAATAAAAGGTTCAGTAAAAATGGAACTATATATAAACCAATATCACAAAAAAAAAACCAATATCACATTCAAATGAATACAAACAAGGATCACAATAAGCCATCTGGTTTTTAAAGTTAAGGAAACCTTTTAGCCTTCTGAAACACCAAGTGTCTGTATGACTAATTAAAAGTAGTAGAATCATGGAAGAAGATGAAGGAACAACACTTTAAAAAGCAGCACAAAGACATGAAGGTCTGCTGGGAGCAGCTTTCTCGATCAGATATGATGACCTCAGAACTTCATACCTCAAAACTCAGAGAGGATGTCAGACCACGCTTTTCTGCTTGCATCATCATTGTTAATAATGCCTACATGCCTGTCTTCTGGCAAGTCTGTGATTATGTCCTTCCAAGCAATCTGAAGATTTTTCAGATTATTCTGTGTCATTCAGAGGCAATTTATGGATCTCCCTGATGCCTAAGAATGGCTTGGGGGAGATGAATGATCAGATAGCAAATAGATGTGAAATCATATTTAAGGGGGTTTCTTTGGGGATTTAAATGCAAATTGTCAATGAAAGAGCTGGTTAGTTTTTTGTTTTGTTGTTTTTGTTTTTAGTGTTGGGTCTAAGCTTTTGCATAATGACTTAAAATATCTTAAATTAAAGAGGTTCAAATGATAAAATAGATAATATTATTTATTCAAAAATCAACTATCTACTATCATTAGGTGGCAAAAAATGCTAGTAAAAACTTGCATCCAAATAGGATATAAAATTATTTTACTCCTTAAAAGAAATTCCAACATTCTGTATGTAAGTCAGTCTCTAATAAATGTGCTTTGGGGGATGGTTTTTTAAAAAGAACTTAGAAAACAATCAATGTAATGTTTTGAATATCTGAACAAAAATAGACTTTTTAAAAGCCAAAAAATGGTACTTCCAAATTTCACTGCATTTTAGTTGGGGAGAAGGTAGGGGACTTGATTATAATACATGTGGAAAAGAAAACATCGTAAAAAACATTTTTGCGTCTTAAATGGGCACTCCACCCTCCTGAAAAATCTTACACATTTTCTCATGCCAATCACCAGGCTAGAGCTACGAATTGTACTTTGTCTCCTTGTTAACTAATCATCACATTGAATCAGTGGGGTCTAGGTCAAGTTTGCTGGAATGAAACGTCAATGAAAATCATTGCTATCCGATGTCAAAGGCATACGTAATCATCATTTTGCTATTAATCATTTGGCTTTAAATGTGTTCTGGGAGCAGGATGAAAATGAGGGAGCACTCTAGAGGTGTGTTACTAACATGCCTTATGATGTTGGAGCAGACAGTCAGGAACTAGAGTCAAATGTACCACAGGGGGTCAATCAAAAATGCCCTCCATGTTAAGAGGAGGTTGAGAGAAACAGTTTCATTTCCTTGTAGATTAAACACAAATTCTGAGTAAAAGGAGAAAGTTCCAAGTTTCCTGCAATGAATATGGGAACAATGAAGCCATGATGTTGCTAGTAATGATGTATAAAGTCAAATATCATAACACATGATATTATGTTGATTTAAAAAAAATAAAAACACAAATTGACATCTTTAGCTTCTGAGACCGAGCTCACCAGTGTCACAATTGGCATACACTTGGACCCTGGAGGTGGTGGAGAGAGAAGAAAGAGAGAAGAGAAAGGAAAAACTTGTTTTTAAAAATTTTATAGCTATTGTCTATTTTCCATACTGGCCTCACTTCTTGATCTGCCCTGCTCCATATGGTATTCTCCTTATTACAAAGAAAAACAACTGAGCAAAACAGACCCACAAAAACAACATACGCAATGATCTACAGCCCTAAGTTCCCCCATCTCTCACTCAAGAGAAAGGAAATTTGTTTCATCACTTGTTTTCCAGGACCAAAATTAGTCATTGCAAAACAAGTTTTCTAATAATTTTCTTAGAAAATCCATTTTTTTCTATTGTCATGGAGACAGTTAACCAAGTTTTAACTAAGTTTTTGTTTTTCTGAAAAGGTCAGGGATATATTGACATAGTTTCTTATACTTGTCTTCCTTGGCAAAAAGAAATAAGTAAACAAAAATAGCATATTTATTAGCTATTTGCTTAATACATCATATGTAGCAATGTGGTATATCGAATAGAGTGTTGGACTTGGACTCAGAAAGACATGGATTCAAATCTTGTGTCACTTACTGAGTGTCCCAAGATACCTCTGTACCTCTCCAAATCTCAGATTCCCATCTGTAAAATGGGAATAGTAATGTCATAGGGCTGAGCACAAAACATTGATTATGAAGTGTTTTGCAAACATCAAAGCACTAAATAAATGTGAGCTATTTTAGGAATTATTACATTACATTAGTTTTCTTTGTAAAACCAATGTTAAGTAAAATTCTTTAAATGCCAACTTGCATTGAGACTTTTGTTGTTGGTCCGGATCTAAGGAAGGAACTCCTGGTATAGAAATTCCCTCTATCGATGCAGAAAGACAGATTGTTTACAATTTGTGATGCTAGAGAGTCACCTGGGTCATTTAGAGAAGTACATAAAGGACCTGCTTATAGATATACAATGTGTAGACAGTACTTGAATATGGGTCTTCCTGACTCCAAGGTCAGCATCCTATCAATTAGAGCATGCTGATATTCACTCTGATTCATGTTAGTATAAAATTCATTGGGGGGGGGGGCTGCAGAAATCCCAAAGAACTTTTCTTTGGAGACGTGGTATTTACGCAAATAGTTTCCAACTTCCTGACCCAATTTTTCAAAGCATCAAGGATTGTTGTGATAAAATGCCTTAGTTAGAGCTCACCAAAGAAGATATAGACCATCAGAGAGAGAGAGAGAGAGAGAGAGAGAGAGAGAGAGAGAGAGAGAGAGAGAGAGAGAGAATAGGTTGTCTATAACATTACTATCCAGGGAATAGTCCTTACCACGAAGACTTTTCCACATAAAATGATGACTCAGAGATCTGGGAGCAGGGAAAAGGAAGAAACTGTGAAAGGCTGGTCTTGCTTCACCTTTCAAATGTTTCTGAACTGAATCACCTCCTGGTAAGCTAGTTAGCAAGCGTAAAGCAGTTCACTTGATGAACATTTGGTCCCAGGAAAGTTTACACTTCTGCTTTGTAAGCAAATTGAGAAAGAAGGGGGACACTATACCTGGTCACTAATAAATAAAATGATAATTATTATAACTGGAAATAGAGACTACATCAAAGAAGAATCTCTGTTCAAAGTGACAGTTCTAAATGAGTTCAAGACCTTTTCCAGGTGTGCATTCTTCTTTCCTTGGAGCCAAATAATAAGACAAATCACTTCCATTCTAAATAATCCTTATTGTGGGGCTACAAATGCATGGGTCAGAGATTTCAGAGATGTGGGCTTCTATCTTTGCTGTGCTACTTTTAACTGCATGAATTGGAGGAATAATTTTTTTTCTCTCTCTTTCTCTGATGACTAAATAGAGACTGGTTTGTCTGTCCAGGATTCATGAAACTAGATCATGCTGAACAGACAATAATCAGAACTGTGCTATTCAACCCACTCCAATAAATGTTTATGAGCACCTACTACGTACAGAGCATTTCACCAGGGGTACAAAGCTGAGGTATGACGCTATCAAGTCAAGTAAATAAGCATTGGTGGCATGGTAGATAGAGTGTTGGGCTTGGAGTCAGGAAGACTCACCTTCCTGAGTTCAAATCTGTCCTTAGACACTTACTAGCCATGTGACCCTGGGCAACCCTGTTTGCCTCAGTTTCCTCGGTAAAATAAGCTGGAGAATAAAATGGCAAATCTTCCAAGAAAACTCCAAATGGGGTCATGGAAAGTTGGACATAACTGAAATAACTAAACAATACCAGCAACAAAATACTATATGCCAGGCCCTGTCTCTGGGGATACACAGAAAGGTAAAAATAATGCCCCTGCCCTCAAGAGGCTCCCTTTCTAAGGGGGGAGACAACATGCCTAACAACTACATAGAAGCAAGATGCATACAAGGTGATTTGAAGATAATTTCAGAGGGAAGGCATTGTGAAGCACCCATAGAAGCTTCGTGCAGAAAGCAGGATTTAAGATGAGAATTGGAAGAAGCCAAGAAGCAGAGGGAAGGAAGGAGAATATTCCAGGCATGGCGGATGGCCATACTGTGTGAGCAAAAGAATGGTGGCCAGCGTCAACTGAATTGTAACATGCATGAAGGGGAATAAAGCAAGAATCCTGGAAAGGTAGGAAGCAGCCAGGTTGGAAAGGGCTATGAAAGCCAAATAGAGGATTTTGCATTCTAATAGAAGAGAAATAAGAAGACAAATATGAACAAAAAGAGACAGAATGAGTCACAGTGTACAAGAGACAGCCAAAGTGCAATGAGAAAACCCAAGGAAGGAAAAGTCACTTTCAACTGAAGTGATCAGGGATGCCTTCATGAAGGAGGATGTATGCGAAGAAGGCCTTGAAGGAGAAAGGATTCCAATAGGCAAAGACTTGGATGGTCTATGGAAATGTATGAATATTAGAAAGGCGAAGACCATCAGGGAACAGCTATGAGCCCTCTTGGGTTAAAGTGTAGAATGGATGAAACGGAGTCAAAAGCTCGAAGTGCAGTCTGGTCTTCCTCCTAGAAGTGAAGGAAACAGGTTCAAGGAATGGTTCTCTTGTCTCCAGCTTACCCAAGGTTATCAAGAAGAATGAAGTATGCCTTTAAAAAATGTGAGGAGTATATCAGTGTGAAAACAGAAAAGGGTCTAAAAAGACAGAAGGGAGTCCTGATATATGCCAGGAAGTTGGAAGGTAAAAGAACGTCACAAAGAAAGGGAAGAAGGAATGTTTAACAGCTGGGACTAAGCAACACATATGAGACTCTTCACAAAAAGGAAAGAGCTGAACTCTCTCTGGGGGAAACAGGCCTCCAAGGAATAATGTTATGGAATCATGGGTGCTATTGGATGAGAGATCATCCATTAAATCAAAAGTTGGTGGAAAATGTGAAACAAACAAGACTCAAATGCAATCAAACGATAGCCTAGAGTTTGATGATCCAAATAACACAAACCATTGGTATAAAGTCTCCCTAATTAACAACAGTTGGAAAAACTGAAAGCAGTTTGGCATAAATTTACCCTAACACAGAATCTTATAACTTATACCACAGTAAAAACCAAATAGATGACTTAATTTTTATTTAAATTTAAATTTAATTTAAGTTTAAGTTTAAATTAAATTTAAGAGATTGTATTATTTTAAAAATATTATAGAACAGTAAGAGCTAACTATCAGATTTATATTTAAGGGTAATATTTTTAACCAAGCAAGGAATAGAATGAATAAAAAATAGAAAACAGTACAGTTCTGATTATGCAAAATTTTGAAGGTTTTGCATCGTAGCTAAGCTTTAAAAAAGGAGCTTTTACTTGGGGGAAAATATTTGCATCAAAAATAATAATAATACGTCCAAAAAGCCTGATAAATGATTGATATCCAAGACATGTCAGGAGTTGACACAAATATATTACTAAAATGCTTCTCATTTCCCAATAGGTAACTGGTCAAATGATATGAATAAATTGTTTTCAGAAGAAGAAACGAAAATGCTGGAAAAACTCTATGAAAAATGTATCAAATTATTAATAATAATAGAAATGCAACTTAAAATGACTGATTTTTCGATTCATACCTACCAAATTGACAAACATAATAAAAGATGGAAATAGGCAATATTGAAGTGGCAGTAGAAGTATAAGGTAAACTAATATACTATTGAAATTACTATGAATTGGTCCATCCATTCTAGAAAACAATTTGAAATTATGCAAAAAAATTATTCATGTGCTATGAATGCTGTTCATTTACCCCAGGGAGCTAATGAAAAAGGGAAGTTTTCATATGTAATAAAATATTCATAGCAGCAATTTTTGGCGTATCAAAAAACTGAAAATAAAGTGGGTGCCCATTGATTATAGAATGGCTAAAGAAGTTCTGGTGTTTGAATATAAGGAAATACTGTACTTAAGAAATTATGAATATGAGGAATTCATTATTTAAAAATAGGAATCTTTGTGTGATACAAAAAAAAGAAAGAACAGCTAAATGAAAAAAACATATATGGCTACAATAATATAAAGGAAAACAACAAACACTGAAAGACAACTAACTCAGGTTAGTCACAATAACTGATCTTGGTCCTGGAGAACACAATTTGAAATGTACATTTGTCCTCTGTGAGCATTGAATGTTGCATGTTCTGTTAGATACATCCACTTTACTGGTCAGTTTTGCTGGATAAGTAAGGGTGGTTGGTGTTTCCCTACGAAATAGTACTGAAGTAGCTATGTGTTGATCTAAAATAATAGAGGACTGTTGTCTTCCCAAGGCATATATCCTGGAGGTAACAGAATGATGCATAAGACTGGTCACTGTAGATGGGCACAAATGACACTGATGGAAATCTAGAAGGAATTATTTTTAAAAATGAAGAGGAAACTGAAGACCTTCAGGACGTGACTGATATTTTAAGCACTACCACCCAGCAAAGGCAGGGATTTCAAAAAGAAAGGCAATGTGGGGTAGCAATTTGTGTGGCAGTTTTCAAAGATGGCAAGCCCAACACAAAATCCTAACGTAAGATGGCAGCTACTTCAAGATATTGCACATGCCCTGCAATAAGCTTCCCAGCTCCTACTCTTACTAAAATGGTGGGTTCACCCAGTGTGGTTGCTAAGTAACCTCAGGGCTCTAAGAGTCTTTTATAGGACTGTATAGCTGATGTACTGACTTCCATGATTATGGGTTGAATCATCAATTAATTAGCCATACTTGAATTTTTAAAGGATTATTTATGAAAGTAGTAGAGTAGTAACAATTGTTACAAAACATTCTACTCTTTAAAAAAAAAAGGTGACCACATTCTCCCTCAAGTACATATAGATTCCAAGGGAAAGTGGGCTCAAGCTTCAAAAGTCTATATGGCAAAGGGTAAACTCATAACTATTGGTCACCATAAATCCTTTTCTCCCCTAAGTGAGATGGGGGGTGGGGAGCAGCTCAAGAAATTCTCATTAAGCATAGTGTAGCTTCTTTGCTGGGCTCCTTATGGAGCCTTGAATAGGTACCCAGTCTATTCTTGAATTGTTTTGTCCTTAGTTCCTAATGCAAACACAGCTGTGAACTGGTCTAGGGGACACTGCTAGGACATTGATTGGAAGATAACAAGTGCTCCAGAGCGCCATTGTTTGAAAGGTCATCCTCTGGCCAACATGGGGACCAGAATGTTGAGACCAAAGCCTAAGGCATTTCACTCCACTGCCAAGTACTCACTTGGCTCTCAATCTCTTTCCTCCTAAACTTGGCTTTATATTTCATAGAAGACATTTAGGGAATGACTAAGTTTCCTCTGCTAATCCAAATACTCTTCCACTACAGCACCCCTCATAGTTCACCAAATGATTCATCAGAGACATATAAATTGATTGAGATCTTTTCATGCTTAGTTAGAAAGCCTTTAATTGACTGCCCCATAACAAGCACTTTATCAATACTTGTCAATTGATTAATGATAGGATGATAGATTTAGAATTGGAAGGGACCTACCAGGTCATCTAGTCAAACCTGATCATTTTAAAGATGAGGTAATTCAGACTCAGGGGAGTTAAATGATCTGCCCAAAGTTTCAGACAGCATGACCCGGAAATGAGATTTGAACACAGACCCTCTGACTCTAAATCTGGCAGTTATTCCACCATACAAATCTTGTTATTTCTCATTGGAATAGAATTTATTTTTACATGGGGCAGGAACAATACATTTATATCCTTTCAATGCCTGGGGCAGCGGGTCTTTTTGTAGCACTGGGTCTGATCACATCAATGTCTAGAGGTACATGTTTCCATATACTGCCAACAGTTATCATTGGGGCATAAAGCTAAGAAATGTTTTTCTTTGGCATGATGTTGGCTGGGCACAGAACTCTTATAGAGAAGAGCCTGTTAGCACACATTTTCCCAGCTGCCCATTATTGATCCTTTATCCATTAGCATGTTTATCCTGTGCTTCAGTGCAGAGGAAGCCAGTTTGCATCTAGGTAGAGCTGAGACAAACCACCTTCTGTCTCCTCTTGGCTTTGGAGGAAAAGTCTAGACCAGAGGGTCTAAAAGAGTAGGTCCACACAGTGTGGTTGCTAAGTAACCTTAGGGATCTAAGAATCTTTTATAGGACTGTAGGAAAATATCTCATCTTCTTACTAGGCTTCCAGATTAGTTTGATCAGGTCCTGTTCCAAGTCAACTGGAGAAAGTCCTAGAAGTACTACCTCCTGCCCTCTCCATAGGCTTCTGAAGCAGTTCAGGACATACCATTGACCATATTCTCACTAAGTTTGCCTATTCCCTGAGGGCAATTACACTGTCAAACCTTGCTTGGGGTTTGGTCTAAGTGAGATTTTTTTCCTGCTCCCTTTCTAGACTTCCAGATAGCTAGAATATCACAACGCCATCAGGCCTGCCCAAGTTAGGCAAGGACATGGCACCCAGCCTCCTGGCCAGGAACATACCACCTCCTGCTCATGCCTGCCAGAAATCTGTCCTCTAGGTATCTCTAAGGACACACTATGGGATGGATGTTTGAAGGCTCATTTAGCACAGTGCCTACCACACAGGGAACGCTTAATAAATACTTATTGATACTGAGTGTTTCTGTAGAATCCCAGTGTGCACTCCACTCTTGGGTCTGCAAGTTAAAGTGAATGGATTCAGGATGAGCCTTGGGGACTCCAAAGAAGGAAAAAAACAGGGGAGGGACAGCAATAATGACTCCGTAGGAAATACGCCAAGTTTCATAGGACCCCCAATACATCCTTCATGCCACTTCTGGACTGGTCTCCCCTATGCACAGAACTGGTTATGTCACTCTACTCAAAACTTTCCAGTGGTGCTTGTTCAAAATGTTTGCCTGGCATTCAAATCTTCCCATAATCAGAGACCATCCTTTTCTCCCTCTGGCCTAGTCTAAGATGACTCTCCTATACATACTCAATGTTCCAACCAAATTGTACTACTTGTTATCTTTTTTAGGTACAATGTACACGCTGACCTACCTCTACACCTTTATTCAGATTGTTCTCTGTGAATGGCACACTTCCTCTGGACCTCTTGAATTCTTTGCCATCTTTTAAAGCCCAACTCAAATTTCCCCTCATCTAGGGAGCAGCCCATGATCCTCACTGCCTATAAAGGAAGATCTCTTCTATCTTGCACATCCCTCATCTACCGCCATAAACCTCCTACAGCCACTTTTCTTGCACCTCTCTGTTACACCTATGTATTAGTTTGGACTATAGTTATTTGTGTATGTGCCATAGCTCTGTATTAGCTTGTAAGCTGTGAGAGGTTGTAGACCATGTCTTATCTAAAGTCTGGATAGTGCATAGCACAGTGATCTGTACACAGCAGGTATCTGGTAAATGTTTGTTGAGTAGACTGAATGAAATAAACTCATTCAGAAATTCTAGGTGGATTTGTAATAGATTAAGGGTAAGACTGGGAAAATTCACCTCTCCAAATAGTGAAAGGCTAGGCTAGTGCTGATTGAAAGCCCTACGAGCAGCCTTTAATGATAGGAAACTAAGGGGGCCATCTAGAAGGCACAAGCAACTTGCTGGAAAAGGTTGATAACAGCAGGAGTCTATTAACTTACATCTCCTGTTGGAGAATAGTAGCCACAGCTACATCCAACCGTGATATGCTACCCCACTTCTGGCAGTTTTAGCTGCTGCTCTCTGATAAACTAGAAACCACTGACATTACCTGCTCTCCCACCCCATTATCCCATCTCTCACATACACACGAACAACTCTGTCCTGACCTTAACTCCCTTAGAAGCTCAGCCATGTGTCTCACCTGCAAGATTATAAGGAGTATGGGCACAATGCGCTCCTGCCATCCCTAGTTAGAACATAGGACACATTTTTCCCAGATAGTACTATAAGGGTACCTAGAGACTGTGATATTAAAACTATAATTTAGCTATTTTGTTTGTTTAGTCATTTTTCAGTTGTGTCTGACTCTTCATGACCCCATTTGGGCTTTTCTTGGCAAAGATACTAGAGTGGTTTGCTATTTCCTTCTCCAGCTCATTTTACATTTTTACATTTTGTATATGAGGAATTAAAGTGAACAGGATTAAGTGACGTGCCCAGGGTCACACAGCTAGTAAGTATCTGAGGCCAGATTTGAACTCAGGTCCTCCTGACTCCAGACCCAGTGCTCTATCCACTGTGCCACCTAGGTGCCCCAATAGAATTATAATTTAACTGTATTCTGGATTAAAGGCCTTTTGAAGATATTTTGTCGGCTGGTTTGGAAGATTAACCACCCCTTTATTACATTATTTTTATGGGAGAAATGTATTCCAAGTTCCAAGCAACTTACAAATAAACTTTTGGAAGCCCCAGGTCTATAAGTTTAGGCTTTCAACTCTATAGCTATTTCTAGTAGTTAGGGTTCCCAGATCATAACACTTCTCCTGGCATTACTGCTCACACATGCAGGTACGAGTATTAACAGCATATGATTTGTAAAATTCTTTAAGCTTGTCACTCACTTAACTGAAAAGAACTTCCAGAAAGTTTGTGATTCTGGCTATGCCAGGGATCATTTTTACAAGGATAGAGCAAGAAATAAGCAGAAAAGTTAGCATTCTTTATGTCTTACCCCAAAACAGAAATGCCAATACTTCATGACTTCAAGAGCCTCTCTAACCAGCTTATGACAAGTGAAATCTACAAGAAAACAAGCCATTTAATCAGTTAAATGTCTTTGCGTCCTTTTGGTTTCTCCTTGCCTGTCTCCAAAATCCTCTGTACTAGAGCTTGCCAAGCCAGACATCTGGACAAAGAACTTTCTCTACATCTGCCAAATCACATCCCTTCTTTCAGAACTTGATTGAAGTTCTATGCCTTCTCTAGCTAGCCCTTCCCAATTGAAGGGGTTAGGAAGAAGATACTAAACTTTAATGCTCAACTACTAGCCTTCATATATTGTCCTTTTCCCCCCAAACTGGACCTGGAATTTCATCTGTGTGGGAATGATTGAAAAATGCAGGGACTATGCTTACAATCATTGAAAATAAGAAACCGTTTGATTCTATAGAGTATAATATTGCCTCAAAGGTTCTATTCCCACATGAGGTAAATATGTATATGTATTTATACATGTTCTAGGTAAACATTAAGATTATGCAGGATTCCTTGAATGATGTAGCACCAGATGTAATTTTGACAACTGCCTGATCATTAGTGTAAGGCAGGGAGTAAAACACAGAGATGAATGCTCACCAAAGTTATTCATTGATGTCAGTGAAGATAGTCACTGCACAATCAAACTTGTAATGGGGTTTTCTGTAGATGGTGATTCTTTTTTATGCATGGCATTGTGCTTGTTACTTCAAACCCCAGTACACTGCAGAGCTTTCTGGATGACATCTATGTATTCAAAAGTGTTTGACCTAACCATTCATACAGGAAAAATCAAGTGGATGAAGGATGCCTGTTGTCCATATTAGTACGGTTAGATGGATAGCCTAAAGATCTATCCATCAGTTTTTACTTTATGTATCTTAGACAGACACTGGAAAAGGATGGATTAAAATTAGAAATTTAGATGGGTTCAATTTAGGAAGGGAAGAGTGGGCTGATTGCCTTTGCGACATTGCAAAGCATCTAATTGATCCCCAAAGTCTTCCTAAAACAGAAACTCATCTTTTTTATATGCTACCTGTGATTTATATGGCCATGAATCATAGAATGCTGTAGTCACAAAAGAATTAAAAATTAGAATCTCATAGTAATGGAGAGGCTTATTGTATTGATTGTAACATATTATATATCTTCATACTCAGGAAGACATAAAAGAGCTATGAAGAAATTATAGTAGCCTCAAAGAAATAATACTCAAAAAGGAGATGGATTATTGTCTATTGGTGAGAGCAAGAAATAGCAATGGGATACCTGTATGGAGCTACACAGTGCATTGAGGGGACTTCCTGTGGTAAACTCATGGGAAACAAGGAAAAGAGGATGGACAGACAGGGATGGATTTCAAGCTGCATCATTAGAGGAAACATCCAGATGGATAAAATCACAGATGCCTTTCCATACTTGAGTTGAGGGAATACCTGCTGTACATAACTCATATTCTCAAAATGTTGTTTAAGGCATTGTGCAATTAAATACCTTGCCTAAAAACTCACAGACAGAAAACATAAAAGGCAGAATTTGAACTCTGGTCTTCCTGAATCTGAGACTGGTTCTCTATCACTTTCCTGTGCTGCCTTACTCACATTATTTGAAAATTTCCAGTTGCATTTTGAAAATATTTCTTAAAGAACATGGATGATGAAGAACTTTGAGTTATAATCATTGGTTCTTTTATTCATTTAATAAGCAAACCTATAAAGAAAATGCAAAGTCTAACGTGCAATTTAACTAAGCAAACAGTCATCATGTAACACTCAAATAAGCTTTTTTATGTTTTTCTATATTATTAGGGTACACAGAATGGGACTTGAAAAAGTTCCAAATCTTTATCATTTGGGTTGTTTGCAAACTCATCAATGGGAAATTTAAATGACCGGAGGGAGGAGGTAGGAAAGGAAAGAATCTCCTAACACTTAACTGCTTGCAGCTGTTATCTTAGCATTCGGCCAATAAAGATTTATAAACAGGACATTCTTTGTCTCGTGCTGAGGTACTGCAGTATGCAGAAAAGAGAAGGAAAAGCCAGCCCTAACCTACTTTGCCTGGGACGGTCAGAACAGGGGTTAAACTTTACAAGAAATAGAGTATGAGAAAGTATTAGGATGAGAATGTATCAGCGTCCAGAAGAAATGGATACTTCGATCACTCTTAACTACTTACAATCAAAGCCTATTGGCTGTGATCATCATAGTCCAATAGCAGCCCTCTGAATCTTCTCACCACTATGCTCCTCCCAAGGTACAGGAAAGCACAGGTCAGTCAGTCTGGTATTTTTTCCAATGAGGAAAATGTCAGCCAACTTAGCCAGAACTTGGACTACTAAAGCTTTCCTCCTCGAGACTGGTGTTCCCTCTAGCTTCAGGCTGGGAAGAAAATGACTCTACTTCATGAGCCATGAGCTCTTAAGACTTTGCACGCATGTAGAGTAGGCAGTGGGGTACCGTGTGTGGAGCACAAGACCTGAGGCTTAATTCCACCACACTTTTTGAGCACAGGCAGGTCATTTCATTTCTTTTCCTCTTCTGGAAAATGGGGTAAAGACTAGCACCTCCCACCTCGCAAAACTGTTGTAAGAAAAGTACTTTACAACCTTTAAAGTACTGTACAGACATGAGTTCTTACTTGTTTACTCTCGCAATCAAGAAAAAAACAACAAAATTATTGACAAAAAACAAATGTCAGATTAAACAATCAAAATCAATCTTCTTGTGTTACGTGACCAAAATCACATAAAAAAAAACCCCACTGTGACTTTTCTACAAATAGTAGTGTCCTTCAAAGTCTTTTCTCATGTTCTTTCCATGAGACCACTGTTTTCTCTGTATCCCTGCTGGGGACTTTTGAGCAGCTATCTCCTGATGTCAGCCCCCGTCAAATGTCCTGGGTACTACAGGGTTCAAGGAAACAAAACTATAGACCGTATAGCTATATATTACCTGTGAAAGAATTAAGTAGGAGGGGAAGAGTGGGCAAAGAATTAAAAATAATCTTAAAAGTCTTCTTAAAACAGGTGCCCATATTTTTAATATTCTACCTGTGATTTATATGGCTGGGAATCACTATAATCACCAATCTGGAATGGAGGGGAAAAAGGACCAAGCTAGAGATCGGCCTGTCGAGAATGGGAACTGGATCCTCAATGTCTGATAGTCTTAAGGAAGAAATCTTTTGTGACTTGGTTTAATACTCCCAATAAAGTTCTCGTAAGAGTTCAGCCATAGAACTACTAGTATTCTGAGGGTGCTGGTTTGTCATCAAGATTTCCTTAACACTTGTTTCTTAAAATGGGATCAGCAGAGTATAAATTGGATTCTTCCTCCTGTTTCCCTAGGGATCCCAGCTGGTGTTGGGATAAATTTGATGATAAAGCTCACTTGTCCTAAAATCAAAGAAATAAAGTGAGTACAATATCTATACCAGAAAAGCAGATTATTGCAGTGCTGACAGACCAAGATCAAATCTCTATGCAAAGGAAATGAAGAAAGGAAGAAGATATTTTCTGGACCAAAGAAAATTATCCCATTAAACACCTAGGAGATAGCTAACTTCTATCAAGTTAGTTCAAAAGCATCTGTGAGAGGTTTAAATAAAAAGCCTAGTTTCATTGCTACTGTTCCAAAGTAGGGTTTTTATTTAAGTCTCTTACAGATGCTTTTGAACTAACTTGATTCTTGAATGAGTCAAGACTTCAAAAAAAGCCATTTTTCTTTAAAAAATGAATTAGGCCCTTGAGAAAGACATGACTATTGAATCTTTAGATGACAATTTTAAAATATAATATAAACATGGTCTTGTTGACATCTTGCCTTCAGTTTGAAAGCGGGGTTGATATTCTACATCTTTAGCTTATGTCAACTCTAAATGACTGAAATGAAGAGTGTCCATTCATCCAGAGGATTCAGTTAGTGTGACAGAGCAGACTGTTTTAAAGGGTGATGGTGAAAGGCCTAAGTTTAGGCCAGAGTAACCCAAATCATGGGATATTCGACCAGCCCTATGCTTTACTTCTATGCTGTGCAAATCTGGCCCAAGTTGTCTTTTGTTTTGGTAGAAAATATATATGTTTGTGAGAATGTTTGAATGTGATTATGTACACACATATATTAACATGTGAAACTTTAATAAAGGTACGTTTGATCTATTACAAATATTTTAATCAAATTACCTAAATAGAGCATTTATTTATCTCAGCTTTATTTTTGAATGAATCATATCCTTAGTTTCCACAATGGGTCAGTGAGAAAGTCATCGTGGGGGTTATTTCCACTCTAACATATCATAGCTCATAATCATCGATCAAAACTTAGAAGTTCTTAGTTGCTTTCCAGATCACTCACCACTTTCATTCCAGAGTGAGATATCTGTGGGCAATGAGCTTGCCCATAGCATTTTCTTCTACATACTGAATATAGGGTATGTTCAATTTCATGTGCTCTCTCCATGTCTTTTGGCACCAAGGAGGGAGCAGACCACCTGAGGAGGATAGAACAAGGATCCTCCCTCTTGGCTGCAGCTCCCATTCTAATCCTCTCAAGAATGGAAATAGGACAGTATCATTTACCTTCTCTGCACAACCCCAGAGTGTGAGGGGAGGGCTGCTGCTAGGTAGGCTGCCTTTCAGCCTGGACTCTAGCCTACTTCTTTTCTCAGCTTAGGAAAGGGCACAATAAGTACTCTCTTGTTTCCAAAGGTGTATCTGGAAAACTTTTGCATATTTCCATGATTTTAGTTCTCCAGCTACAAAACAAGGAGGAAAAAAAAAGAGTTTTAGTGACAAATAATAGAAGCCTAGAATCATAGATTGTTAGAAGTGGAGAGACCTTAAGGGTCATCTAGTCTAACCACTCTTCAAGCCCTTTTGTAGAGGAAGCAACTGAAAGAGGTCCAAGAACTTAGGTTATTTCGTAAGATGTAAAGTTGCTCTGAGATGACTGGCAGAGCCCGGTTCTCTTGACTCCACATCAATCCATATTTTGAACATATTTACAAAGCTGTGTCTAAGATACTCAGATGAAAGTTTTTATGCAACTTTTTCTTTTTTACAATATAAGTTCCTGAGAAAAATATTTGATTAGGTCAGCTTGCTGCCGAATTCAAGGCTTTGCTAGACTAGGTGCTAAATAAAGCCTTGAATATGATAAGGTAGAAAACCTATCAAAAAAGATATCTACATTTTTGTATGACTTCTATGCCTTAAGATATTCACAAGGGGCAGCTAGTTGGTGCAGTGGATAGAGCACCGGCCCTGGATTCAGAAGGACCTGACTTCAAATCCGGCCTGAGACACATAACACGTACTAGCTGTGTGACTCTGGGAAAGTCACTTAACCTCATTGCCTAGGCGACAAAAAAAAAAGATATTCACAAGTTTACTGGGCATGGGTACTCCCTCTGCTTATGCAGCTTACAACATCTTCCCATCTCCCTGGTAGAAAATCTTCATAGCTGCTAGTGGCCAACCTTCTGAAGAGCCTCAAACCTTAGTGAGGTTGATCCTCAAACAATAGACCCACAAGCTATCTTTTCAATTTAAATTTGAAGCCCTTCCAACTTGGCAGGACTTCCTAAAGATGGCGTTCCACTGGCTTTCAAGAATACAAGGTCACCATGATCAGGCATTGGAACAAGACTTTACTGGAACAAGATCTGCCCAGATGTTTTACCTTAATTGAAGAGCCATGAGAGAAGGAGATTCCGCTTCTCATCCGCAAAATGGTACAACTAGAGTTCCTGCTTTGCTTTCACAATTCAAGAGTAAAAAGATAGAGCAATCTCTCCATTAAGTCCTAGTCTTCTTCTCTTTTCTCTTCTCCATCAGTATTTTTTTTTGTCCTACCCTGTCTACTGTAGTTTAGAACACATAATCTAGAGCAAGGGTGGGGAACCTGCAGCCTCAAGCTCCACACATAGCCCTGTAGGTCCTCAAGCATGGCCCTTTTGTGAAATCCAAACTTCACAGAACAAATCTCCTTAATAAAAGGATTTGTTCAGTAAAACTCAGCCAAAAGGCTGTACCCTAGGACCTAGAAGGCCACATGTGGCCGCAAGGCCCCAGGTTCCCCACCTCTGGTCTAGGTACTCAACTAAATTCCCACATAAGCGATTTAGTGGCATGAGATGTTCAGATAGATGGATAGGTGGTAGATAGAAGCCTAGATAGATAAGACAAACAGACACATAGGTACAGATTCAGAGGCACATAGATAGATGTACATATACATAGATAGATGTACATGTATGTGTGTGTGTGTGTGTGTGTGTATACACATTTCCAGGTAAACTGCATTTATACTTTGACATTGCTTAGTGTTCTTGGCAGAGGCTCTTAGCATAAACATTCCCTCCCAGGTGTTTCCTGTTGTCACTCTCCTTCGAGCTCTAGATCCTCCTCCAAGCTGTGACCCTTGAGGTTACAGCTTTTCTAACAAGCCCACCCTAATTTTATAACACACACACACACACACACACACACACACACACACATATTTAGGTCAAGCTATTGTGGTTTTCTTCTTTTTGGTATTGAAGAAGCAAGCTCCCTTTCCTGTCTGACCCCAAGATTTACTCCCTTCTGATTAAAACTACCACATATCCGATCACCTCCATTAATAACCATGGCTTCCTTTATGTTGCAACTAAAATATCACCTTCTGCAGGAAGTCTTTCCCAACTCCTCAGTTCTACTGCTTTCCCTCTCTTGATTCCGTCCTATTTATCCTGTACATAGTTGTTTGCTCGCTGTCCTCTTCATTGGATTGTGAAGTTCTTGAGAGCAGGAACTGTCTTTTGCCTCTTTTTGCATCCCCAGTGCTTAGCACAGGGCCTGGAATATAGTTGTTGTTGTTGTTCATCATTTTTCAGTATTGTCCAAACTATTCATGACCCCATTTGGAGTTTTCTTGGCCAAGATATTAGAGTGGTTTGCCATTTACGTCTCCAGCTCATTTTATTGATGAGTAAACTGAGGCAAGCAGGGTTAAGTAACTTGCCCAGAATCACCCAGCTAGTAAGGCCAAATTTAAACTCAGGAAGATGATTCTTCCTGACTCTAGGCCTGGTACTCTACACACTGTGCCACCTAGTTGCCCTGGAACATAGTGTACATTTAATAAACATTTATTGACTGACTGATTGAGCCTCTTCCTGCCTCACTAAGAATCATATTTTCCATTTCTTTTCTCCAGGCTCTGTTCTTATAATCCCTAGGCTATTACTTATTTACTGCACTCTGAATTAGGACATTCTATTTTTTTTTAATATAGTTCTATCTGAATTTCTTCTTCTGTCACCCATAAGTTTCTCCTAAGCCCCCTTAGTTATTCAAAACTACACTTTCAAATATAATCTATCCATCTGGTACACCTGAACATCTACTTCCCCCATCCTAAGCTATCATTTCTACCTTTACAATATTGTCATTCATATAAAAATATTTATGACCTGTATTTACATTTTAGCAAAGAAGCTTCTGATCCTTATTTTAGGGCATTTCGAACAGTTGACAATCACTTTGTAGAACAATGAATTTTGTCTGACCAGACAAAGTCCCTTGTTTTCAAGTTGATTTCCAAATCAAGAACATTTTTACAGAAACAGTTACCTTTTATAATACCAGGCACGTTGCTTTGGTTGATGGAATCAGCTGTCCAATACTCAATCCTTTCTGTTCCCTCCTCCTTTCTGGAAAGAGGAAGGCCCTTCTCAGGCCTTATGTATTTCCCCCTTGGGAGGTGGTTCAGAGGGCAATCTTTTCTTTGATTATAACCATTTGCTCCCTGCCTCCATCCTCTCTGGAGGTTTCATCAGTCACTCCATTTTTTCAACAATTAGCTCACTTTTAGCCTAGTGGAAATAACACGACCTTCACAACCATGTGGTCCCTTCCTCTTCTTTGCTAGTGAGTTTATGACCAACTAAAAGTTGTTAATACAATAATAATAGTTCAAAGTCCTCAGTTAGGAAAATGCCTAACATTCAGAAAGTGTTTTCGTTACCTGTCATATATATGAAGCAAAATCAAGATACAAAAAATACTTATACGAGAGAAAGGAGAAGATTATATAATAGCACCTATTATTGGATAAGCTCAGGGGAAGTTGGGGAAAAGAATAGCTCTTTTGGAAATTCCCTCAGTTCTTGAAGAGGCATTACAACCAGTCTGAGTTTTTATACCAAGATGACTGTAGGCATCCAAGAGTCTACCTTAGTATCTCCCTCCCTCCTCCATAGTACTACATTCTTCTCTCTCTCTCTCTCTCTCTCTCTCTTCTCTCTCTCTCTCTCTCTCTCTCTCTCTCCCTCGCTCTCCCCCCTTTCCCCCTTCCCCCTCCCTCTTCCTTTCTCCATCCTTCCCCCTCTCCCTATTTCCTTCACTCTGTTTCCCTCCCCCCTCTCTCATTTTCTCTCCCTTCTTCCCCCCTTTTGTGCTTTCTCTCTCTCTCTACTGATGCTGCTGTCTCTGCCACTACCATTGCTGCTCAGCTCATGCACTCTTCTCTCCTTCCTTTTATTCTATTTCCCCACAAACCATGTCCTTTTTTTTTTTTTTCAAGATTCTCAGATATGGCCAAAGTCTGCCTTCTTGTTCAAAGATCGCAATGGTCCAAATCACTATCAGGGCAGAAGGAAAATGCCTCTCCCTCTGAACTACAAATCCCAGAATGCCAGTCAGTTCTCAAGCCCCTGTCTTATTTTATTGCCATGCTAAATTCAAAAGAAAAAGAACATAGAAAGAGGGAAAGTATTTACATTGGAAAAAATGAAGCAGAGGCTTGACTTTTATTTAAACAAACTAATCACTGATAATCCTGGGCTTATATAACCAGGACCCCCCCCAAAAAATTGCTTTGACTCAATGGCAGGATTTTGCCTGACTTATCCAGCTAGTTATTTCAGTTTTCTACTTTTCTGTTTGCATAGACATAGCCTAAAGGATTCTATTAGTAACAATGAAAAGCAGACATCATCTATCTGGAGGCATTTTTAAGTTTCAAAACAAAAAGTCCATGAAATGTGCATGCATGTGTATATCTGTGCTGATTCACAAAGTACATTTCACTTTCTAACATTCTATATAAGGACAAAAACACTGGATTTTTTTTTCCTAATTCATTTCTTTTGCAAGCTATTTATTTCATGTTGAAATCATTGCCATGCTCTGGACAAATGCCCATAGACACATAAAAACCACAAGTTAGAAGGAACCATCTTGTGACTGTTGAGTTAGAAAAAAAATCAGACTGAAGACTTGAATGCATTCCTATAAACTACAGCAAAGCTATGCTCCCTGCCCCACCCCACAAAGCAAGGAAAGGACGTAAATGCCCTTCTTGAAAAATACCTTGTTTCCTATTCCTTTGACTCAGACTTACCATAAGGTATTCAAACTCATTGAGTCATGTTTTGTTTTGTTTTGTTTAGCTATTATGACTATTTTCTGGAGATGTCCTACATTATCATACACTTTCTTTACTTCATATGACATGGTGAAATAGACCAACTCTGTTTGGAAATTATATTTCATTGCATTTATTTTACATTTAACATTTGGACTTAGGTTTGGTTAAGGTTAGAAAAAAAGATTTGGATTCTGAATTTACTGTAGGTGAGAATCAACCTTAGGCTTAGAGTTTAACGTAGATCTTTCCCCATATAAATTTAAACAAATATTTATTTTCATCAGTTTCAAAACTAGAGAGCTGACGGAATTAAAATAATGCCCCATATTTATAGCCCTTTTTCTTTATATTCTTCTTTCTTATCTGTTATCTCATTTTCACTGCATAACAACCTTGTAAAGGCTGCCAGCAAATGCTGACATTAGCTGAGACTTTATATAACATGTTTATTTGTCTTCTATCTCTGAGCATTTTGCCTATGATGATATAAATATTGCATGTATCCACAGTTTGTGCCCTGTCTGCTTTTAGTGTTCTTGTACTCTGAAAAAGAATTAGCAACCTATATTAACTGGCAGAAAGATAAACCTCCATATAGATATAGATATGTACCACCTAATGAAATATAGTGTTAATGTCGTGACATAATTTAGATTCTTGTTAAAAAAAAATTAATTTTTTCAGAGCATGCTAAAAAACTTTGATCTTATGGGACTGAGCTAATTTGAATGACTTTCTGGTGAAATCACATATTTGGTACCTTACATTTACTTTGGTACCTCCTTGTGGCAACTCCAGAATCTCAAAGGCAGTGACAATAGAAGGCCATCCTTTATGTATGTGCCTGGAAATAGACTCTATGTGTCTCATCACAAGGTACGTGTTTTATCCATTAATAAAATGTAAGCTCCTTGAGGGCAGGAACTGTCTAGAACAGGGCTTCTTAACCTTTTGGTACTATGGACTCCTTTGGCAGCCTGATAATGCTATGGACCACTTCTCAGAATCATGATATTAAATGCATAAAATAAAGTGCATAGGATTAAAAAGAAGGCCAATTATATTGAAATATAGTTATCAATTTTTTAAAAGCCCAAATTCCAGCTAAGAACCCCTTGCTAGAGCCTAGGACAGTTGCACTTACAGGAACTTGATAAATGTTTATTAGATTAGATTAGCCTATTAAAGTTCAGAGAGTTTCTTTATCCTGAGAAAGAGAAGATTCAGTGAGGATATGATAGCTATCTTCAAGTGTTTGAAAGGCTTATATAGAAAGGAATTGGACTTTGTCTATTTGGCCCCAGAGTTAAGGAAACTGAAGTCAAAATTAAATTACTTGGCCAGAGTCAAACAGCTAATATATGTGTAAGATAAGATTCAAACTCAGGTCTTCCCTATTCCAAGGTGAACACCCTATCCACTGTACCACTTAGCTGCCTCATGTTAACTCTCTCAAAGCATGAAAACTGCAGCCTATTAAACTAAAATAAAAAAGCCCTCAAGACTCTTTCCCTCTTCCCTCTCAGGCAAGGTCTATCTGTATAAGTGCTCTAAATTCTTTCCTTTTACTATAGTCATCTCTAATTAAAAAAAAAAAGCTAATATTAAAAGAAGAGGCATTTTATTCAATAAATTATATATGTTATGTTCTAATCTAAACTGATTTTTCAAAAGCCTTTGTAAGTTCTTAAAAGTTCAGCTTCTGGGGGAAATGATTTTTAAAATGAGCACAAATTGAAAATAGAGAACTCAAAATGTCACATCATTGTGGTGAAAGACAGAGAAAAATAAACTGAAATGCAAAGGTCAGACGCACCAGTCATGTTGGACAACCCATCAAATTGCCCTGATTTAGCAGGACGGTGATGATGGCAACTGCCATAGAATCTTACCTAGGCAAAATTTTTTGCTTCAACTTCCGCTGTCATCCTGTATATTGTTTCTGAAGGCAGAACTCATTTCAAAGTGGGGGGGGAGGGAAAGAAGGCAATTAGGTTAATTGAGCCCAGAACTTAGGCACACTTGTCAAACCAGCTAATTCATCTCAGGTGGTTAGTTCAGTAATGCTTTCTACAGTCCCAATACTAGAACTTATTTTCCAATTGTTTCTTTTTACAGGGCAGGCAACTGGATGATCAGTAACACAATAAACCAGATGTTGGGATTTTGAGTCTAACTGACGTGTGGGCAGGAATTCAAAAATCTATAAAGCTTACATATATTGTTGCAGGCTGACCTTATAAATAGGTGAAGTAGGTGTTAGATTGTTAGGTATGATTTGGCAGGCATCCAGAAGCTGTTCCCCAGATTCTTCTCCTAATGCCCATCTCAGTTAATACCTTATAGGGGATGGTGATGAGTTCAAATAAAACTATATATGTAAAATACTTTGCAAATGATAAAATGCTATATTAACGCTAGTTATCATTATCTTAAAGTTATCATCACCACCAAACATCATAAAGTTATCATTATCATCATCATATCACCATGTGATAATTGGGGACACATAACTGGAAAATAGCAAGGACAGTAGAAGCGGGGGAGAAGTTTCTAAAAGATGATGAAACTGAGGCAAATAGATTTAAGTGACGTATAGGGTCACACAGTAATCCAAGTAAGCGTCTGAGGCAGATGTACTCAGGTCTTATTGACTGTAGGCCAGCAATCTATCCCATGTGCTGTCTAGCTGTCTCAGCAAATATCTACTGTGTTCAAAGTACTGTGCCAGGCCCTGAGAGAGGTACAAAGTTGAACTATAATACAATTACTGCAGTGAAGAAGCTCACAATCTAAAGAATGTATAAGAGCAATAGAGCAAGTTAGCAACTGGAAAATAGTAAATCAAAAGCTTTCCCAAAAATGTATACAAGATGGTTAAATGTCACAATGGATAGTGTTGGAGTCAGGAAGACATGAGTTCAAATATGACCTTAGACACTAACCAGCTGTACTATCCTGGGCAAATCATTTAACTACCATCTGCCTCCCTTCCCTAATCTGTAAAATGGGAAGAATAAGACCTACCTCCCAGCACTGTCATGAGGATCAAATACAATAATACTTGTAGACTACCTTAAAACCCTTAAAGGGCTATGCAAATGTTTGCTATTATTATTCTCAGGAAAACTAAGGATATTCTCTTGATTTGGTCAATGCTTCTGACTTTTGGGGGATTACAAATACTCTCTATCTTGGGGCAGCAAGATAGTTTAGTGGATAGAGCATTGGCCCTGGAGTCAGGAGGACCTGAGTTCAAATCCAGCATATAATACTCACTAGCTATGTGACTCTGGAAAGGTCACTTAACCCCAATTACCTCACCGAAAAAAAAAATACTCTCTATCTTGATCTGGTCTGCAATTCAAGGGAGACCAAGGACCCTATTCTAATATTCATCCAGCATTTTTGCAACCTAACAGAGTCCCTAAGTCTATAGGGTCTCACACCCTTAAAAGTGGCAACCAAAGTTAGAGGGGTCCTTCTTTTCCATGTGTTTTCCATGTCTAATATTTAAAGTTGGAGGTGGACAAGACAGTGATATTGAGATAGAAGCAAGATCAGCAAGAAATTCTTCATTCTCTTTGGCTTTTCTGTACCACTAACACACTTTCCTTCCTTAACATCCATGGCACAAGTCTCTTCTGTTTCCACTCCTGCCCCTGATAACTTATTGTTTCATCTTCTTCCTTCTGCCTTCTACGTATGGTTGTCCCTCAAGGCTCTCTCCTCAGCCCTCTTCTTTTCACTCTGTATATAGTCTATCCTCTCTACTTTCTCCCTCAGTAACTTCATTTACAGAACTTTAATAATTCCATCTAGGCAGATTATTCCCAAATTGATATTTTAGTCTCAATATCTCCCCTAGCTCCAATCCCACATCTTCATTTACCTTTTAGATACCTCCATTGATAGATCAGTTACGCCTCAAACTCAACATATCTAAAATGGAATTCTCCATCTTTTCTGGAAAATTTGGTCCTCCTCTCTGCTTCCTTCTTTCTATTTTTTTCCCCCAGGAACTCAGGTTCAAAGACTTAGAGCCATTGTTTACTCTTCCCAATTCATAATCCTTACATCTATTCAGTTGCTACCACTGCTCAAAATACCGATGAATTAATTTCCAGTGAATAGATCTGATCAGTTCACTTAATTTCAATAACTATTCATTGATTATAAGATAAAATAAAAACTCTTTGGCTGGGCATTCAAGGTATTCTGCTGTCTCCAACTGAACTTTTGTGGTACTCTCCCTTATTTTCTAAGCAAATTGTACAATTTGTTGTTTTCCTGTCTCATGCTGTTCTTTCCCAACTCAGTGACAACAAAGATTTTTTTTCCCAAACCTGAAACTGACTACTCCTCAATATTTCCAATCTCTACCTATTGACATCACTAACCCTTCATGAATCCTTCTTTCCAGTAAGATAGGTGTAGAATAATGGAGAAGGAAATGGCAACCACTCTAGTATCTTTGCCAAGGAAACCCCAAAATGGGGTCATGAAGAGTCAGACATGACTGGAAATGACTCAACAACAACAAAATGGAAAGAGTACTATATTATTATTATTATTATTATTATTATTATTATTATTATTATTATCATGATAGAACTTAGGCCTATGTTCTAATCTGTGTGATCTTGGACAGGTCTCAGTATATTCATTTGTAAAATGAGAAAGTGGACTTACTGATTTCTAAGTTCTCATCTTGCACCCCATCTATGATTTTACCTTGTTCAATTGAATTTTCTAACATTTATTTCAGCATATGCTAATTTTTTGCTATTACAATTGAGAATATTACTTTCTATTTTGCATCCCCAGTGCCTAGCACAGAGTAGGCAGTAAGCAAATTATTTTTAATTGAATTAGTGACAAACCAATTTTGAGATTACCTTGTCTGCTATAATGATTTTACAGAAAAGGAAAATAAAGGCCAGAGAAGTGAAATGTGAGCTGGATTATGCTCTTCCCCTTTCACCGTTTCCCCACTCCTGATTGATCTCCTAAAACATAGAAACAGGTAGTATCTTCATTTAACTGAATCCATGAAGAACAAGAGAAGAAAAAATACTTTTTCAGTTCTACTTCAAGGAAGTGTTAATGTGCTTGAGACAGGGATGTTTGGCATGTTTAAAATAGCATTACCTACAGGAATTAATAACAAAGAAAACTGGTATCTTGTTGAAATAGAGGAGGGTATAAAAATCCAATAATTAAAAGAAAATTCCTTCTATTGGTAATAAAACTAGTAGGTTGTCAGTTTTCCTCCCTATGGCAGGTGTTCAAACTACTTAGTTTTTATGTCAGTCTGGTGTTTATTTTCCTCTAAGATTTTCTCTGGAAAAAAAGAGGCATTCCAAAATTATTGCTCTTTTTTCCCCCTTTAAATTCATACCACACCACTTGGAAAATAGATGCTTTTAATGTTACATATTCATCTTTTTACAGAAGCAGGATTTTTAAAATGCTGTTTTTAAGGCTATACAAAATGTCTTTAACTTTTCGTTGTAAGCAATAAATATTCTTTCTTAAGGATTTTTTTAATTAGCTTTTCCCTCAGTCAGATTACGGCTTAAGCCATAATCCAATAGTTCTGCTGGTTTTGATGAAAGTTGTTTTTTATAATGTTCCTGATCATTAAACTGTCTCAGCATCTAGTTGGCTCATTTGGAATATTTTTAAGTGGACTGTTCTTATTTTCAGTGATATCAAGGTTTAGAATAAGACCATTTAGTATTGGTGAAAAAAAAACAAAGCAACAATCTTGAATTCAAGTAGTAGCTCTTCCGCTAACTAACTCTGTGACCCAGGGAAGTCAAAACTTTCCCAGCTCTCAGTTTCCTCATCTGCAAACTGAGGGGATTTCGACTAGACAATCTTCAAGTTCCCTTCCAGTCCCAACATTTCAAGAGCTCCTACTAAGGAACTTCCAGTTTCCTTCGGTCCCTTGGGATTTAATACTGAATACCAGAGACTAATTCATCTTGGTGTGCTGGAACACTCTCACACTGAAATGCCAACACAGTAAGTAAATAGGGTACTTTCTGGTAAAAGTCTTTCAACAGGGCTTCAGAATGCCTGCCTATGAACTAGGGCCTTCAGTCTGGCTAATAATTATGGGTGGTGTAGCCTAGCACTACTTTCTCAGGAAATAGTTACTTAAAACTGACATTTCCAATGAGAAATCATACTGAAAGTCATCTGTAAACTGTCATATAAAGGTAGGCTATCATAATTGTTTGTCCTTCTCTCTCTTTGTTTTATTGATACAAAGCTTCTGGTGAATGGATACTTTCATTATATGTGGGAGAGAGTATGTATTCCAGCTTCTCTTGGGCCATTATTTTCTTTGACTAGATTGGCTTTCTATTATTGTTCTGGGGAAATAACTGCTGCTGAAGTTATTTGGTTTTGTTGACTTGGGAAGCTGGGCCACTAGGGAAGATGGCAACAAAGAAGAAATGGGAATGGATTGTGGTGGCTTCTCTGCCCTCACCCCCAACATCTTGTGTTCCTTAAGACCTGCTGACTAACTGACTGACTAATCTAACATCCAAATCCTTGCTTTCGTGAATTTTCTTTTCTTCAACAAGCTATTCACAGAGCAAGATTTTGAAGGCCTGGACTCAAAGTAATATGGCATATTGGAAAGAGCACTCAAACTGGACTCAAAGGACCTGGGTTCTAATCTTATCTCTGTCTCTTCATGCTTCTTTGACTTCGAATAAGTCATTTCCTATTTGAGTTTCAGTTTCCTAATCTATAAAATGAGAGAGTTAGACTTAATGGTCTCGAAAATCTATGATCCTAAATTTTAGTAAAAGGATTTGTTCTGTGAAGTTTGGATTCAGTCAAGGGGCCACACTTGAAGACCTAGAGGGCCACATATGGCCTCGAGGCTGCAGATTCCCCACCCTGTGACTAAAGTAAGCTTTGATAAGGTAAAGAAAAGAGAAAACAGTTTGTGGTGCTCCCTTAAGAGAAGACAATCCTGAGTTGGCTATAAATATGGAGCAGGGGGAGGGGGGCGCACCACTGAGGTGCATCGTACCTTGGGATATGACGAGCCAGAAGGAGGTAAGCAGAGAGAAAGGTGCCAATGATAAACTTAACTTAGGGATATATATTAGATCTCTGATTTCACTGGTATGAGGAAATCCTACATGAGGAAGCTTTCTCTACTGCTACAGTTTAGCATCTTCTCAAAAATTTATAGTCTTAGAGAGCTGCCTAGAACATAGAGTGGTTAAATGGGTGGCCCCAAGTCATGTAGCCAGGGTGTGTCAGAGGCAGGACTCAAACCTAGTTCTATCCTGTTTCGGACCCTGATTGCCTCTCTTAACTTATTGTTGTTGTAGTCATGTCTGACTCTTCATGACCCCATTTGGGTTTTCTTGGCAAAGATACTGGAGTGGGTTACCATTTCCTCCTCCAACTCATTTTACAGATGAGGAAACTGAGACAAACAGGATAAGGTGACTTGTCCAGGATTACAGAGCTAGTAAGTATCTAAGGTTGGATTTGGAACTCAGGAAGATGAGTCTTCTTAACTCCAGAGTTGGTGCTCTATCCACTGCACCACCTAGCAACCTGTATCTCTTAACTTAGTTCACCATTTTATTTGGCAATAGTCATTTGATAGTAGGATAGGAAGCATGAATAGGGAACCTTGTAATTTTTCTTGTTCTATTTTTAAATTATATACTGGTGTGAATTTTACAAAGCTAAACCAAAGACTTAGTCCTCAGGTTGCCCCCTGAATTCCTTATTTTAGTTATTCTAGAGAGACACAAAGTGATATATAAGAGACAAGGCAGTCAGATGACCAATCTGTTTGATGTCACATAAAACGTAGCATGGCGCTGATATGAATTAATTAATGAATGAATCAACTAATTAATTAATTAGTAGACTGACAGATAGATAACCAAATGATTGAATGAACGAAAAGCAGCTGCTCTGTGACACTTGAAACACATTCAGTTCAATTCAACTCAATTCAATTAACATTGGATAAATGCCTCTAATGTTTTAGGCACTGGAAATCCAACAATAAAAAGAGGCCTTACCCTCCAGGAGTTCACATGCCACTAGGAGTTGAGTGAAAAAGCTACCATTGGAAGAACTTATCACAATATTCTGCATTTCTTTTGTACACTCTACGCATTGAAATATTCAATATTTTAGATTTTTCAAAGTTTCTTGTATGGTAGGGTTTCTTCTCCTTAAACTTTAATTTGGAAGTCAATATAAAAGTACTTAACCTTTTAAGACTAGGTGAGAACAAATGACAATTGAGTTATTCCTTAAAAAAAAAAAGAAGAAATAAGCAACCAATTTATGTTGGAGACCACTTACTCCTTTCAGAGATAATCATCTGGGAAATATATACATGCTCTGCTTTAACCATGATATTTAGCCCTCTAAAGCTTTAAAACATTTTCCTTATTTAAAAATTCTGATTTTATTTTTAATTAAAAATCTATTTTTTTCTCCTTCCCACTCCCCTTTCCACTGGGGGGGAGAAAAAGAAAAATAATCGCTTTTGACAAATATACAGAGTCAAGCAAAACAATTTCTATGTTAGCCATGCCTCAGTCTGCACCTTAAGTCCATTACTTCCCTGTTAAAAAGTGAGTAACATGCTTCATCACTAGTCCTCTGGAAAGTTGGTCAATCAGAGTTCTGTCTTCCAAAGTTGCCTGTGTTTACAATGCAGTTATTGTATAAATTGTCCTCCTGGTTCTGCTCACTTTACTCTGCATCATTTCATGTAAGTCTTCCCAGTTTTCTCTGAAACAGTTCCCTTCATTATAGGATTATAGTATTTCATTACATTCATATAACATAGTTTGTTCAACCATTTCTTTACCCATATTTTACTGTTAACTCAGTTGTCTGCAATGATAGTAGCCAGAAGAAAATCCAAAAATTACTACCATATGTTTTGATTTTACATATATACATAGTCAAGTGTGTGTGTGATTGGACATCCTGGGGGTGAAAAATATTTTAAACAAAACCATAAAGCCCCAGATTAATAGGACTTGGGAAACAATCTAGTTACCCAGTTATGTCTTACCTCTCCTTCCCTCTTCTGATACTGATTCCTTCATGTTCCTACTCCATGTTAGAGATAAACAACATCACATCTTAGATGCCTATAAGCACCAACCTAAGAAGTTACTCACTGTCTCTAAGCTTATTGTCTAACTTGCAAGCTATGTGAACATGGAGAAGGGAGAGGGGTAATTAAGTATAAATTAAAGTTCAATTCAATTATATTTTCCATAAAGCCTTCCCTGATTTCCCTAGCTGGTTTTGACCTTACCTTTTTCAAAGCTTACTAAGAACTTTGCTTAGAACTTATCACTTATTCTTTTTTATTATTATTATTATCTATTTAGTCCACTTTTTAATCAGTGGATCAATTAAGTATTTAGTAAGTGCCTAATGTGTATTATATATAACACTGTAAATTCCCTGAGGGCAGGGATCATATCAAATTCAGTAGCTGCTGCTTGCCACAATTGTACACCATAGCAATTTAATAAATATGTATTGAATTTGAAATAATAGACGTGAAAGCATTTTCCTAAGTTAAAAATGCTATATAAATTTAGTATACTGCAATTATCATGGTTAAGGTTTAATATATGGATGTTGCTTTCTTGTATTTAGACTCTATTATCTCAATAATAAATCTGTAAGAACTGACATTTTAAGAAAGAGAAGATATCCTGAGCTAAAATTTTTATCCCAGAGCACCCCCTGCAACTCTCTTTCTACTCAGGAAAGTTTGTTGACATAGACAAGTCTGAGACTTAGACAAAGTCTCACACTTTGACCTGTGTCTCATTCCACAACTTTATCCATATGTCTGCCTCCCACCTCTTCTTAAATGCTGTCAAAATGTGTTTCTATGCTGACCACAGTTCTTCTGAAATTCTTGTGAAATACTTTAATCACTTCCTCCCTTGACTATTGCAGTTTCCTCTTTTGTAGTCTTTCAAAATCCTTGCTGTTGAAAATTTGCTTGATCCACAAATTGTGGCCAGACTGCCTTTATGAAAGTGAGCCTCTCCCATTGTTTTTTCCCCCCCCATTTCTTCAGTCACCAAGTGGAATCCTCACCCACTCTTCTGGTTCCTTACTGATGGCTGCACACTGCAATCTCCTCATAGAATCATAGGATCATAGATCGGACAGAAATAGAAGGAGCCTCTAGAGGTCATCTGATCCAGCTCAGGTCTAATTAAGGAATTAGTTTCATATTACAGGTGAATTTATTTCAGCCCAGAGAAATCAAATGACTTGCTCAAAGTCATACAACTAGCAAGCTCTAAATAACCCTTTTCTCTGGTTATTTAGCTTGCTCCACTACATTTCTGTTTTCTGGATCTTGATTCAGCTTTGCCACAGAGCATCCTTCTATCCACTGCTTTATCATTTCATTTTATGGCTGAACTAATAAAGTTCTTAACATTATTGTAGAAAATACTAAAAAGTCTTCTCAATGATTTAATCATCCTTTTGCATATCTGCTGAACTCCTCTTTCCATGCTCTTCTCATTGAACTCCTTGTGTAAAGGAATGAGAAATGGGATAGGAATTTGTATGGACAAGAAACTGGATAAGAAAGAACTGGATTGTGTTATCTCTCCCATGCAATCAGCAGGACTTTTCCCAGTTTTTGCACTTTCATAAAAACAACTCTACAGACTTCATCATTAGTCCTTAACTCCCATTACCTCCAATTCATAGAGCATTCTCTTTTCCTACCTTTCCAACATTATTCCGTTATATTTCCCATTATATCTCAATTCTACTCAAACTGGCCTGCTGAATCTTCCCCAAATACAACATTTGATTCTCCTCTGATGGGGAATTATTCACTGTCTTTGCAGAAGTTGTCCTCTGGAATGTACTCACCATCATATGCACATCCAAGTGCTTTGCTGATACCCTTCTCCCCTCCTCTAGTTATTATCCCTGTTTACTTTTTGAAGTGCCTTCGGATTACCTTTTGTACATATTATGCCCCTCCTCTAGAATGTAAACACCTTTAGGACAGGGATGATTTCATTGCTGTATTTGTATTTCCAGCACCTGACACTGTCTTGCGCATAGTAGACAATTAATAAATGTTAATTGAATTGAATTCTTTGAATTTTCCTATCCCTTCATAGCAACTCTATACTTCATAGCTAGTGTCATTCTCACCAAATGATTATTCTCTTAGGATAATGTCCTCCCCAACACCTGTTTCATTTATTTATTTTTCTTAGATTTTCTCCTTCAGTATGCATATATATACATGTGTGTGTATATAAACACATGCACGCATGTGCACGCACATACACACTTGTATATATAAAATATATCTTTTTTTAGTAAATTCTCAGAATCTGACTCATTCAGCCCAATTTTTTCCCCATGTACATGGAAACCTGGCAATGACATTGTGTCATCAAGTGTTTGAGGAGAGGCAGAAAATTTTCATATTCTATCAACATAGGATGCCAGAACCAGATCTAGAGCTAAAAGAGACCTCAAAAGTCCATGCCCTTTATTTTATAGATGAGGAAACTGAGATTGAGGAAAGTTAAGTGATTTCCCTAAGATTACAAAGATACTGTCAGATGAACGTAGGGAAAATGGCAAGAAGATATATCATTTCACATTCAGCTATAATACTGTTGTGTTGAAGATAAGCAAGGACAATTTTCTCTCAGTTCAGACGGGCCACTGTGCTTTCCAAGAAAGCATGCCTCTGGCTTGGAAGATCAGCCATAAGCATAGCAAACTGAAGTATCAGATTATGAAGTAATCATCTCTTAGGTAGACTACTGCAGTAGCAGCCTAGTCCTTGCCTCAAATGTCTCACCACTCCAATCCATCCCCAATACAACTGCCACAGTTTTGTATTGTTTTTTTCTTAAAGTGCAAGCCTAACCATGTCACATCCCTAGTCAATAAACTCCAGTGGTTTCTTATTGCCACTAGGATGGAATATAAACTCTTTAGCTTAACTTTTAAAACCCTTCACAACCTGCCCACAATCCACCTTTCCAACCTTATTCCACATTATTCCTCTTCCCATATTTTTCAGTCCAGTATAACCAGTCTTCTTGCTTTTTCTCCAACACAAACTTCTGTCTCCCATCTTTGCATATTTGCACTGATTATCTCACATGCCTGAAACCAAAGCTCAGAATTATTTGTTTTCTTCAAAACTCAGCTCAGTTGATAACCTTCCACATGAAATCTGTCCTGATCTCCCTAGCTTCTAGTGTCCTCCTCTCCCTAAAAGATTTATTTTATGTTTATTTTATTTTTGTATATTCTTATTTATGTGTATGTTGTCTCTCCTCATAGACTATAAGCTTCTTGAGGTTAGGGACTGTTTCATTCTTGTCTGCTCATGCCCAGAACCTGGCACATAGTTTATAAACGTTTGCTGATTGATTGAAAAATATAAATAGGGTGATTTGGAACAAAATCATAAGCATTCTGGGTATGTTTATCATAGACAATTTTATGAGAGCCCTTCACAGTAAGATTTTTTTTTCATTATTCACATCTGCTTCACATCTGCAGCCTTTCTAGCTGTATCTGTAGTGTAGTGGCAGTAGTGATATCACAAGTACCTCTCCAGGCCCTGGCTTCTGAGTATTCTGCCCAGTTGAAGAGAAATGGGGATCTAGGACATAGGATTGGGGCACAGAGAAAATCTATAGAAAGCAAACTGGAAAAGCTATGTGCAGCTGCCTAAAATCTCTTAGGACCAGTGGTGTCCAGATATGCTACTATAAACGCATCTGGCAGGTCATAAGGTCAGGCTTTCAGGTCAGTAACCATTAATTCATCTGTCAGACATTTTATCAGTATCAAATCTGGAGTCTCCCAAAACATTTATTTTTACTCTACTCCAAAAAGGTATGTAGATATGCTAAGATATTTGAGTCTATAATTATTACTATGTTTATTCTTTGGACACTGAACAGAGCATAGAATTCAACATAGGCACAGCCCAGTGGGTCTGGCAAAATGTTTTCTTGCTTATGCCTCCAAATCTTTTAGTTTGCTCTTAAGCCTACGTAACATGCAGGACTGAGTTGGTACCAGCTAGAACCACCTCACTAGAGCCAATTGGGAAATTTTTAGTGTGAGCATTTATACCTCAGAAATCAGCAAATGCTACACATTGGGGCTTGATTTATTGTGTTGTCCATTGTCTAGACTCAAGAAAGATTGCAAGATTGTCTAGGCTCAAGAAAGTGATGGAGAAAATGTCAATAATGCAAATTCAACTTAAAAGTGTATCTCAAATGCACTTTTTTTTCCTGGAGAGCCAGTCATTAAACACTTAGCAGAATACCCCTGAATATACCAAAAATGACAGTTGAATGTTTGTCTGTGAGACAACCTACCACATTCCTGAGAGCCAAACACAATGCAGAAACTTTATCTTTATGTAATCAGGGAGAAAATTAATAATATATTTTAAGTTGTAGAAAGTGACAAGGACTCATTCTCAAAGGACATTTGAAAGGTTTGTCATTCAAAAATATGGGTCATATGTGCAAAAAAAGGGGAAAGCTTCTGTAGATTGATTTTTAAAAAGCCAAACAGCCAAATATCATTAGTGGTCTCTTTTATAAACTCTTTGCTTGAAAGCAAATAAAAAGAATATGACCTAATTCTTCTTTAAAATAAAGTGAGAAAGACAAAAAAGTGAAACACTTCCTGTTATGATATAATCAGAAAATCTTTTGGTATTAGTATATTTCCACTGGATCTTATTAATACCATATTTTCATAACTCAAGAGTTGTTTTCAGCTTAAATTTGCAAAGGAAAGCATTGTGTTCCTCCTCACAGAGAATTATGTGAACATTTCAGGGCTACTAAGCATAAAAAAATGCTCCATTGACAATAGCAAAATTAGTAAAACTAGACTATGGCAAATAGCTTGAGGGAAAGACATAAAGTATATGTAAATATGGCCATATGTCAAAAAAAAAAGTACCAGCATGTTACTTTCAATAACAATAGTGTTTGTCCAGACACATTATTGACCAAAAATATCTGACAATCAATATTTCATTTAAATCATATGCTAGTCTATACAAATTTAGTCCAATATGTAGGAAGTCTATGTCTTTATGATGCCATATGAACAGCTGAAATTTTAAAAATACAGCCAAAGAATCAGATGGTTTATCCCATCTCCCTCATTCCTACCCCCATTTGACCAGATTAGTTAACTACATTTTTAAAACACATCTAATTCATTTTGCTAAACTGATTCAGGCTACAAGGAGACCATATGTTTTAAAGAAAAAGAGGAGGATTCATTTATGTTGACTTATCCATCAATGGACAATCAAGTCTTTGATTCTGGGGCTTGCAGAGGAGATGCTCCATAAAATAAGAGAACTAGTTGGTGATCAGCTAGAATGGTAGAATGATTGCTCGCAATGTGCAATGATCCTGCTTGGATCCTTCAAATGGATTTCTGTGCTAGCATTTTCAACTCCACGATCTCTTACTACTGTGCTTCCCTTTTGGTCTGCAATGGTATTTTTGTTTCTGGGAAAGAGTATTTGATGGCAAAAATATATAGGTTTATCTTTTAGTTCTGTTCATCCATCTCAAGGACTTTTAAAGTTACCTAATAACTCTCTGAAGGGCAGTGAGGTGGCACAATAGACAGAGCACCAGGCCTAGAGTTCAAAAGACTCATATTCGGGACTTCAAATCCAGCCTCAGACACTAACTGTGTGACCCAGGGCAAGTCACTTAACCCTGTTTACCTCAGTTCCTCATCTGTAAAATGAGCTGGAGAAGGAAATGGCAAAATCACTCCAGTAAATCTGCCAAGAAAATTCCAAAGAGTCAGACACAATTGAAAATGACTGACTGAATGAATAACTTTGTAAACACTCAGTTTGCATGTAACTATATCTCCCTGAGCTGTATTCCATTAGATCAACAAATTTATTAAGGGTTTACTATGTGCCAGGTACTGTGCTACGTGCTGGAAATGCAAAAACAATGCCTGCCCTTAAGGACATCTTGGGCATTGTCTACATGGATCAGTGGAAAGTAATTCTTTAGAATCACAGGGCTATGCGTTGCAATGCTCCCTGGGATGTATCTTCCTCTTCCCAGGCCAGCCTGTGCTGAAAGCACCTTATCTGTCATATATAGACTTCAATCCTCCAGGGAAGAGACTTCCTAACTGGTCTCAGTAACCTGTTCCCTCATAACAATCCTTATCAGGAAATCCTTCTTTTTATCGTATCTAAATCCTTCCTGCAGCAATTTAAACCCCTTTCCCTCTTTGGTAGAGCAGGAGAACAGCTGGTCACCATCCTGTATGTAATATAGGTTCTTTGTTAAAGACTGTTATTAGGTCACCCCTCTTCTCTTATCCAAGACAAGCAATTCCAGCTCCTTTAACCTTTCTTCATGGGTCCTGTTTTCCAACCTTCTAATCATCTTCCACGATCTCTTCTGAACTCTCTCCAAATCCTAGATATATCTCTTAAGATGTGGAGCCCTGAATTGAAGAGTATACTCTGGTGAGAATCTCTCTGTCTGGTGATGAATTGAAGAAAAGACTATTTATTAACAGCTGTCTATTTTTGGAGAGTGCATCAGCATTAGCCCTCGACAATATGGAGTTTGGTGCTAAAATAGCATCCACATCAAAGTAAGGGAAGCATATCCTTTTTGTCTTAAACTCCTAGCTTTGTAAGAGCACACCTAAAAGAGTCTTTATGAGTCTTTCAAGACGTGTCTCAGACTGAGAAATAGCAATGCCCAATGACAAAGGGGGAGAGTTCCTATGGTCTAAAATCCAGAAAGAGCCTTTTCTCTGGCTCTTAAATGATGTAATGTGGGAAAATCCAGGAAATGGGTCGATTCGATTCAATCATATGAGGAATGATTGAAGGAACTGAGTGTTTTCATCCTGGAGAAGTCTGAGGATGGAGTGGAAAGGAGAGAGGTGGAGGAAGGGAGGGTATCATAGCTGTCTACAATAGGTTTGACGTCAGGAAAACTTTCCTAACCAGTAGAGTTCTCCAAAAGTAGAAAGGATTATCTGGAGTTGATGAGTTTCTCCTCCTTGCAGGACTTCAGGCAAAGTTGATCAACCATCTGTTTGAATATGGGTTAGACTAGATGATGACTAAGGTTCCTTTCAACTTTCAAATTAAGTGACTTAATAGGTAAGTGTGTGTCAATGGGCTATTTGGGAAACAATGTGGCTTAGTGGAAAGGCCAGAAGAATCAGCAGACCTGGGTGTACATCCTGTCTCTGATGCTTATCCTGTGTTTCTTTAGACAACTTATTTAACCCCTCTGAGCCTCAGCTTCCATATCTGTAAAATAGGGACAACATTCTTAGTTCACACGGTTGTTGTAAGGTGCTAACGTATGTAATGGGGCTGTTAGGTGGCACAGTGAATAGAGCATCAGCTCTGGAGTCATGAAGACCTGAGTTCAATCCAGTCTCAGACTTTTTATGAGTTGTATGACCCTGGGCAAGTCACTTAACCTGGTTTGCCTCAGTCTTCTCATCTGTAAAATGAGCTGGAGAAGGAAATGGCAAACCACTCCTGTATCTTTGCCAGGAAAACCCCAAATAGGGTCATGAAGAGTCAGATATGACTGAAATGACTAAACCACAACAAAGTATATAATGATGATGATAATAATAATAATAATTGTTAATATTTGTATAGGTCTTTCAGGTTTGCAAAACACTTGTCAAAAATGCAACACACATGCACACTAATAGCCAGTTTACCATTACACATGCTAACTGAAGTGACAGAAATACTTATTAGATTTAGTCTTTTCAGTGAATCAAATCAAACTTTATTAATCAATGCATACCAATAACATAACCAATACCCTCCTTTAAGAGCAAACTACCACACTGAGTCAGAGGTTTTTTCATAGCAGACTCACACCAAGGTTTCCTCTCTGCCCAGCCAGAGGCCATGTATCTCCCTTTGAGGCTGTCATCTGGCAAGTCTCTGAAAATCAATCAATCAGCACTGCCCTCAAGTGAGCACCATCTGCTCTAGTTCCAAGTGTGGGGGAGAGAGGAACCAGTCCTAGTCATGACCTAGGAGCTGGCCAATGTGCCGGCCCTCCTGTGGGTTTCTTACAGTCCTAGCTATGGCTGTTCCTAAATTGTTTACTATATAATTGGATTGGTAGTTTATTCCATAAATTACTGACAAAGTTGTTTAAAATATTTTTTCATTGGTGGTCTTTCTTATCAGAGGGTACACATATGTTTATCAGTTATTTAGGGACACACATTTATTGCATCATTCCATATAAGTGCTTATCTCATTGTTGAAAAAGAACATATACATTCAACTTACTCAAAACAACTTAATCACGAAATGGAGCCTTAAAACAAAATGGAGTCAGTTATGCTGAGTTGTCAAACTTACTCCTACTGTCTGAGAATAAGTAATAAAACTTACTCTTGCTGAAAAATATTGTCTCATTTTATCCACACAACAACGCTAGTAGGTAGATGTTATTATTTTCTCCATTTTGCGATGGGGAAACTGAGGCAGGCAGAAGTAAAGTGACTTGCCAAGGGTCACACATCTAGTGTCCGAGGTTGGATTTCAACTCATGTCTTTTTGACTCTATACCTCCAGGCTGGCTCGCTATATGTGAAGGGCTATATAAACCTTAAAGTGTTATATGAAATGTCAGGTATTACTATTGTTAATAAGTCTTTGTGCATAGTACTTTGTTAGGTATCAAGTATTAAAAAAAATAGATAAGACATGGTCCTTGCCTCTGTGAAGTTAGTAGAGGATTGAAGAAAGGCTTATAATCTATATAGATATAGCTATATGTAACGTGAAATGAACATTTTTTAAAGTACGAAGGAAAGGTGGAGCATCTTTTAAGCATAGGAAATGGTGAGAACCAATGAAAAAACCAATTTGTATGATGATGATAATAATAACTAACACTTATATAGCACTGCACTTAGCAATTATTCTCATTTGATCCTTACAACAATCCTGAGAGATAGGTGCTATTATTATCTCAATTTTACAGATGAGGAAACTGAGGCAGAAAAAATGTGAAGGGATTTGTCCAGGGTCACATAGTGAGGAGATGTCTGAGGCTAAATTTGAACTTAAGTCTAATTCTGATTCTGGACCCAGTGCTTTATCCACTGTGCCACCTATCAGGGGGATGGGGGTACAAAGAAAGGCAAAATGTGGCCTCTCCCCTTCAGGAGCTCACATTTTAACGGGGAATTGTTGTTGTTGTTCAGTTGTTTCAGTCCAGTCTGACTCTTTGTGACCCCGTTGGGGGTTTTCTTGGCAAAGTTACCAGAATGGGTTTGCCATTTCCTTCTCCAGCTCATTTTACAGATGGGGAAACCAAGGTAAACAGGGTAAGCATTTATATAGCACCCAGTATATGTCAGATTACACAGCTTGGCAACTTATGGGAAATAATAGGGGAGGAGTTAAAGATGAATCTGAAGTTTCAGCATACAGCACCATTAATTTAAATAAGTAAATCAGAAGTTGGGGTATGTTTGGAGGGGGAAATATTGAGACAGATTTTGAACATGTTGCTAGTGACGATCTCCACTAAAATCCTCCTTGAAGAAGCAGCTAGGAGGACAGTGGTTAGTTTGTTGATGTGGAAATCAGAAAGGCACGGGTTCAAATCCTACCTTGCCAGTTGTGTGACCCAGAGATAGTCACTTAACCTTTCTCAGCCTCAGTTTCCTCATCTAAAAAATGAAAAGTTTGAACTCAGTGGCCTCTAAGATCCCTTTCAGCTCTCAATTTATGATAATATTATAATGCCTCATTATGGTGGGGAGGTGACCTTGAGTTCTCAAAGGCTATGTCAATGGAGTATCATCTCTATAGGGCCTACCAAGTTGGAAAAGCTTTGAGTATAGGCCCTGCTGGTTTTCTACTGTCCAAGACTATTCTACTTCCAGGACAAGATTCTAAGCCAATAACTTCTGAGATCTCAAGCAGGCAGGCAATTCCCCACTGGCCATCTCACTCAATAAAACAGATAGATAGGTAGATACATACATACATACATACATACATACATACATACATACATACATACATACATACATACATACATTGATACATACATACATAGATGGATACATACATACATGCATACATTTGTAGATAGATACATAGATTAAGCATTACACAGCTTAGCAACATGAGATGTGGGAAGTAATGGAGGAGAAGTCAAAGATGAATCTGAAGTTTCAATTAAGTACTTACCATATGCCAGGTATTGTGAGAAGTGCTGAAAATACAAATGCAAGCAAAAAGAAAGATAGTCCCTGCCCTCAAGAAGCTGACATTCTAATAAGGAAAGACACATAAAAGGAAGCTAAAAAAGGGTCCCCCACTAGGCAAGATGAAAAAATACTCCAGGGAACCACTCCTGGTTCATAGTTTGAAGAAAACATGGCTATCTTGGGTGCTTCCTCAAATAAAGGTTGGGAAGGAACTCATCAATAAGAAAAGAAGGTATAGGGGTGGAGACAATGTTGGAGCCAGCTAAAAGCCTCAGGAGAGTTGATTGTTAAATTTTAAGTAAGAGCGCTTTCATTTCAGAAATCACAGAGGCCACAAATTAGGGCTTAATTTATTGTTCTGCTGATTGTCTAGACTTAAGAAAGTGATGAAGAAAATGCTAACAATGCACTTTAAACTTAAAAGTGTGTCCTGCTTCCTTTTTTTTTCTCTAGAGAGCTAATTATTGAACATTTACCAGGATACCCTGGAGTAGAGTGATGTAGAAGGTTACCAGAAAGAGGTGGAGAGGTAGTCAAAGGAATCAATTATTTTCTTGAATAGAGATATATGGGGTAGATTTGCAAGCAGGCAGATTCCCTAGAAAATATCTTCCCTAATATAAATATGTGGATTAACATGAAATGATTAAAAAATTTAGAATATAATTTCCAGTAATCCTAAAGATATAGACACATGAGCTTTCTAACAATGAGGATGGAATTAAATTACAAACCATTACTCATAAGATTCCACTGGCTTTATTTGACTTAGGAATGAGAGAGAGCTAGGCTGGTCCTCCGACAACAAACATGTCGGCCATCCCTGGGCCCATACTTGAAACCTTTCCAGCTTGGCAGGACACTTCCATAGTTTGTGTTCTGCTGGCAGAGCGCCAGGGACCCAGGGTTCTCCTAGCCATGTTGAGGTATCAAAGAAGGACCAAAGTGGACCCATTTTACTGGTCAGAATACCAGCAAATATATACTTTTTAAAAAGAATAGTCAATTCTGCTTGGAATTTTACAGTATTGTTTTCAATTAAGTGAAAGAAGCCAAACTGACTAGACAGACCAAATGAAATTTTCCAATTTTAAACACAGGAACCTTTTCCTTAGCTTCCCTCTTTTTTTTTTCCACCAGCTTTCTCTGATCTCCTCATCTCCTTTTGATTATCTCTTCTCCCCACCCCCTAAGCTCCTCTTTCTCTTCCCCTATCTCCTCTCTAGTATTCATTGTTCCCTGGTGCCTGTCCCAGTATAGAAAGACTGATACTAGAACAATCCTTACTGAAAAAAAAAAAAGAGGGGGAGGGATTTAATTAAGGAAAGAAATAAGTTACTACTGCTAAAGGGTGAAAACATCAAAAAGACCCAACGGGATTGAATATATGTAATTTCCCCTGTTGTAAAGCCACAGGACAGGGAAGGAAATAGAACTTCTGAGTGATCATTAAGATGTTACAGCACCTGGCACCTTGACTTTCCATGGTTCTCAATGTGAGCTTGCAAAGCCTTTGCTTCCAGAAGAAATTGTCACTTTTCTTAATCATGAACTGAGGCTGGGATGAAGCAGCTTCCTTGTTAACTGTCTCTACAATCTGCCACATGCCTCTAGATGATTATGGACTTCAAAAGGAAGGCATGCTTAGTAGTGGAGATGGGGAGAATTATACCCAAGATGAATCAGAGTCAAAAGAAGTCAGGAAAGACTTTTCAGCTCTAATGAGGATTTCAAGCGCTGGGCTGGTGTTAACCAGCTTGTTTGGTAAGCTGAAAATATTATGCCCCAAGTGTAGGAAGTCTGACAGCACAGCACTTGTGGTGTTATCAGACAAATATCTCTCTGTAACCTGGACTCTGTGTCCAAGACTGTGCACCACCTCAGGTCTTGCATGGAGTTATGTCAACACATGACTCAGAGGAGGAGGAAAAGGAAAAACAGGCATAGAGGGAGAGGCACAAGCAAATACAAACATTAGCCAAAGTAAGCCAGCTTGGTTTTAAATGGAAATGTGAATACATTAAAACCCACTCACACAATCACCACCCAAAGATAAAATGGAGGGATCCAGCTTAAGTTTTATCTGGGTTTTGTCATTAGTAAGCCTTTTCTACTCTCTAAGAAAGAGGAGGAGGGAAAAATCCAGAAAACTGATACTCTTGTTAACATTTCCCTTTAATCCATGCTATTCTATCAAGTTTGAGAAGCATTTTAGTTAAGTGCGTAGAAAAGATTGTAGGATTAAAGCTGGAGGAGATGTTTGAGTCCATCTATTTCAGGGGTACTTCCCATGGGGTCCACAAATTTGGCTTTTTAAAAAAATAGTTTGATAAATTTAAATATAGTTGGTTTCCTTTGCAATCCTTCATATTTTTTTCCTACATTTTAAAAAATATTATTCTGAGAAGGGATTTCCCAGACCAGAGGCAAGGCAGCCTTGAGGCCAGTATGGCCTTCTAGGTCCTTGGTTGCAGCCTTTTGAGTCTAAGTTTTGCAGAACAAATCTTTTTATTAAGGAGATTTATTCTGTGAAGTTTGGATTCAGTCAAAAGGCTATACTTGAGGACCTAGGAGGCCACATGTGGCCTCAAGGCTGCAGGTTCCCCACCCCTGCCCTAGACTTTACTCGGTTGTCAAAAAGGGGTTCATGACACACAAAAAGGTTAAAAATCCCTCATCTGGACCAATCCCCTCACTTTGACAGATAAGGAAACTGAGACCCTGAGAATTTAAATGAACTTTCAAATGTAACAGAGGTAGCAAACATCAGAAGCAAGGCTAGAACCCAGATCATCTACCTCCAGAGTACCTCCTTCATCTACCTCCTTCCCCTGTACCATGACTGGCCTTGAAAAGAAGAAGATCTAGTTTCCAGCTTTCCCTCCGATACATACCAGCCATGTATGTAGACTACATGTACTACAAGCAGACTACAGGATACTTAGATAATCTCCTAATGCCCCCAAGAAAGTCTTTAAGATGATCATTTTACTAACAAGCTGCTGATTTGCAATGGCTAAAGGCCTTTCCACACTATGAGTTCCCCCACACAAATGAAGTCCAGTCTAGACCAAAAAAAAATTCATAAACATTATTGACTTCTCAGTCACACAATTCCCATAATGCTTTGTGCTCAGATTATGACCAAATTTCCTGAATAGTTTACATATAGAGTCCTTTGTTAGTAGAAAACAACACTGAGAAGTAGAGCTAGTGTGCTACAAAGGGGTCAAAAAATTATTAGTTTTTAGTCAACTCAACATTGTCAGGTATTTTCATCAGATAAAATCTGTCCAACTTTATTTCCCCTTCCTCCATAGAAAGTAAATCTCCTTGGGCACTTAAAATGAGCTTGTCTGGATTACAAAAATGCCTCTCTGGTCCTGAGGAATCTTTCATTACTCTCTCTACATAGGATGACATCATTAACTGATTTATTTATTTATTTTGCCACCAGGAAGTACTGACTGAAAAGGAAACCTTCATTTCCTTTTGGGTATACAATAACAATTATGTTTTAATATAATGGCAATTATTTCAGTTTGTGCCTAAGTGCCAATGATAAATTTAGATTAGGAGCTGAATGTTGTTTTCTGTACAGTGCTAAGTAGCTGGCTGCATGGATGTCCAGGGAATTTACAACTATATAATTTACACCAAACGTCCTTAACCCTTCTTTGTGTTGTGGATGGCCCCTTTAAGCACTCTGCTGAGGCCAATGGACCTAGTCTGAGAATACTGTTTTTAAATGCATTAAATAAAATACATAGAATTATAAAGGAAACCAATTATATCGGAATAAAGTTATCAAAATCATTTCTAAAAATAAAGTTCCCAGACCTCAGATTAATGGCTTCTGATCTGCTTTATCCCAGTCATTTGAACCAAATATAAACTGACTTGGTTAATCAGATAGTTCCAAATTAATTGGAGAAATTCACACTTTTGTTGACTATGTAGGCAGAATAATAACATAGATATCAGAAGCTAAGAAGGAAATGAAGCGGGGTGAGAGAAGACAAGAGATATGATTCTACCACATTAAAGAGTTAAACTTTCTAGGTGAAACTTCAGAAGAAATCTTGTGATGGAACTTTTCCTCTTTATTGGCAATGGAATGTTAGTAATAATGATGATTACTTTGATCACCAAACATCTCACTCTTGTTATCTAGTTATATTTTATAGGCAGAAAAACTTAAGTGGAGGGAAAATTTAATGATTTACCCAGTCATATAGTTAAAAGAACTATTTCTCAAACTGGCCAACTGAAAAGGAGTAAAATAAGCTGAGCTAACATCGATAAGGCTGTTATAGCCTCATATAGCTCAGCCTCATATCTTCTTTTATATCTTAATAGGGTACACCAAACCTCTAACTAGGGCAGAATGTCTAGGGCTTTGCCTCAGGCAAATATATTTGAAGGGTGCTGATGGTACTTTCCAAATTTCAGCAGCTCAGTACCTAATAAGTGAAACTAATTAGTTAAAATAAGAAATTACTAAATGGTAACTTCCTCCTCTATGATAGGCTAAGCCTAAATCAGGCTCAGTTCTTCCATTCCAAGATTTGTTATTGTTGTTGTTATTAAATGCAGCAGGCATTCATGAATCATAAAATCCAATTAAAAATTACTTTAATCATTAAACATTGACAGTACATAATCGAATAATAAAAGAGACATAAAATACAACTCTACTTTTGAAATCACCACATCATGAATCTGAGAAAATGACTTGCAGGCAGTTGGAGCTCAGAAAAAGACCTCTGACAATTTTCTTCTGCTCCTACTTGGAACTACTCTTTTTTATATTTCAAGCTAACAGGTATGTAAGTCACTACGTAAGTCCACCTAAGGGGAAGGGAAAAGGGCCTACCTGACCACAATAGCTATAATAGGCCCTGGGAAAAAACCCAAGTTCCTACCATTTCGTGCTCCCCCAAAATCATCTCCCAATTGAGCCAGCCAAGTCTTCTGATAGTGGACTGATGTTGTCCCAGTGTCTCTGTTGTGAAGTTCCCCCAGCAATGACCTCAAAGTGGCACAAGGTCTCTGATGCCTCCACCAACTGAATTAACATTGAGTTTGTGCTTCTCATTCTGAGCATGTTCTATGCCTTTTGCCTCAGATGCTTACAATACTAGTTATGGCTCATGCGCCACATTTTATTACACAAAATGGGTAACTTGGAGACCCAACCAAGCTAATAATAATAATAGTATCTATTAAGGTTTACCACGTGCTTTGCACATATTATCCCATTTTATCTTCATAATAAACCTGGGAGGCAAGTGCTACTTATTCCCATTTTAGAGATGAGGAAACTGAGGCAGACAAAGGGTAAGTGAGTTGCCCAAGGTCACATATCTAGTAAGTGTCTGAGGCCAGATTTGAACTCAGGTCTTCCTGTTCCAGCACTCCATCTACTGCACTACCTCACTGCCTCAATATTCATAAAATTTCTTGATAGGGGGCAGCTAGGTTGGGCAGTGGATAGAGCACCGGGCCCTGGATTCAGGAGGACCTGAGTTCAAATCCGGCCTCAGACACACTACCTGTGTGACCCTGGGCAAGTCATTTAATCCCATTGCCTAGCCCCCCCCAAAAAAATTTCTTTATTAACAAGATATATGAGTTAACCTATTCAATTTCTCAACCTGTTCAGGAGAAAAGAGGTTTTCACAAATCTACAGTGAGTAGTTCTCCTCAAGGTGGAAGGGATGAGCTGAACCTCCCACTTAACATGTTTGGTCTAATGGAGAAACAGCTCTCTTACTCTCCTGTGCATGAAATCATGGCTCCTCTATATGGACATTTTCTTACACCCATTCAGCTTTCTGGTGATTGTCAGCTTAACAAAACAAGCCTGTAATGGACCCTCTCCCCTACAAGTTACAGCTGATAATGCCCGGATACTTAGTTTCCCTTCTGTTTAGCTGAATAGTATCTCTTAGACATCAGTGGGAAGAATATAGCTCACAGTCTTTTGGGTCTCCAGCAAAGTTTTGCTTGAATGGAATATATTGAAGACTTTATAGCTTTCTCTCTGGAGAAGCTACAACTTTAATGAGGACATGTTTCCTCTATATATGACTTTCAGAATAATTTTATATAAAACACAGTAAATGTTTAGTAAATGTTTGTTGAATTGAATACTAAGTTTTTAAAGAAATTCAAACAATTAGTTGTGTAGTGAAGGTCTGAAAAACTGCATGGATTCTCCTCTGTGCAATTTACTTCAATTCCACAAATATATATTAAACTAAAAATTGTTCAGTTGTCCAACTTTTCATAACCTTATGGACCATGGCATGTCAATGCTCTCCAATGGGGTTTTCCTGGCAAGAATACCAGAGTTGTTTGCCATTTCCTTCTCCAGTGGATTAAGGCAAACAGAGGTAAAGTGACTTGCCCAGGGTCACACAGCAAGGTGTCTGAGGCCAGATTTAAATTAGATTTGACTCCAGACCCAGCGCTCTATCCACTGAGCCATCCAGCTGTCCCAAACTAAGAACATCAATATGGAAAATAACAATCTCTTTCCTCAAAGAGCTTATATTCTAAAAAGAGTAGAGATATGTAACTATGTAAGTATGATAGAAGGTAGAATGTAGTAAAGGCAAAGGAAAGACTTTGACAAAGTGATATAATAAAAAGTATGTTGTATGAACATTCAGGAGTGGGGAGAGCCTGTTGTTAAACATCTACCAGCACATTACAGTTACAACTAACTGCTATTGTGTGTGTATTGGAGGTAGTTTAAGGGTGGGAAGAAAGTCCTTTAAAAAAAACATTAAAAAGGATTCCCCTACTCTAAACTTTGGGAACTACTATTGTAGGTTATTACCTTTAAATATAGATATTTTCATTACGTGTGGAAAAGAAGAATTTCATCATGAACAAATAAATTAGCTAAGTTCTGTCTCCCTTGGAAAAACTACAAATAAAACCTTAGATGTTACAGTCTAGCATGGGGATAAAGGAGATCCACAGATGCCATAGAATGTTGTGTATTATAATTAAATTCATTATAGTGTTGTAGAGCAAGGTGCTGTCATTTCTAACTCTAAAGTATCTTTTTAAATGAACCCCTCCTTTCCAGTTCTATCACTACCACCCCAACTCAGATCCTCATTACCTACTCCTTGGACTATTGTAACAGTCTCCTATCTGTTCCCCCTTTCAGTCTCTTTACCTCCACAATCTTTCATTCCACTGCCAAAGTAAATTTTCAGAGGTCCTTTCATGGAATAGAAAGGAACCAGCTTTGGAGTCTGAAGATCAGAGCTCAAATCCTGGCTGTATCGATTACCACCCATCTCTACCCTTCTCTGGCTTTCCCTTCCATTGTGCTCTCTGGAACTACTGTCTTATTTTTAACAGACTGCCCCTCATATTAGACTCCTTCATCAACACTCCTATCTTCTTGCAATTATGAAATCTTGGTTCTGCCAAGAAGATGCTTCATCCTTGACTACCCTTCACAATTTGGGGTATACCTTCTCTCCTGTTCCTTGACACACTGGGACAGTAGGAGAAGTAGGCAGACTTCTTGCTCCTCACTGCCACTTTCAGAACTTCAGTCTTCCTTCAACCCTCAACAAACTTCCCTCCTTCCAACTCTCCCTCTCTCTCTCTCTCTCTCTCTCTCTCTCTCTCTCTCTCTCTCTCTCTCTCTCTCTCTCTCATATATATAGGATATATGAATACTCAAATATATACATACTTATATATATGTGTGTGTATAGGTACATATATATACACACACAAAGTACACTTCCAAATAGCTCTTTTTTGGTAAAAAACATTCTTCATATCAAAAATGATTGATTGGTACCATTTCCTTTCTCTACTTATATGTCCAGGACAGTAAGCTTAAGGCAGAGAGTTTTCATAGGTGCTGAATATGAATAAGTTTAAAATGATGCCTCTTACAATGGAGCTAACATTGCCCCAATATGAAGTCTAGCTAACTTATACCAGATTTTTATTAGTTGTTCCAACTGCATCTAATCAACTGTACCCAAGCAACTTAACTAAACTATTCAAAAACAAAGACCAAAAAGAAGATGGGGGTGGGGCAACAGAACCATGAAAATTTATTTTGGAAGTCAAAAAATATTTTCAGGAACATAGGCATTGGTTAATCAAACTTCCAAATTACTTAAATGAATTCTCTTCTCCTGGAATTGAGAATCCATCATGCTAAACATTCATATACATGTACACAAATATGTGGCTAATTATTGAGCATTCACTGCATTTCCATAGAAATCCAATATAATAAAAGGCAAAGAAATGGAAGAAAATCTGCCATTGTCATGAAAAAAAAATAAAAACATTGTTGGCTAACCCACAGCCCACATGTTGTATACTTCTTCGCAACTTCATGGGAGGTATGAGTTCATTGGAGCAGGCTCACAGAGTATGAGCCAGTTGAGATCACAGCCTCTTCTTGCTTGCAGTGAGTGACTTTATGAGTTTCTGTGGCCAAAATAATTCATCATTTTTAGTGGCAGATCTTCAAGTGATGAGACTCTTCAAGCTGTGTAGTCTAGTAAGATTTGGCAGAACTCACGCTCTGCTTATATACCCTTTGAGAAGTTTGGATCCTCTCAGGGGTCTGCTGGTAAATGTTTAACAAGCAGCTCAAGGAGCAGGGGAAATGTATGCACGACACATTTTTAAGTTTAATCTAAATCACGCACACTTTCTCCATCACTTTCTTAAGTCTGGATTGTCCATGAAACAATAAATCAAACATTGATTTTAACATTTGCTGATTTACAGGGTGTAAATGCTCACAATGAAAATTTAACAAAATTGAACAATCCATCTTGCATCAGTTGATATTTATAAAGCACTGGTACACAATAGTCACTACATAAATGCTTATTCCCTTCCCCCTTTCCTTCTCTTCCCCAGGCAGCTCTTGCTAGGCTGTTCAAGTTGGCACCTGTGGTGCTCTCCACACCATGTGACATTAAAATAGGTCTTTGACTGACTGTGCTGAATATCACTCTAATGAAAACCCAAGCACTACGCTCTCCTCCTGGATACTCTCTCCTCCCCTGGCTTTCTGTTCCTCTGCTGTTTCTAAGAATTCTTTACCTAGCTATCGGGGTATTCTGTAGTCACTTTTACTATATCCTTATCATTTATCTCTCCTCCCTTTAGCATGGGTTTTCTTTAAGGCTCAGAACAGGGCTGTCTTCTCTTTCTTTGTAAACTCTTACTTGTTGACTTAATCATCTTCTATGGGGCTTCTGTGCAGATGAATACCAATTCTACACATTTGACACTAATTTCTTTTTAGCTACAGATCTGCATCATCAACTGTCTCACCTAACCTATTGCAATAGCCTCCTAATTGATCTCCTTGCCTCCATTCTCACCTCCTCTTCATCATCTTCACCACCTTCCGTACAAGTGCCAAAATAATTTTCCTGAAGCACAGATGTGACTATTTCAAAAGTTGTTCAAAAGTCCTTAAGATAAAATAAAAATTCCTTAATCTGTCATTTTAAGATTGCCACAATCTGGCTTCATCCTACCTTTCCACTCTTACCTTACATTACTCCCCTTCACACATTTTTAAGTTTAATCTAAATCATGCACACTTTCTCCATCACTTTCTTAAGTCTGGATTGTCAATAAAACAATAAATCAAACATTGATTTTAACATTTGATGATTTACAGGGTGTAAATGCTCACAATGAAAATTTAACAAAAGTGAACAATCCATCTTGCATCAGTTGAAATTTATGTATGGCACAGACTGGACTGGACTCCATTTCCTACTTCCATGGATTTCCACAATCCACCCCTCACACTCTCCTCATCTCTACCTTCCAGAATACTTATCCTCCACCAAGGCTCAAACCAAGTATCACCCTGTGTTCAAATTCTACCTCCGAGGCTTACTACCAGTGGGACCTAGGTCAAATCATTTAACCCTCCCAGGTCTCAGTTTCCTCATATGTAAAACAAAGGTTTTAGATTCAGTAGTCTCTGAGGTCCCTTCTGCCTCTAGGTCTTTAATCCTATAAATCCCATGTAGTCTTCCCTGATCCTCCCCCACCATCCAATTATTAGTGGTTTCTACTTCCTCAAATTACATCATATTTGCTTATCTGTGTACATGTTGTATTGACTACCACCACCAATCCCATCTGCACACACTCCCCCTCCACCCAGGAGAATGTAAACCCCTTAAGTTTAGGGAGGTTTTCACTATCGTATTTCCAGCACTTACCACACTGCATTGCCCATAGTTACTCAATAAATGTTCTGAAGTGAATTGAATTGAATTGAGCAAAAGTAATCCAATTGGACTAGTCTGAGGAGGAAAATAATATGAGGTAAGGCTGGAATACAGAGTCACCATTTCAGTGTTAATGCTGTAGAAAAAAAATTCAGTGCCAAGTGATGGCTCATTCAAATGTTCCATACATGTGACCACAGCAAGACCCTATGGTCACATTGTGTCCCATTGAAACATTTATATCCTTCCTTAGTTACAGAGAAGATAGATAGATAGATAGATAGATAGATAGATAGATAGATAGATAGATAGATAGATATGCCTATATATAAATAGATGTAGATATATATCTATAGATAGATTTACCTATATATGTATATATACCTAGGTAGATAAATACTTGCATATATAGATACACTGATATATCTGTATCTAGATAGATAGATGTATCTAGAGAGAGACAGAGACAAAGACAGTGAGAAAGAAAGGGAGAGAGGGAGAGACAGAGAGACAAAGAGAGAGAGAGTTCAGTTCTCCTACCTTCTACCTATGCTGTGACATGTAAGCTCCCTAAACAGTAAAAAAAAAAAAAAAGCTTCCTCTGTTGTCCCGTAGTTAACAGATTATATTGCCACCAGCTCCAAAGCATCTATGGGCTATTCTATTCAGAGAACAGGGCAGAAAAGTGTCATATACTGAACAAGAGGCTACTTTTCCATTGGTGAAAGAATATTGCTAATCAGGACGAATAAGAGGACAAGAGAGAAGCAGCAAAAACATTGGGTTTGGACCTTGAACTTAAAAAGGCCATCAAATTAAGCAAATTCCATCGTGCTTTAGCTATGAGACAAAAGGACTTAGATAATCTCATCTTCTTTAATATCAAAGATTGCACAAAAAGTAAATTCTCTTAATCATTAGTTTATTTACACTGAAATAAAAACATCAATTGAGTAAAGAAATTCAAATTATCTTAATTTGGAGGACCTCCTATTTAATATCTTTATTTTAGAAGGACCTATGATTTCATCGATGTATGGCACTCACAGTGAGGAACTCTGGCTACCAATATAGATCAGTAACTGTTGTACAATTTATAGTTTTAGAGAGTTTTCTGAGGCACTGAGAGATTAAATCATTTGCCCAGGGTCACTCAGACAGTATATGTCAGATGTAGGATTTGAATCCACAGCTTCCTGACTCTAGCTAGCTCTCTACCTACTATTCTACACTGCCTCTTGAATTTATCCTACCCCAATATTTTATTGTAGGTTTGGACCTCAAACTCAAAGAAGCCTTCAGATTTTAGCAACAATTCTCATACTTCAACTACAGAACAGAAGCGCCAGAATAGTTCTTGAGAACTATAGCAATGGAGAACACCCCATCAAACTATAAATGTTTTGAGATTCCTACCATGTTCTGTCACCTGAATCAGAGCCCTACCTAGGTCAGGGTGACTAGAGCTCTGAATGTAAAGGACATAAAACATTTCTGTTTTAGAGTTGCTCTCCTGAGGTCTTACCATTTGTAAAATGTTATGGAGAAAGATGGTAGAATACTATGAGTAATAGTGCCTTACTTATAAAGTAAGTGTCTTACTTATAAAGTGTGTTAGTAATAAAGTGAAAGGGAAAATGAGCCTGTGGACAGCAAAGAGTGAGACTCAAGCCAAATAATCTCAAGATCATTTAAAGATGAAACTGACCAGAGGACAATAAATAGATGAAAATGGAATGGATAGGGTAGCATTTCCACTTTTCTCATTAGTGTCTGTAGAAACACCACGTTTGGATTCTTAAGCTCAATCCCCTGTGTTATACATGTTATATGGAGAAATAAAAATGGCACTAAGAAAGGTAGCTGGACCACTCCAAATTTACACAGAGGAAATTCACGCTTGAAGTGACAGAATTTTGAGAATGGAGAGAGATCATTTCTCAAGAAATATAAAAGGAGGAAAGCTATCAAATGCTTTTGGCAGAGAGATGATGGAGTAGAGGTTCAGAATGAGACAAGCATTTTCAGACATGGCTAATGGAATTTTATTTCCCTCAAAATTATACGTACTTTTTTTTAATCAAGGGTAGGCTTCTACTGAGGGAGCATGCAGTTAGCGGGAAGTAATAAGTGTGAAAAAAAAAGAAAGGAAAAAAGGTAAGAGCATCAACAAAATATTTTTAAATACACAGAAAACAAAAAAGTTCCCAAGGGATACAAACTGGGGGCTTTTGTTACTATCTTATTAAATTTAATATGTGTTCTTTTAAAACACACTACGTAACAGATGTTCACACTCTTCTTTGTTGTTCTTTTTATAATGGAATGGTTTTGTTTGTTGATAAGTGTCAAGTTCAAAATAAATAAGAAGAAATTTTAAAACAAAACAAACAATTGGGAAAAATCATAGATGATATCACTACTCCCCCCCAAAAAAAAAAACAACAACCAAGAGGGCGTCAGGAACTACTGACCCCTACTTCAGCATGTCTACAAAATTGTTATGAAAATTATTGACATATTTTTCAAAGGCATCCTTACTGAAAATATGAGAAGGAAACTTGAAGGCTTTAAGAAGTGTTGCTGTTGACTTCTAGTTTTAATAAAATTATAGGGAAATGTTAATAATGAAGATTAAACTTTAAAATAAAGCCTATGTTCCCAGAGAATCAATTGTCAAACATTTACCAGCATATCATTGGCAGCAGGCTACCAATATCTAGCATCTGCAGTAGGTGTTCAATAAATATTTTTTGACTGACATGCAAAATGTGGCATAAAATATCTAGAATATATGTGATCAGAAAAGGAAGAAAGCCAGTTATGTATAGGAAAGAGTAATAAGAGATAGGCAGTCACATGTGGCACCAATTGTCACATCATGTCAAAAGACCAATAGCAAGAGTTCTTAACTTGTTTCATGTCATAGACTCCCTTGGCAGTGTGGTGATGCCTATGGACTCCTTCTCAGAATGGTGTTTTTAAATGCATAAAATAATTAACAATAATAACTATCAGTTACATAATGCTTTAAGGTTTGTAAAGCATTTTAGAAGTATTGTATCATTTTATCTTCACAGCAATCCTGGGAAATAGATGCTATTATTATTCTAATTTTACAGATGAGGAAACTGAGGCTGGCAGAGGGTAAGTGACTTGTCCAGGGTCACTCCAGTAATGAGAGTCTGAAGAAGGATTTGAACTCAGGTTTTCATAACTCCAGGCCCAGTACTATATTCACTAAACCACATATCTGTCTTGCATACACAATATTTCAAAGGAAAATAATATACTGAAATTAAAAAAATTAAAAAGAAACAAGTTCACATACCCTGTGTTAACAAGCCTGAGCTAGGGGTAAATTTTCAGCACATTGGGAGGAGGAGGAGGAGGAGGAGGAACTGGCAGGTTGGGACTCCAGACGGCAGCTACAACTCCTCACAGATTACTACTACTGCTCAAAGAGGACCAATGATATCATGAGGGTGACATATTGACATTCCCATGAATTGGATTTAAATGAGGCAGAGTTACACAGAGTCATCAGCCTCACTTTCTCCTTCAGAGTCATCCCAGTCCAGTGGCAAGACATACGTCAAGATGACGGGTGACGGCCACACCTTTCACAGAGTTGTAAACCGAATAGAACTGAATGAGATTGTTGTAAATTAGTGGCATCAGCTTGAATTCTAGCCTCCCAAGGAAATTTTGCATACCCATCTACCTAATGAACTGAGAAATAACCTCATCACACACTGGGAAGGGAATTCTCTTTTCAGGGTATCCGAAATCCAGAAAGGGTTCTGTCTATACTGCAATATATTTACTGTACTTTTGTCATTAAACTAATTCAGATCCATTTCAAATATGAAAACTCTGCAAACATATTTATCATATAAAATACTTTGATCTTTTGGTTCACTTTAGGTATTTTAGAAAAGGTTATACCTCCCATGGTTTTATGAAAGTAAATAGAATTATTTCAGAAAAAAACACATTTCAACCTCTGAAGAACAATTCAATTAATAAATAACATTAATTGACAAATCTATTGTAACAATATATACACCACCTCATACTTATGTTTTGGTTAGCACCAAGATATCTTTACTTACATTACAGTTTCCTAATATGTCTCAAGCTCATCTGTCACGATTCTAATGGGAAACCAGAAGAGACAATTCCTCTTGAGGAATAGAAAACTACTTGAAATAGTGGAGGATAAGAATTCTTTTTTTTATTTTTTAAACTTTATTAATTTATTTTGATTTATCAACAATCACTTTCATAAGCTTTTGAGTTTTAAATTTTTCTCCCCCTCCCTCCCCACCTCCCTCCCTAAGACAGCCTGCAATCTGACATTGGCTATACATATACTCTCCTATTACACATATTTTCACATTAGTGACGTTGTAAGTAAGAATTAGAACCAATAGGAGGAACCACCAGAAAGAGGAAACAAACCACAACAGAAGAAAAAAAATAGCAAATAGTATGCTTCGATCTTCATTCAAATTCCATAGTTCTTTCTTTGGATGTCGATAGCATTTTTTATAACGAGGCCTTTGGGGATGTTTTAGATCCTGGTATTGCTGAGAAGGCTTAAGTCTATCAATATTAGTCATCACACAAGGTGGCTGTTACTATGTACAACATTCTCCTGGTTCTGCTCACTTCATTCAGCATCAGACCATACAAGTGTTTCCAGGTTTTTCTGAAATCTGCCTGCTCATGATGAGAATTTTTAAAAACAAATTTTCCCCTGGGGTCAGAGCAACTAAACTATTCCTTTCAAATGGAATACTCTCTGTGCTGTACTTTGGCAATTTTGAGGGAGAGGACCAATAGAGGTTTATATTACAGGAGACATGTTTGCAAATAATATAACAGCTGACGTTTATATATTGTGTTTAGGGTAGACACTGTAAGGTAGGGAATGCATGTATTGTTTATCCTCATTTTTATAGAGGAGGAAACTAAGGCTCGGAAATGAAATTACCCTTGCTGCTAATTACCAGAACCAGAATTCAAACTCAGATCCCCTGGCTCTGCCTTGGACCACAATGACCAGTTTAGTTAATAATGCAATTGACTGCACAATGGTTGATACAGAGAGACCAAATATGCAAACATCTGCACGTGAACACACATACAAAAATGGAAGAATGAGCAATTCATTATGTTTAAGGCTTAACCTATGAAAAGAAATTGTGTAAAAATTCAATAACTCCTGGAGTTCATCATCTGTGTAACCTTTTGCTTTAAAAAAAAAAAAGTCAGATGCCTTGATCAAATCACCTAAGTCTTCTAAGGCTCTGTCCTAGGCCCTCTTCTCTACTCCCTCCCTCTATATTACTTCGCTTGGTGATCTCATCAGCAAAAATGGACTCACTCATCTTCTCTATGCAGATGATTCTTAGCTCTCTTTATCCAGCCCCAACTTATCTCTTGACCTTCAATCTCACATCCCCAACTGCCTATAAGATATCTTGAATTGGATGTCCCATAAACACCTTAAACTCATCAAAGCCAAAACAGAACTCATTTTCTTTCCCCCAAATCCCACCCCTCTTCCAAATGTCCCTTTTATTTTCAAGAGCCTCATCATTTTCCAAGTTACCTAGACTCACAAGCTAAGTGACATCCTTGAATTCACTTTCTCATTCATCCCTCCACCTCCCATAGTATCCAGTCTGATCCTGTCATTTCTACCTTTGCAACATTTCTTCCCTATCCTGTTGCAAGCCTTCATCACCTCATACACAGACTATTGTGATACCTTTCTGGTTGGTCTTCCTGCCTCAAATCTCTCTTCACCCCACTTGGCTGTGCATGGCCTTAGAGTCAGGAAGACCAGAATTTAAATCCAGCTTCAGACACTTACAATCTGTGTAACCCTAGATAAGTTACTTCACCACTCTTTGCCTCAGTTTCCTCAACTGTAAAATGGGGCTAATAATAGCACCTACCTGTTGTGAAGAACAAGTAAGATGTTTGTGTAAAAAAATAAAATAGCACAATGCCTACCACATAGTAGGCACTATGTAAGTGCTTGATCCCTTCCTCCCCCTTCCCATACACTCCCCTATACTCTATTGAGTTGCAAAAGTAATCTTCCTAAAGCAAAATTTTGACCATGTCATTCCACTACACTCCTACTATACTATACTACACTACATTCCAATATACTCCAGTGGCTTCCTACTACTCCTAGGATAAAAAATAAAATTCTCAAATAAAATAAAATAATCTTTTGAGTTTTTAAAGCCCTCCACAGCCTGGTCCTTCTCTACCTTTCTAGTCTTCTTACAATGTACTGCCCTCCATGTATCCTGTGATGATGCAGCACTGGTGTTCTTGCTGTTCTTCCCACGTGAGCCTTTTCACTGGTTGTTGCTCATGCCTTGAATGCTCTCCTTCCTCACCTCCACCTCCTGATTTCCCCACTTCCCCACAAGACTCTTCTCAAATCGAAACTTCTTCAAGAAGCTTTTCCCAGTCTCCCTTAATGTTAGTATCAATACTGAAATTACTTCCAACTTACTCTATTTATAACGTGTGTGTGTGCGCGCGCGCGCGCATGTGTGTGTGTGTGTGTGTGTGTGTGTGTGTGTGTGTGTGTAAGCTTTCTCCCCCATTAGAGTTCCTTCAGGGCAGGGTCTGTTTTGTGTTTCTTTGCATCCCCAACACTTAGCACAGTGTCTGGCACATAGTAGGTGCTTAATAAATGCTTGTTGAGTAGAATTGTCTTCACTTCCCCTGGCAGCCACAGTCGTAGCTGGGGCCAAATTAGTGAAAAGCCTATTTGTATCACTATGTTTTGTTTTGTTTTGTTTCTTCCCTAGGATTGACTGGGTAGCCTTCAGTTTCTCAGCCCAATACTTCCCAACATCTTTGGTCCTCACAGATGTACAAAACTGGAGATGAAGGAATGCCCTAAAGAAACATTGCCTAAATTGGGAAGAAATCTGTTTTTGACTCATTACTTTCCAAGTGTATAAATCTACTGGGGGGGAAAAAAAAGAAGACAAGGAATAATGAAAGAACTCTGCTAGAATTAGATCCTTTCTCCTAGGGAGGAAAAGTGTCCATTGGTGAATACTCTGTAGTCATATCTATCAGAGATTACCATTCTGATTTTTACTTATGTTAAACTTTAACCAGGAACTTTAAATACCAGTGCTCACATTCTTAAAGAAGAAAACAAATATTCTTAATGAATGTAGAAGGTGATGCTGAATTAATTTGATTATTTCTCTTCAAAGTTATCCTTTTGATATCTGACTTGGCCATTAAAAATAAAACATGCTCTTTAATAAGGGCCATGCATTTTTTTAGTCTAATGTGATACACACAATTCACATTTTTATTTGTATGTTTATTTGTATGCAAGTTTAATTTTAAGAATGGCATAGATGCCTATTTGAACTAAAAATATACATTAATGTTAATTTCTCCTGACTTCTACCTTATGAACTACCTGGAATTGTAGTTAGAGAGGTAACATGGTGTAGCGTATGGAACAGTGGAATCAGTTAGGAAGACTTGGGTTCAAATCAAGACCAATACATTTACTAGCTGTGGGACACTTACCATCTCTATGCTTCTATTTCCTCATCTGTAAAATAAGGAAGTTGGACTTAATAGCTTCTAAGATTCATCTATATCTATGATCCACCATTACCCTATTCACCCAGACCCACAACCCACATGTCATTCTCAATGCCTTGCTCCCCTCCCACACATCCAGTCTATTGCCAAGTCTTATCAATTATACTTTGTGTGGCACAGTCTAGGAGATTATGTTACTTTGTACTTTTTCTCCCACAAAGTGAGAGACACTTCTCCCCCCTGACACTGTTATTTCTTTGGTGCAGGCCCTCATCAGCTCACATACTACAATAGGCTATTTTTCCCAGCCTTACTTCTCTTTCAACTCCAATCCATTCTCCACTCAGCTAACAAAGTATATATCTGACTATGTCATCTGTCTATTCAATAAACTCTGGTAGCTGCCTATTATCTCCAGGGTCAAATATAAAATTTCCCATTTGGCTTTTAAAAACTTTTTTAACCTGGCCCCTTCCTGCTTCCAGTCTTCTTACTCCTCATCCCATTCAACATATTATAAGATCCAGTGACTCTGGCTTTCTTGCTGTTCCTTACAGAAAACTCTCCATCTTCACCCTCCATGCCTTTTCTTTCTTTTTTTATTTTTTAAAAAATTAATTTATGGAATGAAACAAGCATTTCTATAACATGGTATAATAAAAAGATAGTTGCACATAAAACTGCAAATCTATTATATACAACTTTCTTTTAAATTTATAATAATAATAATATATAATAATATGCTATATATTATTATATTATATATAATTAATAATAATAAAAATAATAATAATAAAGTTATCATGTAAATTTCTTTTTTTCCCCTTTTTTCTCTTCCCTCCCTCCCACACCCCATGCCTGGAATGCTCTCCTCATCTCCTCCTCTTGCTTCCCTGGATCCCTTCAAATACCAGCTAAAATCTTACCTTCTACAAGAAAACTCTCTTGATCCCCTCTAATACTAGGGCCTTCCCTCTGAGGCTATCCCCAATTTATCCTGTGTACATCTTGTTTGTTATGTTGTCTCCTACATTATACTGTGAGCTTCTTGAGAGCATGGGCAGTTTTTGCCTTTGTATTCTCAGCACAACGTCTGGCACACAGTAGGTGTTTCATGAATGTTTGTTGCTTGACTGAGTGATCCTATAATTCTTCAAAGGACAGCTTAGGTGTCACCTTCTACAGGAAGACTTCCCTGATCCCCATATTTATTATTACTATTTCCACCTCCTCCTGGGGAAAAGGTGGAAATGCTTTGTATTTGCTTTATGTGAATGGTGTATATACTTCCATGCGTATATGTTCTTCTCCCATCTCCAATAAAATGCAAGATCCTCAAGTGTAGGGGCTGTTATAGTCTAACATAATATCTGGCACATAGTAGGTCTAAATAAATAATTGTTGAATAGTATTTCCTATTTCTTTTTAAGTACGGCATATATTCAGTTTTCAATTCAATTTACAGCATATTTTTTTGGACATGGTCAATGTGGTAATTTGTTTAACTATCCATGTGTGTTACAAGTTTTTTTTTTCCTTTTTCTGTTTTCTTCACTGCTGGGGCAAGGAGAGATAGATGGGAGAGAGAATAAATACCTTTTTAAAAAAAAAAAATTAAATCTAATTACACTACCTGATGGGAATGCAAAGATAAGGCACAATACCTGTCCTCTTATGCACTGAGCTTTAACATAATCTCCCAGACTGTGCCTACACTTTCACAAGCCTCAAGCAATTTCCACCTGTTCACCACATTCCTGTTCCTGCTACTCATGGTTCCCAATATCAGAAGTAGTCAGTCCCTTTACCACTTCTCTGGAACCTCTACCATTCTTTCTGACCCTTCTAGGGGAAGTTTACAAGAACTCTCATCATGGGGGAAATGAATTGGCTCAGCCTAAATGCGTACGGCTCTGGCACAAAGCCTAAGTCCTCCTTTCTGTTCATTTTGGACAACTGGTTGTTGTTATTGTGGTGGTGGTGATGGTGGTGGTAGTAGTGATGTTGGTATATTTAATAAGCCAGGTGCCTCTTGGATTCATTCTACATACCTGAATTAGAACAGAAATCCAAGCCTGAGAGGGCTATAGTGGGACCTGACATCCCTCTTTGCTCTAGTGGGAAATGTCTTTGAAATTTCTCTTTTAAAGGTTTCATAAGCAGTAAAATTCCCCCTAAGAATTGATGCTTTAATCTTTTGAGAAAACTGAAGGGCCAAGCATCTCTTGGTTAATTCAGCTTAGGAATTTAGTTTTATGACTACAGAAATTTGGGAATTACTAGTAACAGGTGTCAGTTCTAACCAATATTTAGGCTGTGGACCAAATGTAGTAAATAGATACCTGTCAGCTAATCCAGAACTAGTACGAGTCACCATCAAATATGAATAAAGAGGAGTCATGATTCAACTTATTTTTCCTACCAGTAGAATATTTAGAGAAAAAGAAATTTAAATATGGTTGATTTTCAAGATTGGATTTATAAATATATATTCATTTTTATTCACAAAAACATTTTGAAATCTTTATTTGAGAATGAGTTCCCCGTGTCAAAAGTGTGTGCCTTGAATTGGTAGTTACCTGTCTACGTCAGAAAGGTCAGAAGCAGTACTCCCCAGGTTTCTAAGCGACCACTGCCATATTGGTCAAACTGGTTTCCTGAATCTGAGGAGTGAAACATAGCAATGAGGATGAGAGAAGTGATCCTGGTACCAGTGAACCTGTATTATCTGCTTTTCAAAAAGTTTCCATTTCCTAGGCTTCAATAAATTTGGGAAAGGGACAATTATTGTTGGAGTGTATTGATAAAGATTCAGTGGCAAATTGGACAGATATGGGAAATTCAGCTAATTTTGATCTCCAAGGAATTGCTAATGAGGTACCAGGAATGAACATTTTTGATGAAGACAGAGACTCTCCTGGCATTTAAGGGATTTAGTGAACTGCTCTCTCAAAAGTCTCAGAATATAGAATCTCTGAGGATCGGGTTATTTTGTGAGCAGATTATAACACTTCAAGAGCTCAAGGCCAATGTCTTCAAGAATTATATCAGCTAATGAATTGTTTTTCTGGGAGTCATGGCACTCAACTCAGCATATCAGAGATGAGGTAGCAAATTGAGATTATCTTAGAAAAGTCTGACATTGACAGAGACAGCAACATTGGACTTGCAAAGTTCCAGGATGTCATCTGCCATTCATTTGACTTGACTTCACCAGATCCATTAAGATTGCCCTGTGATGGGCACTTGCAGTACTGACTGCAGCAACCTAAGAAATTCTCTTCTATGTACTGACCTGCAAGCAGGGCCTTGACCAGCTTCTAGATCTTGTTCTGAGTAGCCCAATTCTGGGGAAGGGCAGTACCTCAAAGAAATGGCCTCTCCTCTTTTTACTGTCACCATTAATGTTTAAACTGATAAATTTCAAAAATGATTGCATGTTAAAATTAAAAATAAAATAAGTAATCAAAGGAGTTAATCACTTACATATTTATATTAAAGCTCTTTGGTTGGAGTGAAAAGGCTACAACATATTAGTAAAAAAATAACATTCAATCAAATACAGTAATAATAATAATAGTACTTAAGTTGAAATAAACATAAGTTTATGCTAACAATACTGATCATTTAAAATAAATGGACTACTAAAATACACAAACAGATCATGAAAGAGACACCAGCTATCATTATTGTGAAAATCATTCAAAAATTCTTGTAAAAAAATAAATTTGGAAAATTTATACATTTCCTTCTCTTATTTCTCAGTACAATTAAGAGAGCTATCTGAGCTGGGTGAAAGTGTCTGTCAAGGAAAAGTGTGAAATATAAGGAAGTAAATGTCTCAACCATGTGCTATACTGATTTCTTTTCAGTATACATGTGACATTGCTGATTACAAAATTGATGAAGAGGAATTGGTACAAAAACCTTGCCATTGTTGTAATTCAGCCATGCATTCCCATAATAATATGCCAGATGGAAAATTTAAACTTGAAAATAAGTTATGTCTTCTCTCAATTTTGTGTAAATCTTCAAAGTACAAATTAAAAGCCAAAGATGTATTATATAGTTGCAGAATTTAAAACCCCTACCTTACTCCATCAATCCCTCAGCAGCATAAATGATAGCACACTCATCTGGCCCAATGGACAGCCTTATCTACTCATTGGTTATGTTGTTTCATTTGGAAATACTGGGTAGAAGAAAAATGGACCCTAAAGCGAGCAGCATTGACTTTAACCACTCAAAATGAACTGTAAGGCCAGACAAGGTTTATTTTAGTTTCTGTTAACAATCTCCTATGTGATGCATCATTTTCAAAGTTCTCTCATTCAGTAAGTATTTCAATCTTTCATGCTTTTTGCAGTCTATTTGAAAGGAATCTCAAATGCACAGAGAAAACTGGAAATGATTTCCAAGATAGCTGCTTAAAATGTATTTATTTCTTTTTCATATTACCTGAATAATGGATGTGATATATTTTGCTGCTTTTAGAAATCAAGAGCTCCCAAAAATGTTTTAAATCTATGAAAGGTTTTTTTTTTGTGGACATTAAGCTTGTGGCCAGAAAGTATAGGATAAAACAAGAATATGAAAGTATGAAACAGACAAATAGAGATTTTTACATTTAGAACCATGCCACTGAATAAATGAAAAAATCCTGAGCCATCAAATGGGATTATTGAAGGTGGTAAACCCTCCTAAAAAGAACACTAATGACAAGAGGTTATGCAAATCATTCCTCTCATAAAGTGCCAGCATATGGGTGTTATTTGTTTCCATGATCAGTCATTGTTAAATGAAATCATTTTCACAAACATTCGTTATCCATTATGTGATAGATTATGAGTTCATTGGATGGTAGTGATTATTTTTACCTTTCTATGTGTTCCCAGCATTCAGTAAAGTTTCTGGCATACAGTAGGCACTTAATAAATGCTAGTTGATGACTTTTTATTGACTTGAAAAGCACTGTGCTTGGCACTGGGGAAATAAAGATAGATATGATACAGATCCTAACCTTGATGAACTTAATAAATCTAATGGGAAAAGATCTGTGAACAGATAACTATGCCACAACGGTAAAATACCATGAGAAACTTGAAGAGTGCCTTGTACACAGCAGGTGCATAATAAATATTGTTGAATCAAAAAGGGTAAAATCACTTTCAACTGAAGAGGGGAAAGAAGAGAGTGGATCAGGGAAGGATTATTGAAGAAGGTGGCCTCCTCCTATGGGTCTATAACTAGTAGGAATAGAACTGAACAGTCTGAGACTGTGAAGAATGGAAATGAAAAAAAAAATCACATTTTTTTCGCCCTCTCCCTACACCATCTGTGCATCATTCAACAGGGATGCATTGTTCATCTTTCAAAGGACATACTGCAAATGTTTATTTTTCTTGTGTTTCCCTTGTTAATGCTGGCTAGAGTTGCCTAGTGGTCACTGGATAAGCAGAGAACCCAACTGTGCCAGAAAAGACTCAGGAGTGATTTTATTAAAGGAAGCAACATTATAGTTTTATTAAAGGAAACCATGTTTGGCTTTTTGAAAAAATACATATGCAGGAGACATGTGAAGACTCCCTAGCAGACCATAGCAAAAGTAACAGATATTTATTTCCTCTAGAAGAAACTGGTCTTGATATAGCTACTTATCCACACAAGATGTAAGGGAACTAATACACTCAAATGTCTGCAAAAGTCAACCCTTGTTGGTTGAAATTCAAAAGCTATTTTGGTTTCTTATATGCAAAGCATTAGATTAGGTACCAGGTTATGAAATCTGATGACCAGAGAGAAGGAATTGTCATGGCACAATTTCTTAACATTGCTAGCTTCTCAGCATAGCCTTAGGCAAAGCTGAGAAGTGAAATACTTGTAATCTTCAGCACAGCCACTCCCTCCTCTTCCTCCTCCTCCATGAACTCCACCATTGGCTCTTGGTGCACTGTCAAGACTATTACCTCCCCTAGCTAGTACACCATACTCTAGATATTTTTCCCCCCTATTTCCCCCTTTTCCCCATCTCTCTAGACCCTGCTTTATAAGGTGACAGATAATTATAGAGGCCTGTGTATACAACATACCTGGTGCCCTGTTTTCTTCCTCTCAAGAGAAAAGGAGAGTTGTAATATCTGCTGCATATCTATGGATCACTACTTGATAAACTAATCGGGTGGGGGATAATATGACCCTCCAAACCCCTAGTAACACATGTGGACTTCAACAATCACCAGATTCTGGAAATTATGATTTCATCTAATGGTGAGAATTTCACATGTAGTGGTAGGCTAATTGGGAAGGTAATTAGGAGCAATAATACATCTTAGTGAGTGCCCCACAAATCATAATACATGGGGAGAGGAGGCTTTCTACTTCACCTTAGTAAAGGTTCACCTCGGTCCTCTGGTGTGACTTTGAAAAATGACTGGCTAGTTGTTGAAATCTAATTGATTACATGTCCCCTTACTTTAAAGCCTAAACAAGAAGCTAGTAGGTGCTAGACCTCCAACCTTGACACTAATATGGATGACATCAAGAATGTCAATACAGCAAATACAGGCAGCTAGATGGCACAATGGATAGAGCACCGGACCCGGAGTCAAAAAGACCTGAGTTCAAATTTGACCTCAGATATGTATTAACTATGTGATCCTGGGGAATTCACTTAACCACTGTCTGCCTCAGTTTCCTCAGTTGTATAATAGGGATAATAATAGCCCCCACCTAAGGGTTTTTATAAAGAAATATTTGTAAAATTATCTACAACCCTTATATAAATGCTATCTATTGATATTATTCTATTTGTAGAAAAATTCTACCACAAACCTATGTGACCTTAGGCAAGTCATTTCAACTCTATGGGTCTCAGTTTTCTCACCTACAAAATGAAGAAGTTAGACTAGATCCTCACTAAGATCCCTTCCAGTGCTAAAATTCTGCGTCTATGAACTATCTCATCCTCACTTGTGTCTCTATGTTGTTATTATTCAGTCATTTTTCAGTCGTGTCTGACTCTTTGTGACACTATTTGAGGTTTTCTTGGCAAAATTACTAGAGTGGGTTTGCCATTTCCTTCTCCAGCTCATTTTACCAATGAAGAAACTGAGTGACTTGCCCAGGGTCATACAGCTAGTAAGTGTCTGAGGCCAGATTTGAACTCTGGAAGATGAGTCTTCCTGACTCCATGCCTGGAGTTCTATCCACTGTGCCACCTACCCATCCTCTGTGCCACCTACCCATCCTCTGTCTCTATATCTATTTTCTTATACTTGTCTCCCAATATCCTCCTCCCCCTGCCACAAATGAAAGAGAAAAGATGCCTTTTTTGCTATCTGATGATGACATTCTACATGTGCCACAAATTCTATTTCTTCTATCCTTAGTCATTCTTAGCTTCTTGCTCTTCAGAGTCTTCAGCTCCTTCCTCCTAATTGACTTATTCCCCTTTGCCCTCAAACATGCTCAGACATTAATTTTTTTCCTATATTGAAAAAATCTTCTCTGACTTTATCTCCCCCATAAACCTTACTCAGCCAGGAAAAGGTTTTGTTGTTTTTGTCTTTGTATCCTCAGTTCTTCAAACTGTCTTACACACTGTAGATACTTAATAAATGTTTGAGGAAGGAAGGAAGGAAGGAAGGAAGGAAGGAAGGAAGGAAGGAAGGAAGGAAGGAAGGAAGGAAGGAAGGAAGGAAGGAAGGAAGGAAAGAGTAAAGAGTTCATGAATATCTTACCAAATCTAAAGTCTGACACATCAGCACAGAGAAATTGACAGAATTGCATGCTGAGGAGCCCGACTCTAGTAAATATCTAACAGTCAACCTAGGGACAAATAAACTGTATGCCAGACACACTATTAAGTTTAACTCGCACTATTAAAGATTTTTCTCCATCACCTTCTTAAGTATAGATAATCAAAAGAACAATAAAACAAGTGAGCGTATAAATAAAGGTCTTTGCAGGTAAGCCAGCTTCAGGACCTAGGTGATTAGTACGTATAGAAAAAGATAAGCGGGTGAATATAAATAGTGTTATCAAAATAGGACTAAGGCCAGTTGTCCTGGGATAAAAGCTTCTGATTTTGTGGTCCTGCTTGGGTTAGAGAGAAAAGAACCATTAGGCATGTAGCTACTGGCAACCAATGCAAGGTAGAGTTCTGCAAGCGTCTGCATATCCTGAGCAGAAGGTTGGACCTCATATGGAGTTCTACAATCCTTGTACCTCTCATAAATGCCAAATTCAAACTCCTTTATATTTTTAATTTTTTTTTGTTATGCTTTATGTTCCAAACTGTCTCCCTTCCCACCCCACACTAGAGAAGGCCACCATTTGACATGTATGTAGGTATGTATATGTGTGTGTGTGTATGTATATAGGGATGTGTGTGTGTGTGTGTGTGTGTGTGTGTGTATCCATATTATATCTATTTATCAGTTCTTTCCCTGGAGGTAAACAACCAAACTCCTTTTTGAGACTTTTTACTATCTGGCCTAATCTACCTTTCCTATCCCCAACCCCAACCTTCTGCTCTGCTCTACCTAGAGCTTTCTCCTTGCCACAAATATACCACACACATTCCTGCCTTCAGATCTCCTCCTAGGAATGTCTTATATCCACATCCCTTCAATTTCCACTTGAATTCTTCTTCCTTAATCCTTCCCTATACTTTGCTAACACATTGACTTTTCCTTTCTATAGGCCACTATAGACTTATTGTCTATACAACTAACAGTACTTCAGCCTTTCCAGGATTTGTGTTTTGAATCAAATAAGAGCCCCCCCCCCTCCGTGGATGATGAGCAGAACCTTTGGCACACCTTGGTAGATCATCTTTGTGAGATGGTGCGGAACATGCATCAGCTGGTGGTTGACCATCCAACATGAGCCCTTCTGAACTTAGCCAGGCTCTTTCCAGAATGATGGATACATCATCCACTGCTAGGGTTATAATCAAATTCTTTCCATTTTGTAAGACCTGCCAGACTTTGCACTCCATTGGCATAACTTTTGAGGACACAAGGTCACTACCATGCCACAGGACGTGGAAAACAGACACCAGTAGAGGATGAAATTCCCATTTGTACTTAATCATACGCTTTCTCATACGATCGTCTGTTTCAGAGGTGCATGTCTTATTTCTCCAACTATATCCCGTGTTCCTTGAGAGTGGGAATTGTGGCTTATACTCTCCTATATCTTCCTTTAGCATAATGTTAAACAGATTGTTGGTACTCACTAAATACTGACAGAATTGAATTAAATCTGTTACTTGGCCAAAACTTGGCAGCAGCTCAAAAACCACCAGAATCCTTTAAAGTCTCTCAAATCTAGAAAATGGAGTTTAAATTTTTTTAAAATCAGAAAAAAAAACAAACCAAGACTATTAACATTTTTCCCCTTTTAAAAAATGTGAAGCTAGCTAAAAATATGGATTCCATTCTCTGAGGCCCTTCTCAACATGTTAATTTTATTTCTTATCACAACATTTTCCAACCATTTTTTAACATTGAGTCATGAAATAATATGAGCGGTATTTTATTATCATTTGAGCAAGAACTAAGATGAAAGGATAAACATAGATCTCTGTAAGAATGGAGCTGTTCCTGGGGCACAGAATAAATATATATATATATATCTGTAAGGTATGTCAGTTTACATGTTTGACAATCTTGGAAATATTATTGGGATTTTGTCATACAATCATTATGTGCTCCGAGAAATGTCTCCAAAATAAAAATGACACTGTTGCTATTACTTACTCGGCAGCCAAAACATTTAGGTGATAAACATCACAAGTACTCTTTGGAGAATGCCCTTGACCTCCATGAGCAGACATCAGTCAATTGATCTATAGGCATGTACTTAACTTAAGTGCTTACTATGTGGTAGGTATTGTGGTAAGCATTAGAAGATACAAAGAAAAAGAAATAGAATTCCTGCCTTCAAGGAGCTTACAATCTCATAGGGAGAAAAAAAACATGTAAATAAATAGGTATGAGATACATACAGAGTAGATGGAAAGTGGCTTCCAAAGAAAGTTTTATTTTTCCTGTGAGGATAAGATACTGGTGGCTAGGGGAACCAGGAAAGGATTCCTACAGAAAGTAGCCAAGTGGTACAGTGGCTAAATTCCAGAGCTGGAGTCAGGAAGATTTAAGTTCAAATTTTGTCTCAGATAGCTGTATGATCCTGGCTAAGTAACTTAACCTGTCTGCCTCAGGTGCCTCATCTATAACTTGAGGATAATAACATCTACCTGCCAGGCTTGTTGTGAGGATAAAATCAGATGATATTTATAAACCTTGAGGTGCTATCATTATCATTAAGATGGTGTTTGAGCTCTGTCTCGAGGGAAGCCAGGTATTCTAAGGTGAGGAGATGGCGAGAGGGCAATTAAGTACAGAGATGGGATATGGAGAATTGCGTAGTAGGAGGGGCAGGTAGGCCAGTATGGCTGAACTGTAAAATGCACAAAAGAGTAAATTCCAAGAAGCCTGGCAATATAGGAAGGACCCAGGTTGTGAAGAGTCAAATACCAAACAGAAGAAGCTTACATTTGATCTTAAATATAAGTGGTAGATAGTAGAGGTTATTCAGTGGGAGAGTGCCACGGTCAGAACTGCACTTTAAGAAAATTGCTTGGACAGTGGTGAGGCACAGAGATCAATTAGAAGGCTATTACAGGAGTCTAGACAAGAGGTGATGACACCCTGAACTAGAGGCATGACAGTGAACGGAAAGAAGACATATCAAAGACGTTCATAAGATCATAGATATAGAGGTAGACGTGACTTCAGGGACCATCTAGTACAACCCTTTCATTCTACAGATAAGGAAACTGAGGACCAAAGAGGACAATGAATTAACCCCAAACCACACAGGTGCTAATTAGCCGAGGCAGAATTTGAACCTTGGTTTTCTTACTCAAGAGTCAGTGCTCTTTCCATTGTCCCACACTGTTATGAGGGGGATGGGGGGAGTGAGATTGAGAAGTCAAAGATGATGCTGTTGTGAACCTAGTTAATTGAAAGGATGGCAGTACCATCAACAGTGATAGGGAAATTTGGAGAAGGGTTGAATCTGGGGGCAGGGTGGAGAGATAATGAGTTCTTTTCTGAACATGTGGCATTTGAGATGTCTATGTGACATTCACTTCAAAATGTCCAATAGGAAAAAGACTAGAGTTGGATATATAGGTATAGGAACCAAATGCCCCAAAATGCTAACTGAATCCATGGGAGCTAATGAGATCACTAGGTGAGAGAGTATACAAAGAAAAGAGAAGAGGGAGCATAAGAGTTATCTGGTATGACATTCTTGAGATCTAACAAAGAAGACCAAGAAAGAGCAATTACATAGAGAAGGAGAAACAAAGAAAGAGCAGTATCACAAAAACCTAGAGAAAAGGAAGTATTCAGGTAAAGATGATTGGACCGTGTTAAATTCAGCAGAGAGGTCCACAAGGATTAGGACTGAGAAAAGTCCATTAGATTTGTCAATTAAGAGCTTATTGGTAACTTCATGGCTCTCTCCCCCCATTTTTTCTCTCATCACCCCCCTACCCCAAACTGAAGAAAGTTTTAAACATTCATACCAACCATTCCTTTAATTCTAAAAGAATTCATGTCAACCATTCCATTAATTCTATACTACAGAAAATGTCTGCCGTCCCCTATCCCATCAATGCCTCTTGCTGTCACTTCAAATGTGAACCACAACTTCTCGCTTAAATCTGTTTCTCAAGCAAAATCTCAGAATGACTCTCAGAATGATGAATCTCAAATAGGTAATGATCCTAATGACATGTTATATGGGTTTTGCCAAGGAAAAAGAGATATGTTTTCAGGTGATATTTTTTTTTTCATTTTCTATCTTTGAAGCAATTTGGGGGAGACTATCTAACTTCCTAGAGCACAAGAAAGATTCTGCATGGGCTGAGCAGCTGATTTGAAATCAACAAACTTGGTGTACTAAAGATGCTTTAGAAACAAAGAAATTCAACATAATTTCCATAGGCATAAACCTTGATTTTCACTTTCCAACCAATCCAGTCTACCTGATATTCTGGCATTCCATCTTTATTTGCAAAGGCTCTCTTGCCTAGGATATGTTCCTATGTCACCACTACCTCTTAGAATTCTTCCCTCCCTTCAAGGCTCATATCAGGTGACATCTCTAACTGGAAGCCTTTTCTGATCCTCCTAGATGTTAGCTCTCTATCCCTTCTCAAATTATATTATATTTACTTCTCTGTTATACAGCTCCATCAGAAAGTAAATGGGACAGCTGGGTGGCACAGTGGATAGAGTACCAGTCCTGGAGTCAGGAGGACCTGAGTTCAAATCCAGCCTCAGACCAAATACTTGACACTTACTAGCTGTGTGACCCTAGACAAGTCATTTAACCCCAACTGCCTAAAAATAAAATATTTAAAAAAGAAAGTAAATGGGGTATTATTTTTGGATTATCTTTATGTCACCAGTACTTAGTAAAGTTCTGTGCACATAGCAGACATTTAATAAAAAGCTAATTGAATTTAATGGAATTATGTAAACATTTAGCGCTTAGCTTCCAAGGACAGAAATAAATTTTCTTATATGTTAAGAAAAGATATAGTCACGTACATATATACATATTTATTGTATATATGTACATATATTCTTTCTCCTTTGCCCTTCACATACATATGGTCATGGAATATGTGATAAAACCCTGTAGGAGTGGGTACAATGCTTTCTGTGCCACAAAAACAATGGAGGAGAAACCAAACAGCTCCTCCTATTTGGCAGTGGGAGCGTGATATTCATTCCTAAACCAACATTTGCAACTGGTGCCCAGCACAGAGGTCAAATAAGGAGAAAATATCAACACCTGGTTGTGATGAGCTTTGTGTCTCTGATTACTGTGCTCCTTCTTCTATCTGGCACTACCTACTGCAACCAGGTGACCCCGGAACCAGTTCACAACCTCCATTAGCCTTGAAAATATACTCTGAACTTAATGTTCTTCAAGTCCCAGACTATGCAATCTCTTAGGTTCTCATATGAAAATCTGAGAATTGTGCATCTTGAGAGTAGGAATTGTTTAATTCTTTGTATCTTCAGTACCTAGCTAGCTGCTGAATGGTAGGCATTTAATAAATGTTTATTGACTGATTGCTTGATATATAGCTTGGGAAAGTCAATTTGCTGCTTGAATCAGTGGTAAATCTTGGCTTCATCTGGGGACTATTTTATGTCTATCTCCAGGCCAACTATTTTTCAGTAGCAGACTTTTATCAGGTCACAACGCAAAGTTCTACCATTCACATAAAATCAGATTAAAGTCTACACTGTAAACCAAAATACATTTCAATAGAAATCAAATCCCACTTGAGGGACTGTAATTCCCGAATGATACATTCTAAGACATTGTTTCAGAACATTTCAAAGCTGCTCTTGAAATGTATTTTTAAAACACCCAAATGACCTTGGATCGTGAAAATGAGTTGTAGTTCCCTTCAAGCCAATTGCTTTTTTTTAATCCCCTTCTTTCTTAAATGAAAATGTTAAAATGAAAATGTCAAATTAAATAATAGCAATAAATGATCCTGATGGTGACATTGCACCTACTAACAAGAAATATGTTGGTGAATGCCTACATTCCTTTGCTATGAGCATCAGTAAATGAAGGAGCAGGGACTGTTTCATTTTAGACATGCCTATTGGAAAAGTGAAATGAAATTCTTTTCCTTGATTTATCTTGACTTTTGCTAAGAAACGACATGAATTCAAAAAGTTTACCTGTAGAGAATAGTTCCTTCTTTAATATGATTGCCGGGAATGAGAGAGGTGGGCTAAAATGGAAAAACACAAACAAAAACCTCTTCCTTGCTTAAATAGCAGTTAGTAAAGGAAAAGTTTTTTTTTTCTTCCTGGAGATTAACTTCTAATTCTTTGGCGAGGTTTCCATTGTTCTCCGATGCTTATTTGGTGTAGACAGCAGTTAAGAATACAAACCAACATTCCTTACTAAGCAGGTTATTCTGATATTTGGGTCTTATGCAGAAAGCATCTAGCAGAATGGGTAAATGGTATAAAACTATCCCTATTATATATTCAGGTATTTTGGAATACAAAACAAGAAAAATGAGTCAATAATAGTTCTTTAAAAGACTGGCACATCTTGAAATAATAAGAGACTTTGGGAATCATTCAGCACAACCCCTTAGAGGTGGAGGGTGAAACATAAAGAGAGAAAACAATTTGCTTAAGGTTACACTAATTAATAATAATAATAATAGTTAGCCTTTGAGATTTACAAAATACTTAACAAATACTATTTAATTTGGTATGAAATAACAATAACACAACAACTGGGGAGGTAGGTGCTATTAGTAGCTCTATTTTCCAGAGGAGGAAACTGAGGCAGTCAGAGGTTAAGTGGCTTGCCCAGGGTCACATAGCTAGTAAGTATTTGAAGCCAGATTTGAACTCAAATCTTCTTGGCTCTAGGTCCAGCAATCTATCCACTGTACCACCTAGCTGCCTAATAATAGTGAGTTTCAATGCCAGGATTAGAAAACTAATGTTATAATAATGCCTACTATAGGCATTTCTTTGATAGGTTTGAGTTGCTTTGTAGACCTCATCTTATTTACCTCTACAACAGCTTAATGAGGTAGTTGGGCCAGGTGGAATTACCCAGTGAAGGGAATTGGGGCACAGAAGTTAACTGAATGTGCTTGAAGTTATCCCAGGTTCACAGGTTAGAAGCAGCTTTAGAAGGAGAACATAATGAATTCATGGATCCCATAGAGCTGGCACACCTAACTCTTGCACTACCATTGTGGGTGTGCTAGAATTCACGGCCCACATCCTATGCATGCCTATGGTTCATATTTACTGAACTAGAATTGATGGTAGGACATTAGCAGCATCATATATGTTTCCTTATGAGTATTTATTCAAAACAGAAATCCTGACACATTGTGAGTCTTTCTTTGACGATGTCTAGGTTATGACAATATATTGAGTGAGTCATACAGAAAAGGGATACAGAATGCCTAAGTAGTTTCTCCGGGAGAAGCTGGAGTGGTCAGTTTGATGACTAATGATTCTGTTCCTCGAAGAAAATCCAGGTAGGGAAGGGGGCGGGGTGATAGTCTGTCATAATTGGGCTCAATTATTCCAAGAGAGGGCTAACCAGTGCCCCACAGAGTCTAGCCCACACTTATAGCATAGTCAATAATCCCCAAACTCCTAACACTTGGATAGAATTCAAACAGAAGATGGGAAGAAGCAGGGGGGAGCTTTGGCAGTAGTAAAGGTGGGCTCTGGAAAGAGGTAATGAACCTCAGGAAGGTAACCGTATAGGAAAGGTCCCTCTGTAATACGTCTATGGGGCTGTGGTATAGGGTTGGCTGGCCAAAAGGCCACTACAAGGAAGAAGAGCCCTTCTCCCCCTACAACCACCACCATTTTGGCACACAGGAGCAAACCCCAGTTGTTCTGCCCTAGATAGGGCCCTAGATGTTGGGTAACATAAGGGATCATTAGCTGTCGATTGCCAGAAGATAACAGCAGCAAACATTAAATGCAACAATCACAAATGGCTAACTCTCTTCGATCAAAGGCCTCAGGAGCACTGAGAGATAAGAGGCTATGCAGTCCACAAAGACAGGCTTTAAAAAGAGCCAAAAAAAGCTGAAGTGAAATAATTGTCCTATTAGAAGCAGCACAATGATTTCTTCAGCTCAACTGCACAAGCAGAACTCATTAGTAAACTCTTAGAATACAAAGAACCCCAAGAAATCATTTTACTTTATTTGCACACTAATTAAATTAAATTATAACAGTAACAGTTGATTATCTGCTAATTAGCTTATTAATAATTTAATTCTGCACAGAAGAAACCTTTGGTTATAGCATTTGTACCCTGGGTTGTTTTCTCCCTTGGGATTTCACTAAGCCTACTTCCTAATTTCTAGTGTCTGACATTTAGTTCTAGGGGAATCAAGTTTATATGGAAAGAACTGACTGGCGACAGAGGTTAAAGTGGATTGTAGGTTGAAAGGAAATACTAAAACAATAAGAAGTCAAATAAATCATTGTAATGCAAACCTCTTGAAAAATATTACATACATAAGAAGGAAAATTAATAGATTGTCTTAAACTCCCTCAGAAAATACCATAGTCTCCATCACAAGTAAATGAGTAAATTTAATACTATATAATGATAATTTTTTTTGGCATTAATTGGGCATTATGTAGCACAGTCAGATCTTTATAGCCTCTGAAAGGAACACTTGCGATAAAAAATTCTATTTAGTTCCTTCTTCCATTTAAATAAATGATAGTAATTATTCAGCAATGTCCAATTCTTTGTGACATTGTGGACCATAATAGTATGTCAATACTGTCCATGAGGTTTTCTTAGCAAAGACACTGGCACAGTTTGCCATTTCCTTCTCCAGAGGATTAAGGCAAACAGAGGTTAAATGACTTGCCCAGGGTCACACAGCTGGTAAAATGTCTGAGGCCAGATTTAAACTCAGGTCTTCCTGACTCCAGGCCCAGTGCTCTTATACACTGAGTCACCTAGATGCCTCCTAGGCAAACAGAGGCCAAGTGACTTGCCCAAGGTCATACAGTAAAGTGTCTGAGGCAGGATTTTACTTCAGGTTTTCCTGACTCCAAGTCCCACACTCTACTGAGCCACAAAGTGTTCTCATTACTTCAGTACCATTATAGCTCTGTGATATCATTAATATGAGTACTCAATCACTCGAACAAGTATTTATTAAGAGCCTACTATGTGCCATGCACTATTCAAAGTGCTGGGGATACAGAGACAAAAGATGAAACAATCCCTCTTCTTGAGAAGCTTACATCCTAATGGGAGAGATGAAGTCCATGCAATGTATTTGAATGAATGAAAAAGCATTTATTAAGCACTAACTATATACAGAACAAATACAAAAAATATACATAAATGCAAAGTAAATAAATGCAAGGTCATGAAAGAGGGAAAGCATTAGCAGTTGGAGGAATCAGGAAGGGCTTTGTGAAGTTTGTGCTTGAGCTGTGTATTAAAAGAAGAAAGGGGCGCTATCAGCAGAGGTGAGGAAGAAGCACATTTCAGGCATGGGAGATGGCCAGTTCAAAGGGACAGAGATGGGAGATTCAGCATCCTGGGTGCAAAACAAAGACAAGGCCAAATTGGCTGGATCTTAGAGTGTGGAAGGGGGACTGATGTACAATGAAGCTAGAACAACATTAGGGCAAGGTTGTAAAGGATTCTGAAAGCCAAACATGAATTTATATTTGATTTTAGAGCCAATAGAGACTCAGTGAGCTTATTGAGTAAGGGAGTGATATGATTACACTGGTACTTAAGGCAAATCTTTTTGACCATTGTGTGGACTATAGAATGAAGTAGGCAAAGAGACCAATTAGGAGACTGTTCTATTAATCTAAGCAATGGTAATGAGGACCTGAACTAAAGTGGTGATTATTTGAATTGAGAAAAGGGGTCAAATGTGAGAGATATGAAGGTAAGATTTATCACTGGGACTTGGCAACTGATTGAATAAATGGGATGAAGGAGAATGAAGAGTCAAAGATAACACCAAGGTTATGAACCATGCAAGGCTAGAAGAGAATGGTAATGTCTTTGATAGATACAAGGAAGAGGGGTGGGTTTGGGGGAAGGGGAAAGATAATGAGTTGTGTTGGAACTTGTTGAGTTTGAAATATCCAGTAGGCAGATGGTAAAACAGAACTGGAATTCAGGGAAAATATTAGGGCAGTATATCTGTAAGTCATCCATATAAGGCTTAAAAATTAAACTTATGGTAGCTGATGAGTTCACTGAGAGAGAGGGTGAGGGAGAGAGAAAAAGAAAGGATATATATATAGAGAAGAGGGCTCAGAAGATCTTGGGAAGCATCTACAAATAGGAGGCATAATGATGTCAGTGATAAGTCAGCAAAGGAGATGGAAGAGCAATGTAAACAGCCTTTTTTAGGAGTTTGGCTAAGAAAGGGAGCAAGAGATACAAGATTTTAGTTTGAGGTTTTGATAAAGTCTAGTGAAGGTTTGGGTGAGACTTGAGCATGTTTAAAGGCAATTGGGAAAGGACTAGTAGATATGGAGAGGTTGAAGTTTAGACACAATGATGACTGAGGTTTCAATTTGCTAGAGAACCCAGTAAGGTATGGCCTCAGAAAGGAGAAGAAACACCAATCTCTTTTGTCAGAGACAAAAGGGGTGATTATGTCAAGGGGTTTTGAGATAGGGAAGAAGGGAGAGCTCATGGCAAATGACCTCCATTTTCTCAGTAAAGTAAGAGGTGACACCCTCAGCTGAGAGAGTGGGGAATGAGAAGTTGAGGTATTGAATAATTTCTGTGCACAGTGAGATAGGGAATCAGTTAGGAAGGAATGAAAGGATTATCTACTCCAGCAGTACAATGGTAAATTATTTACAACCAGCTTGGGGGGTGGGAGGGGAAACAGAATGTATTTGTGAAACACTTTTACATTTAATATACATTATCAACATTTTCTTCATCAGTTTAAGTCTACAATGGGGTGAGGGGAATCCAGCAAACTTTGACCCAGGGGCCAAATCCAGACAACAGTCTGCTTTGGTGTTGATCAGTCATTTCAGTCACATCTGACTCTTCATGACCCCATTTTTGGTTTTCTTGGCAAAGATACTGGAGGGGTTTGCCATTTCCTTCTCCAGCTCATTTTACAGATGAGGAAACTGAGGCAAACAGGGTTAAATGACTTGCTTAGGGTCAAATTTCTAGTAAGTATCTGAAGTCGGATTTGAACTCATGAAAATGAGCCTTCCTGATTCAAAGTTCAGTGCTCTATCCACTTCAACACCTAGCTACCCTGATTTGTAACATTTTTAGAGGTATAAATGCTCACACTGAAAATTTAACGATTAAGCTCTATTTCAGGCTGGCTCAACGTATCTATGACCTGTTCCCTCCAACTGTGCAGATCACAACCTCTCTCTGCCTTTCCATCTTATATGATTTTTGTCTATCCTTCCATAGATAGTCTGAGGGCACTACATTGGTGATGGGGGCCTTTTTCTAGGTCTCTTAGCATTGCTTGAGTATCAGTTCAGCATGTAAACAGTCCATTTCTTACCCTTTGTTCTCATTACATGAATTTTCCTCTTTTTCTGCTTTTAACTTTACAAAGCATAGTAAACTAAAAATTCAGAATCACAATGTACAGAAGTACTGGAGAACTTTAGGCCAAGTTTTCTGAGTTGGGATATTGTCTAAGGAATTCTCATTAAGACATAATTAAGACATGGGCTTGGGAAGAGAAAGAAAAACAAAGATAAAAATTTTTATGCAAGAAGGGAAACATTTTTTCATTTGACATATTGTGGGCTCAGATTGAAGTATGTAATTCCTCTGAGCCATCTGTATTAGGAAAACTATAATTAAGTATGCCAATTATAATTTTCCTCTATATTTGCTTTATATTGACTGGAATTTATATGAGCTTGTAGTATGTAGTCTATAGAGCATTTGTCTTCCACTGCCTCATAATTTGATTGTACAATGAATGTAAGAAGACCAATTAAGATTTGTGTGAGCATATTCTGAAGCAAATTAGTTAAGAGATTTAGAAAGTTTTCTGAGATTTCTTTAAAAAGAAAGAGAGAAAAAACAAAATATGCTCAGTCTGCTATAAAACTAGAAGAAACTTGGCTATACCAAAAGATCCATGATTTCACTGGGTCTGGCCACTGCCTCCATCCACACAAGTCACAGGCTTTCTACACTTCAGTAGACAGTCTTTATAAATTATTACAGCCAAAAATTTCATCATCTGGTGGTTTACCCTCCAGTGGTAAGCCTCTCCCAATTTAGCTAGAGGGAGCCTCAGATGACAGTCCACTGTAAAGCCCATAATCAAAGTTTGCCTGCTTAGTAGAGCCTTCCAGAGCTTACACTCAGCTGGCACAGCCTACAGGGTTACCTCCACACCACAATGAGGAATTTCCTCCTTCATGGAGGAAAACTAGAAGACAAACTTCCAAATACTTCTTCAAAGTGTTTGTCACTGAAAGGCAAAGTTTTACTAAAGTGTCTTTAAGAATGCTCATCACAAGATTTTTCAAATATCCACCAGATCCAAATATTCTAGCTTCATGAGGTTTTTAAAGCATAAATTGACACTAAACTTCTATGATTCCTAAAGCTATGTAAAGCAGCAAAATATTGTCTATTTTCATTTGGTGCCAAATTGCCACATTGAATCCCTATAGGGCAAAAGGCAAAAAGGGTTGAAAAATATGGTCTGCAACAAGAAATAAAGGGGTCAAAGTCTTATAGATCATTCAAAAATCTCGTGCCAGTACTTTACTATTAATTTTCTAATTAAGAAAAGAATTGGAACATCTGAGAAAATGGCACACATTGAACACGAAAAATAAGACCAACTATTAATTTAACAGTTAGGAAGCAACAAATCCAGAATCAATTACCCTCCATTCTATTACGTCATCAACTAATTAGGGTAAAGGCAAAATTAAATAACAAATTAGAAGAAAGGATAAAGATGGGATAGAAAAATTTTGTATTATGATCGCAGAAGCTCCCACCTGACCTATTTAAATAAGCTGTTGACTGAGTAATGAAAACTCCACAAAAGTGAAGATAACTCTGTTACCATTTCTTAGAGAGGTTCAACCAATGCAAAAGCTGCCACTGTGAGAAGGCCAGAATTGCCTAGAAACAGGTTTAGCCAGAGCATATTTGATCTTCTAGCCAAGTAAAGAGACATGGCAGCCAATGGTGAAATGGGTTTGTATTAGAAGCTCATTTTCAAAATACTATGGAGGAGGATGACAGAAAACTAGAAGCCAACTTGCCTCACAAGTTAAGGAAAGGTAGTGAGAGAGAAAGCAAGTCTGCAGAGAGCTTGGTGTGAGATCCAGCTAAGCCAGATTATCTGAAGCATTGGAAGGTGGAATTGAAAGGACAGCAAACAGATTCAAAATGGAATAGAATTGCTACAATATTTATAGTGATCAGTTTGGATCAGAAATGATAGTGAAATCACCACATTTGGACTCCTTCAACAATACTATGTGAGAATAATAGGAGAGGGAGAGGGAAAGAGAGACAGAAAGAGGGGCAGGCAGAAGGAGAGAGAAAGACACAGTCAGACAGACAGACAGACAGGCAGGCAGAGGATGTCCACAGTGATTGACTGTGCCTGCTTCCTCATCTCTATGAAATCTTTAGGAAATGGTTTACCTATGCATTTAGGGTATTTTGATGAAAACATGACTTGAGTACAGGCAAAACTTTGCAAATGATTTCCTGTAGCATATCTCTTTACAATCACACACCAAACTCTGAGATGTAGAGATCATAAGACCCAAGGAGCAGCAAGATTACAATATGGAAAAATAAATCCAGACCTTGCTCTCCTCTGCTACAGTTTCAGTTATTGCATATTTCTGACCAAACAAGCAAACATTAATAGTCCAAGAACTACTACTCACAATCACTTTTTGGCATCAGCAAGTATCCTTGGAAGGTGTAGGTATCTTTACATATAGTTCATCCTCTACCAGACTATTGTATTACAGGGACACATCTGACATTTCTGGAGAAGTTCCATCCCTCAAGGATGAGTAGGCTAGAATTTCCCAGGATTCCATTTCCTATGAGATTGTGTATCTGCCCTGCAGGAAAATTGCATCATGAGGTGTAGACTCTTGCAGGGAGATTCCTACGGAGAATGAGATGGAGAAATGATCACAATGGTTACCCACTACAGGAAGGGCACAGTAGCACTGTGATCTCCTTTGCTTGCTACCAAGAACAAACTAATGAGAACTGAGAGAGAAAGAAAACTGCAAACTTTGGCTGAGATAGCAGAAAGTGGGACTGTATTGAATTGTCCTCACACCACAGGGACTGCCTATGACATCTTTTGATTCATTTCATTCAGTCATTCTAGTGGATAGATTAGAAGTTGACAAAGATGAATTATAGTCACTGTCTTTTGCCTCTTTTGTATTGCCAGAGCATAGTACAGTGCCTGGCACATAGTAGGCTCTTAATAAATGTTTACTGATGGATGATTGATTGATTGATTCTCTAGTGACTGTGAGATCATGGCCAAGCCACTTAACCTGTCTCTGCCTTTAATTTCTCCACGTACAAAATTGGAATAACATTAGCCCTTTCTTGATGTCTTTGGAAGATAGTAAGGTTAATTAATGCCAGAGCACTTGAAACTCTCTGGAAGGAAGGTACTATGTAAACCTTTAATATGCTTGTTATTTTTCAGTAGTTTAAGTCATGTCCAACTCTTCCTGACCCTATTTGGGGTTTTCTTACTGAAGATACTGGAGTGCTTTGCCATTTGCTTCTCTAGCTCCTTTTACAGATGAAGAAACTGAGGCAAACAGGGTTAAGTGACTTGCCCAAGGTCACACAGCTAGTAAGTGTCTGAGGCCAGATTTTAACTCACATAGATGAGCCTTCCTGAATCCAGGCCCAACACTATTTCCTCTGAGCCATCTAGCTGCCCCTTAATATGCTTGGTCTAGTATTTCATTGGTGTAGGGAACTGCCCAGTAAGGAAACTTCCCCTACCAATACAGATGATCAGCTTCTCTGCAACTTAGAGTCTTTGCACATTGCCTTGGACATTCAGAGGTCAAATCACTTGCCTAGGGTCATATAGTATATATCATAGGAAGGATTTGAACCCAGTTCTTCTTGATTCCCAGGTCAGCTTTCTATTCACTGTTACACAGACTCTATCATCATTACTACTGTTATTATTTCATTTTTACAATGCATATGAATCTGGTCTTAATCCCATACAATAGCAAGAGCCCTATTGGCCAAATATATTAAAATACCATGTTTTGGGGTGGGGGGTGGATTTTAAAGATTTAGGTGTTGTTTTGCAGGAAAAAATAAACATCTTTGACTTGGTTTTCCGTTTTGCTGTCATGACAGAAATACATTTGAGAGTAGGGCTCTAAAAGTCTTAATGCAGCTTTCAACTTTAATAAAAGACAATTGCACTAAGACTTTTGGGATACAGTTCAGCTTTATTGGATTAATGCTAATTTTGCAAAGTCTGCTGGGAGTTTACACAACTGTAAGCAGAAGTGTCCACCTGTTAAGAAACAAAGGAATGGGTTAGGTTTTTTTTTAAATGCTAACTAAAAATCGATTAACTTAATATATAAACAGAATGCTGATTCAACGAAAATTAGCTAACTTTCAAAGCAAAAATCATACTCTCTTATGTATGTTCTCATACCATTTCAAGCACCAGTCCAGTTGTAGGCAAAGTTGTTCAGATCTTCAACACATTAAAAAAAAGTTACCTATAGGGTACAGGTTTCTTTAAATGGTCAGGCTCAACACCTGCACCTAATGAATGGCATTTTCAAGATCTTTGGACTTAGTTTAAATCAACATAAGGAAAGAAAATCACCCCCTTCATCTTCATCCAACCTAATATAGGAAGAGCTCACTGTGTCCTGAATCGTAAAAAGGTCATGGATCCTTTGAAGTGAATGGAACCTCTAGGGGTCATCTTGTTTATCACCTGTCCTTCAATAAATTAAAAATGGGATAGAATGCAAACATTCAAGAAAGAAAGGTCACCTTCTTACTACCTCCTAGGCATCAGGAAAATCAGTTGATCATCTAAGCTAAAATTTTTACGAACAAAAGATTTGAGGACAAAAACATTGCCTGTGATTTGTATCTCCTGTTATAAAATAAATTTTTTCAATTTGGAAGACAAAAAAAAGCAAGAGCCCAACAATTCAGTTCAATTTAATAAGGTTTTTTAAGTGCCTACTATGTGTCAGGCACTGTGTTTGTGCTTAGAGATGCAAAGGCAAGAAGGAAACTGTCCCTGCCCTCAAGCAGTTTACATTCTGTTAGTATTTTTTTTTACACATTTATTACCTAATTTGGGCAGCTAGGTGGCGCAGTGGACAGAATACTGGACCTGGAGTCAGGAAGACGAGTTCAAATTGGACCTACACACTTACTAGCTGTGTGACCCTGGGCAAGTCACTTAACCCTATTTGCTTCAGTTTCCTTATCTGTAAAATGAGCTGGAAGGAAATAGCAAACCATTCTAGTATCTTTACCAAGAAAACTCCAAATGGGGTCATGAGGAGTGGGATACAACTGAAATGACTAAACAACATTTTAAAATTTATTTTGACTCTTTTTTAAAAGTCTTAACTGCTCAGCTCTTGTGCTTTTCTTGGGATGGGGGGTAGCAAGTCTTTATTATATATTAATTTTTATATGTGCTAAACATAATCTTCAAATGAAAATTCAAGGAAATTAAATTCAGAAGCACATGACTACTCTTCCTTCCCATTAACTTCTTTCAACCAAAAAATAAAAACAATGAAACCACAAACAGCTTTTCTTCTTACAGTTACTCAAAACAAAGAAGTCTTCCTGTGCTCTGAAAGACATTGAAATTCAGCTTGCTTTGGGAAATCCAGAGACAAGAACTAGGATTGGTCCAACAAATCATTTGTACAGTACAGGAGGTGAATTCCAGTCCATGATAAAGGAAAAACCTTTCTCTTAGGAAAATTAAAAAAAAAAAAGTCAGGACTCCCTTTCTATACTATTAATCTTAGAAGTGGCTTTGAAAAAAAAATCAAGATGGTAAAAACTAAATATAGCAAATAGTATTTTTAAAAATCCATTACATTCTATTAAGCTTTTCTTCCTGGAGTTCAAATAAATAAAGGAAACTCAGTGATATTCCATGTAAGGAGTGGGGAGAGGGAAGGTTGTTTACCATAGTACACCCCACCCTGTAAAAGTATCCTTTAGAGTTCCCAAAAAAGTTCATCTAAGGGACTACACATATCAATTAAGTATGAACAGCAGACCAAGAATCAATACAGTTTTTTAAGATTTAATTATCTTTCCAGTTAGAGATAATAGACTAGCTTATTTACAAATCATTCTGTAATGAAAGAAAACCCCTGTAATGAAAGGCAACCCCTGTTATCTAAACCAAGGAAATGTCTCAATATCCAATAGTTTTTAAAGAGGAGGGGAATCTTTCAAATAAATAAAAGGAGAAAACTATCCTGACATCCCTATAAGGTACAGTCAAATATCCCTTCCTTTTTGCTAACAAGACATTTTTTCTCAATCTTTTGAATCATACATATGTCAATGGAGTTGTACAAGCCTCTTCATAGTTTTAGAGTGGGTGGGTTTCTTTTTAAGTTCTTGCATTATTCTAATGCAGTTTGGGAAGAGAAAATATCTCAAACTCTTTTAGTTCACTAAATATTTCCCTAACCATTGATTACTTTCTCCCAGAATCTATGTATTTTAAGTAAACTTTCTGCTGTATGTTTATTGTGCTTAAGCACTGATTTCCAAGTATCCTTGCTAGGGAATACCTGATTTCCCAGAAACTTGCTAAAACTTCCACAACGAGCCTTTTTACTTTTGAAGGAAAAACACTATTTTGTCAGGTAATGATGAGAACCCAAAAAAAAAAACTCAGACCAGACAGAGAGTGAATAAGTACTCTAAGTTTGGGAAAATCCACAATGTTCTTCCAACTTAAAATGTTGGTCACACAGTGGTCCCACAAGAGAGATTATTTTATACTTCTTGTAGGAAACCCATATTTGACTATTCCTTTTGCAATATTTCCTTTTAAACTATTCCCTTTTTTTTGTTCTATCATTGACAAAAGGCTTTTTTTGGTCATTTTAACAGACTGAGTATTTTTCAAATCCTGGCATTAGGATTGCAATATGGAAAAGGCTGAATGTGGGACTTTGGAAGGAAATATCTTGCAGAGATAAAAGTTACTTGCTACCAATCAAGCTGACATTTTTTCCTGAAGAAAACATAATTAACATACCTTTTTTATGTAAATGTACAGACCTAGGTTTTGGTCTATCATGGGTTACTAAAGGAGGCTGTAAACTCTTCTTTGAAAGCTTTAAAAGCAGAATGATTTTGAGTTGTCAAGAATGTCCACTAATGTCCTATTCCCATGCTCCATCAGAGCACTGAGGCAACCCTGGCTTTTCAAGGCTATCTCCATGAAGTCCAAGCATTGATAAGCCCATGCCAGCCAAAGAGGCATTAAGCGTAGGCTACATGTCTATTGTTTGAGGACCAGCCTGACTGAATTTGAAAAGACTGATCACAAAGTTTGCCTTGTGCAGTGGTGTGCTGGAACCAGCTTGTGCAAACCCAGGAAAGCCTGTTCTTACATTTTCACTATGAGCATTTATGCCTTGGAAACCAGTGAAATGCTATAAATCGGGGCTTGGTTTATTGTTTCATTCATTGTCTAAAATTAAGAAACTGATAGAGAAAATCTTAATAATGCAGATTAAACTTAAAAATGTGTTGTGTGTGGTGGTATATATGTATACATATATATATATATATATATATATATACACACATACATACATACATATATGTACATGTGTATATATATTCCCCCAGAAAGCCAGTTGTCAAACATTTCCCAACATGGTCAAGAGGGTTTAGGTATAGCAGCTTTGAGAAATCACCTTACCAAGTCCTAGAAGGATTTTGATCAGTCCTTGAGGGAGGAGTATTCACCCTACCCAAATCATGAATCCTTGAAGTAGGGAATGGGAGACCTGGTCCTGTCTGAAGTAAGAGGTTTCTCAAGATGACTTTTTCATATTTCCTTCCACTGAGTGATTCTAGAGGGAAAGGAGGAAACTTTTCAGTGGGAAAGAGTTCTCACAGAAAATGTAATTCAGATGGAAAATAGTTGAATTCCTTTTTATTTTCCTTGATTAAGTGGATGGCTCCAAAAGCCATTCCAAAAAAAAAACAGACTAAGAAACACATTTTAACTAATAATCTCCATCTACCCTTATTGTATTCATCCAGAGAATCAGAGATTTAAAGTGGAAAGCACCTTCTCCTCTGATACATAGGAGGAAGCTGAAGGTTAGAGAAAAGAAGTAATTGACCAAGGACACAAAATGGCCTGGCTGGGCTTAGAGATGAAGAAACTGAGGCTTTTAAGAGTTAAATGAGTTTCCCAGGATCACAAAGCTACAATCAACTAGCAGAGGTAGCATGGTGGTGTGAATAGGGCACTAGACTTGAGTCAGGAAGACTTGGGTTCAAATTCCACCTCAGATAATTGCTAGCTTTGTGACCATGGGCAAGACCCTAACCTGTCTGTGCCTCAGTTTCCATATTTGGGGGTGGGTTGTACTTGTTGGCATATGGGGTCTTTACCAGCTCTAATTCTGTGACCCAAGATCTGAACAGAAGACAGATCAATGCAGCATTTAATCCAGTACCTGGCACATAGGTACTTAATAAGTGTGTATTGATTGACTAATCAAAGTCCAGTGCCCTTTCTTCTATAGTCCAAAAAGATGCTTTTTGTATAAGCAGAGAATGTCTTTGTCTTAGGGTCATTCTGCTATTCTCTGTCTTCAAAATGGAAGGGGTTTATTTGCTTCTGCTTATTAGGTTGGTTTTTATTTTGCTGCGAGCCCATGAAGGTGACACAGTATCTTATTTAGCAAGGAAGAGTTTCCTATATATTTAAACAATAACAACTAATTTTTTTCATTCCCAGACCTCCAATAAATCTCATTTGCCCATGGCTTTCAACTGTTCAGAACTCACCCAGGGCTTGGCAGGTGTGGCATTTGTACGGAGAGAGCTGAGCAAGGATACCTAATGAAGATAGAAAGAATCCCAAGTCCAGAACCACAGCCTAAAGTGAGGGAAAAGTACGAGGGAAGCCAAGAAGGGTCAGCCTGGGCCGGGGGCGGTGGGCAGCCTCTGGACTCTTGCTCAGTTTGCAGAAGGGAAGCGTTGGTGACTTTGGTTTGTCTTCCCACAAATACCACTGGAGTGAGTAGACTTTTTTCTGCTGAGGTGATGCAATGTTCTTAAACTAGCAAAAAAAAAAAAAAGAAAGAAAGAAAGAAAGGGGGGAAAAGGAAAAAGAAAAGAAAAAGAAAAAAAAGAAAAAAGAGGGAGGGGAAAAAATTGGAATAACCTCACTTTACACAACTCCCACTACTCTTTCCTGCTTCTCTCCTGCCCCCCACCACAGAAGATGGGGGGGGGAAAGGAGAGAGGAAAAAAGTTTGGCGACTGTTAAAGGAAACAAAAAAGTTCTCTTTTCCCCACAGCCTGGCCCATGATCAGCATCTCTTTTGTTAGAGGCCCGGCACAGCCTTCCCTACGTGACGTCATGGAGCCCCTGGACCAATCGGTGAGGTGCTGGCCCCGGCTAGGGAATCGGGCGGGTCCCACCTACCTCGGCTCGCCAGTGGCCTCGCGGGGGTCGGGAGTAGAGGGTCCCATATAAACCCCCGCGCGCCACGGCTCTGCGGCTCCAGCAGGCTGCAGGGTTCGAAGGGGTGGAGAGAGGAGCACTGCACTGGAGAGCAGAGGGACCTGTGGCAGCCCCATCTTCGATTTTTCTCCCCGGTCCCTTTTCCCTCCCCTTCCCCACCCTTAGTTCCCTACCTTCCCGGAGAAGTTCGGAGCAAGCCAGCGCTCCATGCAACTTGTTCTCCCGCGGGTTGCAAAGTAAACCAGAAACTTAGGGTGGGGTGCGGTTTGTAGGAGTCTCTCTCACTCCCGCTTTGCAAGATGCACAGGGACCCAGTCCCGGGACGGCGGCTGCTGCTGCTGCTGCTACTTGCGCTATGTATGGGAACATCAGCGCAAGCGGCAAAATCGACGAAAAACCGGAGACAAGCCCAGCAAATGATTCAGCCTCCGTCCCCGGTGGCTGTCAGCCAAAGCAAAAGTGAGTAACTTACTCGGAGAAAAGGCTTTCTCCCAGGATGAGACAAGTCCGCTCAAAGTTGCTGGAGGAAACTTTTCTGGGTCGGTTAATGGATTTCTTAAAGCACCCAACCGCAGGGACAAAGGCATTTCAGGGATTTCAGCGCCTGCTGCTCTAATCCTGGGCTCCTTTACTAAATGATCTAAGAATTCACTGGGGATGGGTGTATGGGGGCGGGGGGAGAGGCGTATTTCATTGGAAAGCCTTTCAGTTCTATAGATCAGATGCTTTTCCATCCAGTACTTTGGTGGATAAATCTGAGCAATGGGCGTTTTCTTGGGATGTCCATTCAGGATTTGGTTGGCCCTTTGTGGACCCTTTGCATTCTCTTCCTTTCCGTACGTTTAACTGCTGAAATGTTTTCAAGATGAAAGGGGGATAGATAGGGAAGGTGGGGAGCGAATGCCTGCAAAAGACTGTTCTTTGGTCAACTCTGAAACTTGGGCATTTGGTTCAAATTGCCTTCAGCCCCTGGAGATACTTCACCGTGTAAGGAAGATGGAATTTCTTTTCCAGCTTTGAGAGTGAACAGTTTTTCGATGGTCTAATGGAAACCACTAAAACTTGCTGAGTGGGACATGTTTCTGTCATTAATCACTGCTCCATTTACCTCCACAATAGCAATGTGGCTTAAGGGAACTTTTCTTTTTTTTTTTCTTTTTAGTCAAGCCTCCTACTGTCTGTTTTTTAGAAACGTTTTCACTTGTGGCCAGTTGGAAATCATTTCACCAAGTAACGTTTAGTTCAGTAACAACAACCAAAACCCACTCTTACTTCCTATACTCCCTAAAATATTGATTTCTGCTGGCTCTAAAGATTACTAGACAACTTCTTAAATTCAGTGCTTTTGGATCGGCTAGTTCTCTCTCTCTGTCTCTGTCTCTCTGTCTCTCTCTCTCTCTCTCTCTCTCTCTCTCTCTCTCTCTCTCTCTCTCTCTCTCTCTCTCTCTCTCTCTCTCCTTTCCTGATGCTCTCAAGGCTCGAGCTCACTTCTATTCACTTCTCATCTTTGTTAATTTCGTTTCTTATTAACCCTATTTAGTTTCTTCATTTCATTATTGTCACTTGAGCTGAGTAGAAAAGTTTCCCTTTCCAGACACGAAATGGAAAGTCAATAAATAATAGATAATACTTTTTCCCCCCTATGCATTCATTGCAGCTGGCTGTTATGACAATGGAAAACACTACCAAATCAACCAACAATGGGAGCGAATTTACTTGGGCAATGCACTGGTTTGTACCTGCTATGGAGGCAGCCGAGGTTTTAACTGTGAGAGCAAACCTGAACGTAAGTGAGATAGTTATTCTCTTTTTGTTAGATGGAGAAGTACTGATCATCAATTAACTAACTAATTAAAATTCTAGGAGATTTTCCTGAGTTCAGAGCTTTTTAGTGTTATAATTTATAATTTTAAAATCTAAAAATAATTAGTAATAATTATCTTTATCCACTCATCTTTGTCTCAGAGGTAACATCTAAAGTCAAAGTAGTTTTTACTTTTAAAAAGAATAGAATGAATTGCTTCCTAAGCCTCCTCCTATTCCCTTTTTTAATAAAAAATATACTTATTATTTGCTCACAAGAGAAAATGGGTAGTTATTACTGAAAAGTGATAGGAGACTTTAAATATGTAAAGAATAGGGGCTGGACCTTCGAATTCATTGGGACCTACTGGCTAAGTCCCTCAACTAACCAGGTTGGCACTTTCTCTGCAACTTATAGTCTTCAAGTCTTAAATGTTTAAACTGCATAGAAGTAATTTTTGTGGACTAGAAACAATACTAGGAGGATCAAATAGCCTTACATTTCAAAAGTGATTTGTCAATTATAGCTTTAAATATGACCCCTAACCTCTTAAGATAAACTTTGCCCCTTTGTTACCACTGATATTTTTCTCTTTAAGACTGTTAAAACTCACCAAAAAGAAGCATTAGTGGGATTATCATGGAAATACTATTGAATAATAAGTTTGTTTGCCCAGTGGGGGAAGGGGTGGGGTGTCAATTAACTGTAGACTTGTGTATAGCACTCCTGTTTGGCTTCCTGAGTCAGGCATCTATATCTCAAACCTCTTCCCTAATAGCATAGAGTGTGTCAAAAGCACAATGCCTTATATGGCACCTATTCTTTATAATGATAATCAGGTCACAAAAAAAGCTTGAGGACCTTTCCAAGGCCATAGAGGCACTATCTGAACCAAGAGGAGAATATGAATCTCCTTAATCCATGTCCTTCACTTTTTTTCATCTACTCTGCCATGTTCTCCTATAGAATGGGAAATGGGTTTTTGTACAGATGGGATTCTAGGAATGTAAAGTTCTTTCTATAATCTTCCCTTTCAGCTGAAGAGACATGCTTCGACAAATATACTGGGAACACTTACCGGGTCGGGGACACTTATGAGCGCCCAAAGGATTCAATGATTTGGGATTGTACCTGCATTGGGGCTGGTCGAGGGAGAATCAGCTGTACCATTGCAAGTAAGGAAGACTTCCTTATGACTGCTTTTCTTCCTAACACCCAATGAATGCCCTCTGGAAAAGGTTACTTAGTTCAGACAAAGTGTGGCCTTCCCTACAAATGTGAACTCAGTTCCAATCACAGACAACTTTCTACTATTGGTAAAGTGCATGATCCATTTTGTGGATACCCATGAGCATCCTGGGCAACTTTTATGAAGCTGCCTAGCCAGATATGAGCTTCTGAACACAAAATGGAATGTATGTTGGAGTGTGTGTGTGTGTGTGTGTGTGTGTGTGTGTGTGTGTGTGCACGTGAGCATGTCTATACATGTGTCTGTGTCTCTGGTTCCATTTCAGAATATAAATTAATTGAGGAATTATTGGTGCCTATTCTTTACTTAAAACACATGAGCCAGTTCTATCAACATGGCATAGATTTAAGAGAAAAAGTGTATATTTGGTAGCTTTATATGTGACAGGTTAACCTGATCATAAGTGTGATTGATCCATACATTCTGTCCTTTTTCACAATACAAATTGATGATGATCCTCAGAAGCTGTTAAATTTGGGTGGGGCAAATAGTTTCATTCATATGTGCTTTCTGTTTTCATTACTACAGCTCATGGATACACTCTAATTTCTTACTGTTTAATACATTACTCTGCAAATAGAACTTTTCTGTATTTCCAAAAGGAAAATATAATCAAATGCCCCAAAGTGTCTAACAGTGAGGGTGCTTTGAAGACTGCTACTTCTCATTAGTTCTAATAGGGACAAGGAATTCATTTTAGTTTGATCTGCATCTTATCAGTTGATTCAATTAGAAGGGTCTATGTGTGTGTGTGTGTGTGTGTGTACATACATACATACATACACACACACAATGTCTTTATCAACTTAAAAGTCTGAGACACCATACTCAGGCATTCGTTTATGGTTAGTCCAGACCAGCTTTCTTAATACTTCAGTTTGGAGATATTCAAATTTAAGGGCTTAAGATTTTCTCTAAAATTTCTCCACCCCCTCTTCTCTCTATCTCTGTCTCTCAAGGATATTTCATGTTTACTATAGTTTCTTGATTTAGGATAATCCATTTAGACATATATTCCATCAGTGTCATCTAGTCTAACACCCTCATTTTGTAGTTAAGGCACCTGAGCCTCAAAGGAATTAAGTGACTTGACCAAGGTAACAGTCTGTAAGTTTAAGAGCCAGGATTTGAACACAGGTCTCCAGACTCCAAATACAGTGCTCTTTCCATTGCATATGTGAGTCTAATGTTTTTGGGAAAGTAAGAATCAGTGACACTCTTAGTTTTACCTTTGTGATGCTTTCCCCAGAGTTGTAATTCTACTCCCAAATTTGTTGAACTAGATAAACACAAAAATAACTCCCTAGTGTTGCTTCTGCCCACTCTGGAAAGGAGGAGTAATATGTATGAAGTGATGACTACATCAGAATTAGAGTTAGGGTCAATCCAGCTGTATTACAGCTGTTTGTGGGAGGGAGGTGGAACATTTACCCCATCCTCTTCATTCTTTTTTTTTTTTACTTCAGTCTGGTCTTAGAAATTAGATTTTCTTTGAGCTTCCAAGGAAGGCAAAATCTGAGATATTTTGTGATTCACCGACCATTCAGATTTTGTGGTAGATATTCCATTGTGAAATGGGTAGAAGAATTAAGGACAATTAACAATAGCGCATACCTTTTAGCATTTCCAGCAGGGAAACTATGGACATTTCCAGTAATATCTCACATTTCTGGAGAATTTCATAATCTCACAAAGCACATTCTTCATAACAACCCAGTAAGATAGAGTAGAAGTTTCATTATCTCCATTTTACAGTGAGGAAACAGAATTTCAAAGAAGTTATATGACTTTCCCAAAATTTCACATTTTGTAACTAGGAGTAGCATTCAAACTTAGGTCTTCAGTCTTAAAGTCCAGTGCTGCTTCTATGTCACTATACTGCTTTTTTCTTTATAAGTTAACATTTTTACGTGTTACATATTAAAAGTTGAATGTTTTCAAGTTACATGTTTACATTCATGGAAAATGACCCTGGAAAAAAATGCCTTCTCTTCTTGCCCTCTTGATAAGAAGCAATTAATTGAACTTCCTTTTTTAAAAAAAACAGATCGCTGTCATGAAGGGGGTCAGTCCTACAAAATAGGAGACACCTGGCGCCGACCTCATGAGACAGGAGGCTACATGCTTGAGTGTGTTTGTCTTGGTAATGGAAAAGGAGAATGGACCTGCAAACCTGTAGGTATGTGGCTTTTTAAAGGTGGGGGGAAAAAGGATGGCTTTCAAGGAGAGATGAGCAGGAACTGTATTTAAATGGACCAAGCTAATAGGACAAGGGCCTTTGTCTTGATAAAAAAAAAATGGAATTGAGTAAAACTCCAAATTTTACATCATCTCTGTTTTGCTGGGTAAAATTGGTAAAATAGTGATTGGTATCACAGATGTGTAGAAGTGAAACAATCCACAGAGACCGTCTAATCCAATTACCTTGCTTTACAAAAGAGGAAACTGAGGCCCAGAGAAGTTAGGAGACTTACCTAGACTCACACAGGTAGTAAGTGTTAGAGGCAAGAACACAGCCAGATCCTCTTGGCTCCAGAGAAAGTATAAGTGTATCATACTGCCTTAGAACGATAGACTTCTAAATATTTCTCTAAAAGAATACCGGACAGAATTGGGGAGGCCAAGAAGCCATTTGCCTGGGTAGAGGGGAACATTTCTGACCCCTGGTATCTGATTCCTATGAGATTCAGAACATTTCTTTAGTCTATGTTGTAAATTATTTATAAGGGCAGGGGGAGTTGCAAGGTTTGGAAGTTTTTTACACATATTTACAAAAATGAGTCCTGAACTAAAACATAAAATGTTGCACTATGTCACTCCTGAACTTTTTCCTTGAAACTGTCAAAATTTATAGAGACTTCAGAAAAAAGAAAAAGAAACCTTCACTCAAGTATTAGAAGGAAAAAACAAAAGTATTTAAGCTGTACTCACTTCAATATCAGTTACCAATTCAAGAGAGTGGGCATTTTTAAAATAAAAGTTGGAGGTTTTGAATAGCTTTTTTGCTATGATCATTCCAATGAAGATTGGAATTTTGTTCTTTTAGATTGTTTTGAGTCTTTTACCAAAAAAAAAAAACCTCAAACCTGGTTTTAATTTAAAGTTCTGATGAAAATAATGTCCTCTAATCTAAAAAGGATGGCAAAAGTCTTAATACCAGTGGGTAAAAGGCAGATAATCTATTAACGGGTGAAAACAAAATCATCTGTCTCCCAATTAAGATGCAGCCTCTTTTATTGTTGGTTACTGTGCACCTAAGGCCTAATTTTGGCAATGGATTTCTTCTTTTTAAAAAAAAAAGTGGCTAGATTTCTGCTGACCTTTACACTTTAAATTATAGGGAGGTTGCATAATTCCAAATAATGCTTTTCTTTTTGTTCCACAGCTGAAAGGTGCTATGACAACACCGGTGGGACCTCCTATGTTGTTGGAGAGACTTGGGAGAAGCCCTATCAGGGCTGGATGATGGTGGATTGTACCTGCTTAGGAGAAGGCAGTGGACGCATCACCTGTACCTCTAGAAGTATGTCTGTTTATCTCTAGAATCTTCATATAGAGTGATAGACATCTGGTCAATGCTCAAAATACTGAAAACTTTGCTCTGGCCCAGAGTTCAGACATTAAGTCTGCATGGAGAAGAATGCGCCCAGAATTACTTTACCTAGCCTAATGATGCTAGTCAGGAATGAATAATGAACTAGCTTCTAGACAGAGAGGGTTGTTTTCCAGGTGAAACTGAATGCAATTACTGACAATAAGTCAGAATTTTTAAAATTCTGTACAGTCAACAAACCCAGTGTCTCCCCAGTTTTAGAAGGGAACAAGCAAGGTGGGAAAAAAGAAAAGTGAGGGTATTTAGAGCATTTGGTTCAGAACAGAAGCAGGATGAGATACCTGGGTTAACCAGTCAAAGGTTTATTAAGGTGGGGATAATTTAACCCAATATCACCAGTCTCCTTCCTCTCCTCTCTTGCTATGCCATTATGAATTCGTTAGAGTCGTTTCATATGCTCAGTCCCCCATCTCCCTACTCCTGCTCTATCCTTCTTCACTTAGCCCTTACTGAGAATCAAAACTCTTGGTTCTCATGAGTCGTGCAAAGAGACCTCCTCTGCATTCTTCAAGAGAAGATGCAATCTGATATAATTCTTAGAAGTCAAAAAGACTTTCACAGATTTTCAGAAGCAGTTTTTAGTTTCAGGAAACATCTGCCACCTGGTTCCAGTGTTATCAGTATCTATGGTACAAGCAAAACAAACACGGTATTCTGAAAAGAATGAACCAATCATCCATTAAAAGGGAGCCTATGGAAATTAATCATCTGCAAAGAAAGGGGGACCTGACTATATATTCAGATGCCCTGATGACTTGAGTTAGAAATCATTAATGATCTTCCGCCTCTCTTTAATATGTTGAAGTAGGACCCAGAACAACAAACATTCATGGGAGAAAAGGTTCACTTAATCTGATAGCTCCTTGCTTTTACAATTTGGGGACATTTAAGGTTTAGCAAATAGAAGCAAAGCCCTAAAATGTGAGTCTTCTTGGTGGGGATTTGAACTTTGAATGGTGCCTATCTCTTGGCTGAATTGCTGGGAGAAAAATTAACCTGAAAGCCAAAACAAGTTATTTGAAGGGGGTGACTTCAGTGAGGTATGACTTCTCCAGGGCCTTTAGTAGACTTGAAAACAAGCAAAATACCTGGGCTCCTGAATCTTTGTCATTCACCTTCCCTCAAACTCCCAGGTGAGATCATTTGTTGCCTTAGGGATTCAAGGCTTTTCAAACCTTTGAGCTAATGAAAACTGTAAGGGTTTGCAGAATTGATAGTAAGGATAACAGGGCAACTTGTAAATATAAATTTGGATTTAAGAATTCATTGTTAACTAGTCTAAGCCTGTATTTTTTTAAATTTTATGTGATTTGGTTATCTTTTCAGGCCCTTTGGTCTTCTAAATTTGTTTTTTGTTTTCTGTTTTTTTTTAATGTATGTAAGCAAAAGAAAGGCAATAAATTAAGTGACAACTTATGTCATGATGCAGAGAAAAGAGTATTGCATTTGAAGTCAAGAAGACTTGGGCTAAAATTATGGCTTTGATATTGCCTTGCGCAAAACATTTAATCTCTGCCTGCCTCAATTTCCTCATCTGCAAAATGAGGAAGTTGAACTAGATGATTTCTAAGGTCTCTTTCAGCTCTAAATTTAATTCAAGAAACATTTGTTGAGTGCCTACTATATGCCAAGCCTTAAGTCTAGGGGCTAGAGATGTGTACCATGGCAAATTGTAAGCTACAATATTTGCTGTCTTCCAGTCAGTCCTTTTGACTGAAATTGGACCATGTCATAGTTTTGGACCATATTAATCTTTTGTAATTACAGTCATTAGAATTTCCATACCTAATTGTGATGTTCCAGCTTAAAAATAAATGAGATGTTCTAGAAGGAAAAAAAACAACCCCATTGTTAATATTTTACTCTTCTAAAACTGTAAGGGACAAGGAAGGATATCTGGAGAGAGAGAAATGATTCAACATTAAGTGCCTTTAATATTTTGTGTGGGAGATGTGAAGACGAATAAGACAAGTCTAATAGCAGAGGTGAGACACAAAAAGATGATTATAAAAGTGAGAATATGGTGAGTGTCATAAGAGAGATATCAGCAAGGCACTATGAGAACCCATGAGGACATAGATAGTGGGAAGGAATTTTAGAAACCGTCTAGTCCAATCCCGTCATTTCACAGATGAAGACATCTGAGGCCTAGAAAGGAGAAGTAACTTGTTCTACTTGAGTAGAAAGCGTCAGAGCTGGAGCTCAGACCCAAACCCTCTAACTCCAAACCTTCCACTCATCCATCAGCGTGACAATGTCGCTCCAAAGGGAAGTGGGGGAGGAGAGGAAGAGGAACATTAGCCCCTCTGTAGTAGGGATTGTTTCATTCTTTGTCTTTGTCTAGTATGGTGCTTATCACACATGACAGGGGCTTAATAAATGCTTGCTGATTGGTGGATTCAAACTTTTACCCTCATTCTGGGGATTTTTCCAAGTCAGGGTCTAGTCTCTGAATTCATAAGGACACCATGCATCAAACACACTGAACTCATTTTTTTTCCTAAACCCAACAGTTTCCCATAAAATCTGGGAGAACAGTTTCAGTAAATTGTGCAGCATAATTAAAGCTCTACTCTCTTATGTTTAAACTGTATCTTATGAGCCAAACTTTCCAACACATGGACCAGCGTTTGCTTTGTTAACCTGCTACTAATGTGTAATAATGATTCTTTCTTTGCTCTGAGGAGGGAGAATGTTTGACCCCCTCCTTAACTGCTGAATGGACATGGCTTTTCTGGGATTTGGAAGGTATCATCAGGAGGGGAGAAGCAATCGGTACCTAAAAGCTTGTTGGTCGCCTGTGGTTTCTACATAAAAATGGGATAAAGAAGCACTTCTGTCTTTTGAATCTGCCTCCTTTGGGCTTAGGGAAAACCTGCTGCCTTCATTGTTTCTAATTCCCCAAGCAAAGGTTCTTACTGAAAAATCAGCCTGTAAAGAACAGTTAAAACGTGAGAGAGAGTTTGGAAGAAAGACCAGTCTGACAGTGATAACAAATGACTACATGAACAGGAAAAGAGCTTTTTTTTTTTTCTGGCCACCGAAAAGGGCAGAAAGTCAAATCCTTCTGCTGTCCTCTTTCACCAAATTGATTCTGTCTTTCAGGAGGCTAAAACTGGGGGCTGTTATTCTTTGAGTTTAAATATGTCACACAGTGTTGAGCTATTGTGGGACTTTCCTGTGTATTGATTGAAATACTAATCATTTCCCGGTTGGGGGCTGATCTGGTCATTGAAATATCCTCTTTCTTTTCATATTCAGATAGATGTAATGATCAGGACACCAAGACATCCTACCGAATTGGAGATACCTGGAGCAAGAAAGACAATCGGGGAAATTTGCTTCAGTGTATCTGTACTGGTAATGGGAGGGGAGAATGGAAATGTGAAAGACATTCATCTTTGCAAACAACTGCTACAGGTAAGGGGTGCCTTCCCACAGAGTGGAAGCTTGAAATATAGAGACATTTTTGGAAATATGCATGAAAATTATCCTTTCCACTAAATTTACCCGCTTGCAATGGTTCTTTCATGTGACTTTTCCATACAGTTAGTTGGAACATCTGGGTGGATTTACAGCTTAGTTGCTTAAGTTTATTTTTTTAATATCAATTTTTCATTTCTAACAGAATAGTTCACATTTATATAATGCATTAAGGTTTACAAAGTGCTACCTGCTTGACCCTCGCTTCCACCCCCAAAAAAGAAGCCTATAAGAGTAGGTGGGACAAGGATGATTATACTATCCCAGGATGAGAATGCTAAGGTAGAGAGAAGGGCAGAGATTTCACCATGGTTGGCCAGCTCCAAAGTCTCTTAGGAATCATTCAAACCCTGACCTCCTGGCTTGCCACTTTTTCTGCTATACTGCATTGTCTCTCTGGAAGTGATGATAATAATGATTAGGAGGAGGAGGAGGATAATGACAATGATGATAATAATAATAAATGACTCTATAATGGATATTTGAAACTGTGTTCTTTCTCTCTCCCCAATTCATGGCCCACAAATCAAAAATAAACAGAAAAAACATTTACTCTCTGAAGAATTCAAGCATAAGACCTCTACTTTATAAGCAAACAAACAAAAACAATTTATTCATCTTTATAAACAAGCAAACAAGAACAATTTATTCACTTTTATAAACAAGCAAACAACAACACATTTTTCACCTTTTTCTGAATTGCCCTACTTTTCAAAGTGTTTTTTTTCCCCTCTTGGAGATGAAAGAGTAGGATTCTGATATACTATATTGTATGTCTTATTGGCTTCTCCCCTATAATAAAGTAAATGTATATATAGACATCTTTCAATTTCTTTGTCTCAGAGGGAGTATGTTTCCTTCTTTTGATACTTAGCTCTTCTACATGAAAAGGCCTTTGAACTGTGTAGCTGCAGTGCATTTTTTTGTATCCCTTAAAAAATTCATGGTCATTACTTTCATGTATTGACATTGCTTATTTGATAAATTCAGAGGATCTTCAGTTTTGTTGTTTAGTCATTTGTCAGTTGTGTTCAACTCTCCCTGACCCTATTTGGGATTTTCTTGGCAAAGATACTGTAGTAGTTTGCCATTTCCTTCAACTTATAGATGAGGAAACTTAGGCAAACAAGGTGAAGTAACTTGCCTAAGGTCACACAGCTAGGAAGTGTCTGAGGTCAAATTTGAATTTAGTTCTTCCTGACTCCAGGCCAGGCACTCTATCCTCTGTGCCACCTAGCTGCCCCCAACATAACAACTTTTAAGAAGGGGATTTCAGAAACTATAGACAAGTAGACTTGCTTTCAGTTCCCAGCAATATTCTTGGAATGATTATTAAACAGATGGTGTGTGAACATTTCAAAAGGGAAGGAGAGATCACTAGGAGCCATCATAGGTTCGCTAAGAATAAAACATTCCTGAGTGAACTCAATAATTTTTGATAGGATGACTAGAAAAGTTGTCAATATTTCTGAAAAGCAAAGCCTTTGACAGAAGCCCTCATGACATTCGTGTGTTCAGGATGGAGAAGAGATAAATTAGATACATAGATGGATGAATTAGTGCCAAAAGTAATGGGCCATCAGTGTCAACCTAGAAGATAGTTCCCATTAGTGTCTAGTAGGGCTCGGTTCTCAACCCCAATCTGCTTGACAACTTTATTGATAATTTAGATAAAGCTATAAAAAGCATGTCCTCTTGTGGAGGACACAAATGAGAGAGGTAGCTGATATTTGGAATGAGGAAACAAGTACCCAAAAGATCTTAAAAGACTGGAACATTGGTCCAAATCTAACAAGGTAAAATTGAAAAAAGATCAATGGAAAGTCCAGCTGTCCATTCCAAAATATCAACTGCTACCCAAGTACAGAATGAGGGAGACTGGCTTAAGAGCAGTTCATGTGAAAAAGATGCTGCAAGTTGACTGCAAGGTCAGTAATGAATAGCAAGGCTCTTTTAAATGTAAATCCTAGGTTCGCCTTCATTCGTAGAATCAAGATCGTTTCCAGATCAAGGGAGGGAACAGTGTGACTATTTTTGTGCATCCCAATCTTGGAGTCATATTTTAAATATCATATGAAGATTGTTTAAAAAAATTGGGGCTATTTAGTTTGAAGATTTAAAGGGAACATGATAGTTGTGCAGATATTAGAAGGACTTGTGGAAAAGAAATGAATTGTATTCTATTTAGCTCAAGAGGGCAGAACCAGAACAAATGAGTGGAAGTTATAAGAGAACAAGGACAAATGGGTCAAAGTTACAGAAATGTAGGCTTTGGCTCAATAACAAAATAGACTTCCCAACAATTAGAGCTGAGGAGAGTGAGCTAACAGTCTCTGGAAGAGTTCAAACTCTAAATGACACTTTGTTAGAGATATTGTTGAAGAGATCCTTGCATCAGATGATGGGCTGACTAGGTAGACAATCCCTTCGGTTGCTTTTACTCCTCTTAACTAATGTGTTCCTCAAATCCTTTGACACTAGACTCAAAATTGCCTTCCATGAAGAAAAGTATATATATATATATATATATATATATATATATATATATATATATATATATATATATATATATATATATATACTATATACTATATATATATACTGTCAAATAGTGTGCCATTTTAGCACTTACATATTTCAAGCTACTTAAGAGCATATTTACTTATATGTGGTATAGAAAAAAGCTCATTGTACTTACTGGTCAGGAAACCTGCATTGTTATGTTCTCATTGTATGATCTTGAGCAAGTCACTTCAGATACTCAATAAGCTCCTTAGAATCCTCATCTCCAAAACAAGGGATTGGAATTTATTTTGCTTGACTGTTCATATTTGTAACAAAAAGTTTTGATTTTCCTTTTTCTTAATGGGGTAGAGGGAATAAAAGTAAATTTTTATTAATTAAAAAATTAATTTAATTTAATAAAAAGTGAAGGATTAAACCTGGTCTCCACCCAGCTCAAGATTCTTCAATTTTGTGATACACTGAGTATTCTTCAGCAGTTTCATTAGGGCTTGTCTTATCTCTCCCATGAGACTATAAAATCCTTCATGCAAAGAATGATGCTTTTTTTCACGCAATTTCCTGATGACAGGTCTGCTTCAGAATTCTGCACTCAGTTTATTCTTGTGAATTTTGAATGCCAGAAATCTATTGAGAAGCTCCCTATTGTGCTAAGTAATTGCTGGCATCTGTAGGGCACTTTAAAGTTTTCCAGGTACTGGGTAGGTGTTATCACGTTTGATCCTTGCAGCCTAGTGAGGCTGGTGCTACAGGTGTTATTATCCACATTCTAGATTTGAGGAAACTAAAGCTCAGAGAAATTAAGGGATTGACAGCCCTTACTGAATTCAAAATGGAAAACTGTCTTTGCCCTCAGGGAGCTTCCATTCTATTAGGCAAGCTTCCTCATATTCTACAGTAAATGGCTTAAGTTTTTCTCTCAGGGAAGAAAAAAAAAGGGAAAAAAATACATGATAACTTCATTATATATTTAAAAGGAATAGAAAGTTGTACATAATAGATTTGCAGTTTCATGTATAATCATCTTTTTTATGTACTATGTTATGGAAAATGTTTGTTTTATTCCACAAATAAAAAATAAAATTAAACAAATTTTTTAAAAAATCAAATGAGGCAATATATGTAAAGCATTTTGCAAACCCTTAAAACACCATGTAAATTCTAGATACTATTGCCATTCTTCTTCTTATTATTATTACTATTGTTACTGTTATTATTATTATTAACAACCTTCATCTACCTTCCTTTTAGGGCCCGGCTCAGTCACAGATGTTCGAACAGCACTGTACCAGCCCCAGCCTCAGCCCCAGCCTGCTCCATATGGTCATTGTGTCACTGATAGTGGAGTGGTCTACTCTCTGGGAATGCAATGGCTCAAGACCCAAGGAAACAAACAAATGTTGTGCACGTGTCTGGGCAATGGTGTCAGCTGCCAAGAGACCGGTGAGCATGACTGGCCATGGCGCCGTACAGTGGATTTTGTGAAAAAGTAGAATTCAGTAATTAGACCTGGCTTTTGTATTTTACATTTTCTCTTTATATAATAGCTAATGATTAATATATATGCATATTTACATATATATTTTAAGTATATATCATGTATAGTTTCTGATACCTAATTTGGGACAGCTGATCATGTGAACTCTTCTCATTGCCCCAGCACAATTGTGGGGTGCTAGAGTGTTTTTTATTAGTTCATCACAGGAGCTCCAACTATGAGAGGTTATGGACAAAAGAAGCACAGGAATAAGTAAGCATAGATGAGTTTTGAATTATTGGAGAAAACCTCTGCATGAATGAAATTGTAGATCCCTGAGTATACATGTACTGCTTTTTTTACCCCAGTCATTATATAGGAGCACATATACCATCAAACTTGTCAAAAATTGTACATCTGTGTGGACGTTGCATGTTTCACCCTTAAGGCTAGGCAGCTAGGTGGTGCAGTGGATAGAGCACCAACCTTGGAGCCAGGAGGACCTGAGTTCAAATGTGGCCTCAGAAACTTAGTAGCTAGCTGTGTGCCCCTGGGCAAGTCACTTAACCCCCATTGCTTCCAAAAAAAAAAAACCAAAACCAAAAACACATAGAACCTTAAAGCTAAAAGCCACTGGTTACTGAGGAGGAATGCACGACCACCTCAGATACATATTTTCCGTTCTTGACGTTGTTACAAAATGCGTCTCTCTGGTCCTCCCTCATCACAACACCTTTCATACAGTGAGCAGAGACATATGATGTCACGGTCTTCTTCGAGAACCCAGCAGAAACCACAATCAGCAATCAGTTTGAGTTTAGTGATATAACAATCCATTGTGGCTCATACATTTGAAGTTTAGCTCAATGCCATGGTTTGCCCAATATTGTGTGATTAACACAGAAAAGCTGTAAAGTAACACTTTTTTTTTGGCTCCTAAAGTAATTTAAACTAAGTTATTTAAATTTTTCAATCTGCTAGTTTTTCTTTTTTTTTGTTAGCATACCTACAAACATGTGTTTTGTTTTGTTTTTTAATGAAAAAAGCATGTAAAAAGAGCCTCCCTCTCTACTAAAAGTCTTTTACGGGGTGCTCTTGCAGACAAAAGGACATGTCCTCCAAATGCCTTGTGAGGGACAGTCAGGAAGCAATTAGCATTTTCACAAAGGGAAGCATAGCAAGGCAGCAGTAGAATCCAGTGTAAACTTCCGCATTGTCTATTAAAATCGTGCTACATGTGAAATTAAGTAGATTATCACTGAAACTCGGTGTCTCCATTTTTTAAAACTGAAGGGCGGTAACTTGTCTCTTGTTACTTTCCTGTGTTAAGATGCACCTCTTTTTTGCTTTGTTTGCAGCTGTAACTCAAACCTATGGTGGCAATTCCAATGGAGAACCATGTGTCCTGCCATTCACATACAATGGCAGGACTTACTATTCCTGTACAACTGAAGGTCGTCAGGATGGACATCTCTGGTGTAGCACCACTTCAAATTATGAACAAGACCAGAAATATTCTTTCTGTACAGACCAGACTGGTGAGTGGCCTCCCAAAAAATAGAAGGGGAAATAAAAAATTTTTAAAAAAAGCAAATTTTGAATTGCTCATTTCTCATGTGGAATTGATAGTGTTTTAAATCCAAATTACATAGACTCATAGAATCTCAGAATTGGAAGACACTTCAGACCTCCCCTTATTTTGATGAATAAATTTGTTCTCTGCAATATCCCTGACAAGTGGTCACCCAGGTTCTGACTGGAAACATCTGTGGAGATGGGGAACCAGATGAGGAACCCATTTCACTTTTAGGAAGCACTAATTGCTAGGAACACCAAGCCTAAATCTGCCTCTTGACTACTTCTACCCATTACTCCCAAACAGAGCAAGCCCTTCTACAGGGCAGACTTTCAAATACTTGAAGACAACTCTTACGTCCTGCCGAAGTCTACTTTCATCCAGGCTAAAAAATCCTCAGGTCCTTCAGCTAGTTTTTGGATGCCATGTTCTCATTCCCCTTCTACTATCCTGGTCTGTTAACCAGTCATCAAGCATTTATTGTGCCAGGCAGGCACTAGGTCTGGACATACTCCAGCTGAAGGATGTCCTTCCACCTAAAATGTGGTGCCTAAAATCAAACACAATGCTCACCTTTTTCCTTTCAACTTATATATTGATTTTAGGCCACTCTGGAAGTATCATTTTTATTCAGATGTCTGGCCCATTTAACAACTCTAAAGCCAGAAGTTAAAAGAGCAAGCAGTACTTTGAGATCCCCCAATTCCCTTGAGAGAATGGTATCTACAAGAAAAATCCTTTCTGACTCGTTTATTTTGGCATTTTATGATTGCGGTGCTGTTAAAGATATTTGTAGTGCAACCCATAGAAAATCCCACAAAGTTGAAGAGTGCAACAGATAGAATGTCTGCATATCTTGGCTCATTTTCTGCATATAATGGCAAATTTTCTTGAAAGTTAGAGCTTTGATCAAAGCTATTATTTTAAAATGTCTTTGCTTGCTAGATGTGAGTGATGATGAAATTTAAATCTAGTTGGAAGGTGAGGATGAATGTGTAAATTTCATATCATCAAACATCTTTGAGGCTGAGGCAGGGTCCTAGGCATGAGGCATCTTTGTATAGCAATTCTTTGTGGTCTAAGATTACAATCTTTTTTTCTTCCTATTCTTATGTCGTTCTCTGTAGTTTTGGTTCAGACTCGAGGGGGTAACTCCAATGGTGCCCTGTGTCACTTCCCATTCTTGTACAACAACCGTAACTACACTGACTGTACCTCCGAGGGACGGCGAGATAACATGAAGTGGTGTGGCACCACTATCAACTATGATGCTGATCAGAAGTTTGGGTTCTGTCCTATGGCTGGTAAGATGAAGTCCTCATCTTAGAAACTGGTTGTGGGTATGGTGTCCACCCTTAATACCTACATCACTGAGATGCTGAGAGGTCCACATGAGATATACTATGAAAACTTTGAAGCACTGTATTAATGAAGCCCCTTTATTATTACTATATGTGTGTATAAATACATGTCTGGTCATTTTTATTTTATATAACTTTTAAGGTATGACTAAAGGTTTTTTCATAGAACTGGGTAAATAAGTAAGAATATTTAGAAATAAAAATTGAGAAGTAGGATTTTTGTATTTTTTTTCTGTAAAGGGACCTTTGAATATTTTGCACGTCTAGAATAATGTAACCATAATTACAGTCGCATACACACTCTATCTGCTTTATCGTGTTGAAGATGTAGCAATCACTTTGTCCTATATTAGTGTTCCAAATCTCAGTTTTAATAGCAAATTGGAAGAGGAAAGTTTAATTGGCATGAAGGAAGCAAGGGGCCTAGTACATGTATTGGAGCCCTTCAGTACGGTCCTAATGCATTAGAATATATTTCCTTTCTACTTTGTAGGGCTCATAGCTTGAAGTCTCAGTATATGAACTACAAGAATGAATACAAAAATTGTATGTCATTTGGTATGCATTCATTGAAAGAAGAAAGCTAATTCTATTCGACTCCAATCTAACACTTAGGTACCAAAAAATTGCCAGTCATGAGTTCTGTTGGATGTGGAAGCCGTGAATCATCCTATAAAAGTTCCCCTTATGCTTGAATTCATTAGATTAGAACTAATTAATACAGAAGAAACAATGCTATATCAGTATTCTCAACACATGCGCTACTAGCAGTTGAGAAGGTCTGTACATCTCCGTTATCTTTTTGCTTTCCCCTAGTCTTAACCCTAATTGGATTCTGTACCAGGTCATTCACAGGCTTATAGTTCCAAGGTAGAAATCCCACTTAGCCTAACCTTTGTCTATACTTAGAAAGGTAGATGAGGCTTTTGTACTACTTGTCTGTTCCATGTTATCCACAAGAGATAATTAACCTCTTTTATTTCTAATATAAAAGTTCTTATTTTTAGATTACAGTCTTTCTCAGATTGTCATTCATTTTTTACCAACTAGCCCATGAAGAGATCTGCACCACCAATGAAGGGGTCATGTATCGCATTGGAGATCAGTGGGACAAACAGCACGACATGGGCCACATGATGAGATGCACGTGTGTAGGAAATGGTCGTGGGGAATGGACCTGTGTGGCGTACTCACAGCTCAGAGGTATGCTCTGTTATATTGAAATGCCATTCATCTAGTCCATGGTGCTGGGGGAACCGAATGGGGCAGACAGCCAATGACATAGCTGGCTCAGCGATTCTGGGATACCCTGGTGTGTGAGCACTTGGACAGAGCCAGAAAATGACTTCAAAGGGCAGAACACAGACATTTGATCACCCTCCTGCTAGTTTTTTACCACTGGAGTCACGCCTAGAAAAGGGGTAGAGTTACTGTAAAGGCTAAAAGAGAAGGAAAAAACAAAAGGCTATGCTGTCGCCATGAGTGCATTGATGAAGATTCAGTTTCAGACAGATAAATGGAAAGGAATATAGATGAGGAATCTCTTGCTTAGAAAAACAGCTCTAGCTTTTTAGTGCTTTGGAAAAAAAATTTTAAATTTGTTTCTTTTTAGTGCTTTGAGGCAGAGGACCAGTATTGTGCCCCCTAGTTCACTGTTTCTGTTGTTTTTATACACGTCCACCTAGCAAAAAGGGCTTTGGCCTGAGCACTGTCTTTCCTCTCTATACCCTTTTGTATTAGTATGTACCTGATGGTATTAACGTTGGACCTTGTAATTTCCAGAGCCAGGCCTAGAACTCAAGGATTCTGACTCTATACGACAAGCTCCTTCTAGTACATCATGTACTCTTTAGAATAGAGGCACTCTCATACTCTTTTTTTAATCTGGTCTCTTTTACTATCACATCATTGTGGAAGAGAATTAAAGGAAACAGTGAAATGGAAGAGATTTTTTTTCCCAGAAAATAGGTATTGTATTTGTGAAAGAGTAAATTTTCACAAAATAACACACTTTATTTCCTGCTTCTCACATATATATGTTATTTTAACTCTTAATTCCCTACATCTACATGGTTCTGAGGAAAACAAAATAAGTATATTACACAGGAGTGTTTTTGTTTCTTTGTTTTGTTTTTCCCAAAAAGTGGTCACTGTTTACATGTTCATCACAAAACAGTAAAAAAACACCATGTAGGTTGGGGACCTAAATAAGAGGGAGGAATTATTTACTCTAAGAAAGAGTAACTTTATTGTTCCCTTGTGAAAACTTTATTTTTAATAATATCCTTCTTGTTACAGACCTATAATTTCATCATTGTAGGGAATTCATGGTATAAACTTTATTATTATTTTAATGATAGTCTTCCTATCCAGACCTATGATTTCATCAGTAGATGGAAGTTCCAATGTGACATTGGAACAGTGGAAGTTCCAAAATCGGACACGGATTAGCAAATAATCCAAAAATTTCTTAGGAGCACTGAGGTTAAGTGACTTAATCAGGATCGCACAACTAGGAGGTGTCAGTGGAGGGACTTGAACTCAGTACACCTGACTCCAATGATGCCATGCTGGCTCCAGACCAAATCCTTTCTGATATTTCCTCAACAGATCAATGTATCGTCGATGGCATCACCTATAATGTGAATGATACATTCCACAAGCGTCACGAAGAAGGTCACATGCTGAATTGCACATGTTTTGGCCAGGGCCGTGGAAGATGGAAATGTGACCCTATTGGTAAGTTAAATTCAAAATTTGAATGTGTAATGCAGTATGTTTAAGGTTTAACATTGGTCTTTGGTCTTAGAAAACATTATGGGCAAATACATGTAGTGCTGATTCTATTACCTCTTCATATTTTAGACCAATGCCAGGATTCAGAAACCCGTACATTCTACCAGATTGGAGATTCATGGGAGAAATATGTTCATGCTGTCAGATATCAGTGCTACTGTTATGGCCGGGGCATTGGAGAGTGGCATTGCCAACCTTTGCAGGCCTATCCAGGTAAGACTCATTAGTGATAGCATTATTACAAATGTCAGTCTGTGCGAGTAAAAGAAAATTACCTATCCTGTAATATATTTTTATAGATTGAGAGTCTGAAGGGACCTCAGAGGTCATGTAGTATAATCTACCCATTTTACATTTGTGGAAACTGAGGCCCAGAGAAGTTGCTGTCTTTCCTAGGGTTATAGAGGTAGTAAATAGAAGATTTGAATCCAGAAACTCTTATTCCAAAGCCAACACTTCTGCTACCATATCAATGTCACTCAGACTTTGAATGAACTTCTTAGTCTTAAAATCATAAAATAAGGTTAGAGCTATAACGAACCCTTTCATTTTAGAGATCAGGAAACTGAGCTGCCCAAGAGGTTCAGTGACTTAACCCAAAGTCACATAGTAACTATGGGCCCTCTGACTTTATATTCAATGCTCCTTCCACAAGACCATACGGTTCCTTGTTACTTTACAAAATAACTAATTATCAACCAGCACGATTCCAGAGTGATTTTCCCCTGATAGCTAAGGTTATTGAAAGCTACAAAAATGTATCTCTGTATAGTTTAGGTTTTAGCCATGTAGAAAATTCCATTTGAATCAATCATTTCTGTTGTATTTTAAAACAGAATCTTTACTACTGTAGAGTTATACAGTCAGATTCCACAAACTAACATTTCTCAGAAGTAAAGGGTTCAGATATCATACCAGTCAATAGGGACAATTTTCTAAATAGGTTAATTACAATTAAATATAAAGCGGGCAGTCTATAACAGCTCACATTTCTGATTTCAGTTCCTACCTAATTCTCCTCGGAGAGACGAATATTTTTCAGTTTGACCTGATGAAAACTGGGTCAAAGTACCCATGATCAGTCAGTATTTGAGTAACCTGGGCAGTTTCATCTGCCCTCAAATGATTTACTAGAGCTAGTTCGGTCTTTATGGGGAGAGAGAGAGACAGAAGACACAACCAACCTTCTTAGGCCGATTTCTCTGAGCTTTCCTTTGCTCTTTAGTGGTTAATACAGAATTATAATAAAGCCTCATGAATTATGGTATCAAACCAAAATTTCTCATTCCCATTTAAATTCACTTTGATGTTAATATAGTGGAATTTGGGCAAGAGTATTTTTTGAGGATCTGATGCTGGGCAAACAGTCAGGAAATTTTGGAGGAGGTGAAATGCATGAAGAAAAGGAGATTAAAGTAATTAAAACCTTCCATAATGATGAATTGAGTGTGCTATAAAATATGAAGGAGGCAATGTAGAATTGAATCAGAGGAGCTGTATGCTACTCTCAGCTTTGGCTGTGTGACCTTTGAATAAATTGCTTCATTTTCTTTATGTGGAAAATGATGGGTTAGATGGAATAACTTCTAAAATCTCTTCAAGCTCTGAAATTCAATGACTTCATTTTTTTTTTAAAGAATTCAACAAGTATTCATTAAGCACAACTTTATGGAAAGCATTGTGATTCTAAATAGTGACCACGTGGCATTGCCACATACAATGTGAGACAAGGAGATCCTCTCCTTTCCTGGGCTCCCAAGTACTTCAGAGACTGTTAAATTTATGCTTTATAAGGCATGGCATGGGATAATGCCAGTCTTAACTTACTTCTCTCCAGGGAACTACTTTAATCATAACAACAGATAAGTAATTTGGATAATTGAGGGTCTATTCTCTCCTTAATTTGCTAAATATAAAATCTGACAGAGATTTCCTATGACTTTCTACAGACTAGTGATTCGTCTCATAATATTTCTTTGAGTCTAAATATAAAGGTGATGTGGCTTTGGAAAATATAGTCTTTTATCATGGTGAAGACAGTAAATACCCAAATATGCTCATACATCTTTGAAAGTATATATGCCATGAAAAGATTATTGAATTTGGTAGGACTTAGGTTAAAATTTCAACTCTGGTACTGACTGTTTGTCTTGGTCGAGTCATTTAACCCTCTCTGAACCTTAATTTGCTCATCTATAAAATAAAAACGGTAGGCTAGGTGATCTCCAAGATCCCTTTTCAATCTCCAATCCTTTTTTTGCAGAATAATCTCTTAGATTGCTAGAATTATAAAGTACATTATAGGTCATAGATTCATGTTATCATAGATTTAAAGTTCGATGAGACCTCAGGGATCAGGCAGAGCAACCCTCTCTATCCCCTTTTATAGATAGTGACCAGAGACATTAAGTAACTTACCAAAGATCGCTTCCAAATCCATCATTTTACAGTTGGGGAAACTGAGGCTCAGGGCTATAAGGTGATTGACCTAAGGTCACACAGCAAGGTAGTGAGAGAGCCATGATAAGGATCCAGATCTCTCAAATTCTAGCAGTGCTCTTGCCTCTATACCTTGCTAGACCTCAGAAGAAAGTTGTATTTGTTTATTTTACTATTAGCAGTATAGTCCTACAGTCTATTGCAATGGTTTTCGAAAACCATCAGAGTTCGGGAAAATGTACTTTTCCTCATAGTTGCCTGTAGGTTTCCATAGAGTGAACTGAAAATGGTGAAGACATGGCACCTAAATGAGGAAGACCCATTAAAATGACATTTCTCCGTTCTAGAAGATGACAGCAAGCATCTTATGGACCATAAAAGACAGAGACATGGGCAGCAAGTTGCCTTTTGCCCTACCTGTGTGGCTGAGTACATGTGCACATAGGTATTCAGTTTATCTCCCTATTCTAAGGTAACCCAGTATATCAAGCCGGGTTGGGCATAATAGGAAAAAAGATAGATGAATGGATGGATTGACAGATGGAAGAACACAGACAGACTGAGAGAGATAGGTAGATGGAGAAATGAGATGGATAAATTAAGTAGCTATTATATGTAGGGTTCTGTAATAGGTGCAGAGATCAATGACACAGATCATGACCCCAGGGAGCTTCCATTCTTCACAGAAAGTTCCTGTTAGGGTTGTAGAAGAAATAGAATAGCAAACAAAGCACAAATTCCTGTAACAAATTATCTCTGAGCTTGCTCTGTTTGAAGAATTCTGTTTGGCCCTCTGTGTGAACAAAGCAAAGATAAGGGACATTTGGTGTGTAAATAAGCAAGTAGGAAAACATAGAGTTCAGCAAATTAAAGAGGGAGATTTTGTAACGGGAGAAAAAAAAACCTGGGTAGAAAACTCATGAATGTTTAACTTCTCCTGGGTTACCTCTGTGGGTTTTTATTTGAACAGTTTGTAAAAATGTACAAATTTCTCATATCTTAATAGTTTTGCTGATCAGGACCTAGAAGGTCAGTAGAGTCCATGAAAGGTTTGGTTTTTTTTTTAAAAAATATGGCTTATAATGGAGAGATTTCACTAATTAAAAACATCCAGCCATTTAGCAGAATGCAAGTAACAGCTAGGTAACAGCAAAGGCAAGATGGTTACATCAATAGACTGGCATTCATCCTTTAACACCTTGTGGGTACTGCTTCCATTGAGATAGTTTGCAACTTTAGTAAATGGTTTTCATGAAGTGATGTGACCGCAAGAAATAAATCATCCCTTGGTGGCCACCCTTCTGGTTGTGAGCCTGTCTGAGCATACCTGGGCTGGTCCTCACATGATAGCTACGTAAGTGTGACATTGGGTTTACAGTAGGAGAGTGCCTAGCTGCTCAGACTTACTAAAGCTTGCACTCATGGCACAATCTGGAAGACTTTCAAAGCCATCTCCATGCCATGATGGCAGTCAGAAAAGGAGGTTAATGGAGGTAGTTGATAAGTAATTTGGATAATTGAGGGGCTATTCCCTCCTTAATTTGGTAGGTGTAAAATCTGACTTAAACACAGATTTCCTATGTCTTTCTACAGATTTTAAAGGTATAGCACTTGACCTTAAGGTCCATTTGCCCATATAATTGAGAATAAAATAAAATCCAGGCCAAGGTCTGAGGTAGGGAGAGCACCAAAATCTTGGGGTGGCTGCAGTTCTGATCCCTCACTTTTGAGTGGGTATGAATCCTTTGAGGACCCTCCATCCTTTTCTAATTAAATCCAATACAGCAAAAGCATACTATGTGTAGAAAACAACGCTATGTGCTAGGGATACAAAAATAAGACAAGCCAACAAACAAAAAATAACCCAGACTTTAAGGTGCTTACATTCTCCAGGTGACATAAAATGTGTAAACACATAGGTACATACATGATTATTTGAAGAGGGAGAGATTGGGAAAAACTGGGACAATCAAGAAAGGCTTCCTGTAGGAGGTGATACAAGAGGTGATTCTTCAAGGATGCCAGGGAATAAATTTGAGAAGGTTGAGTATTCCAGGACAGCCTGTACAAAGACACAGAGGTGAGATATGGAATACTCAGTTTAGGAAACAGGTAAACCAGTTTGGCTGAAGCTGCATCAGGGAGAATAAAATGAAATAACCTTGGGAAGGTGGTGCAGTACATAGGGTACCGGCCCTGGAATCAGGAACACCTAAGTTCAAATCTGACCTCAGGTATTTGTGACCCTGGGCAAGTCACTTAACCCCTATTGCCTCAAAAAACAAAAAAAGCTTTAAATGCTAAATTATGGGGCTGGTTTTTCAATCCTGGAGGAAATAAAGAGCCACTGGAGATTCTGGAGTAGGAGAATGGCATAGTCAGACTTGTGTTCTAAGAAAATTATTCAGGGGAAGTATTAAAAAGGAGAAAGACTAGAAGCCAGGAGTCTAAACTCTAAACCTACCTTTTGATCCTCTTTCTCCTTTCATTTGCTTTTCTTTTTTTGGCGATTGGGGTTAAGTGACTTGCCCAGGGTCACATAGCTAATAAGTGCTGAGGCCAGATTTGAACTCAGGTCCTTCTTACTCCAAGACCAGAGCTCTAGCCACTGTACCACCTAGCTGCCCTTCAGTTGCTTTTCTTGCCTTCCTTACCAAAGCCTGAATTTGGCTGTAGTAGCTGGGTCAAGCTTGACTGAGGGTGAGGAAGCAGAAGGGGAAATAACACTGGGGGAAAACATTCTGGTTATTTTTCTTTTCCCTTTTTAAATCCCAAAGCAAATACACATGGCAGTCATGCCAACTATTTGATTCATAGTTGGAAGAGAAAGTCGGTTGTACTGAATTTCAGTGGCAAGAAGGGGACCAGAAATCCACTAATAGTATTTCAAATTCTTAGCATTTAAACAACGTGAGTGCCAAACACAAGTAATGTGTTGGCGTGCTGTGTTTGATTCCAGATATCAATGATGTTAATGTAATATAAAAACATTCCTAGCCCTCTCAAATGCTCACACCTTTACAATTCTACATGAAATGTCTGTTCTTCCTAGTGTTTTTAGATACATTCCTTCCTTCATTCAACAAGCATGTATGAAGTTTCAACTTCCTTCCTTAAGTAATGGGCCATGTCTGATAAACCTGCTTCTTGGACCAGAAAGCAAACTGAATTCCTGCTTAGGGTTCTTTGCCTGGTGTCCCTTAGGGCCTCTTCTTGGCTCCACTGATAAGTTCCAAATGACTTAAGAAATCATCTAGCTATACTATGATACTATGGTACTATGTACCTCTTACACTGGGAAACTGAGGATTTTACTGCCCCAGTTTTGGTAGCTGGATGATTAGGACGTGTGTGAATATTATGAAAATACAGATGAGAGAACTAAAGCTTTTGGTTTTCAACCAGCTCGGAATTCTTTCCAGATTGGGGGGTGGATTTGTTTTTGTGGATTTCTGAGTCCATACAGGTCTGCAAGTTGTATGTTTGTTCTGACAGAGAATTAAAGGAAACTTTGGGTATAAAAAGACCATAACAGCTAAAATAATAATTAAGGTTGAAAATGAAGACTCACTTTTTTGGTGTTTTCAGAAAACTTAGACCTGTCATTAAGCCAGTGAAGTTTCTTCATTAAACATCCATACTTCTGTATTTGACTAAGGGGAAAAAACCTTCTGGAAAAGGTTAACAGATTAGGGTTTTTCAGTTTTGTCTTAATGAGTTTTAGATTCACTAAAGCTGGAACATGAACTATGCAGTATTCTGATATGTAAGCATGTATGTTCCAGATGGTCCTTTTCTCCATTTAGAGATGTAAGCACTCTAAAAAATTGACTTATCCTCCCTAAATTTCGGATTTCTTCAAATGGGATCCGTACTGTTTTTCTCATTTGTTTTACTAGCCATGTCTAATAAGACTTAGAGGCTGTCCCATTTGCCATATATTTTACAGTTTGAATTGGAGAGTTATAATTGCTTTCTGGACTGGGGAAGTGAGGGACAAGTCTCGATACTTTCACTATTTGAACAGTGAATTAGTGCAATCTGAGGATGTGTTTTTTTAGGAAAAAAAATGAGATCTGGCCTTCTTCCAATGTGAACTGTAGACTGGTTATAAGTTTTAGAAGTGGGGCTAGGTCCTTCATTCTCACCCTATTCTTCTTGTCCAAGATTCTACCATATTCCAAAATATGTTTATGTGTAATTTATACTTTTGGGGCATAGTTTGTGCTAGAATGTCTTAATAATGTTTCAGCATTTTCTCACAAACTTTTTTCATGGCATATTTGGCTAAACAACTACATATCTATAGAATTAAAACAGAGTAATAACATTATAGGGAATAATAATTAGCAAATTAGTAGACTTATTATGGCTATATTTTTCATGCTAAGAGTAATCCTTTGCTGGCTAAAGTGAGACTGCCTTGATTTCAAGGCTTAATATTTTTAAAAGTATTTACTGAACTACTTTAAAATAGAAAACACTGAAAATTCAAACAAAAGCACACATACACACATCACTTACTTAGAGGCAATAATTCAGTGCAACTCATAAAAGCTTGCTGTCTAGTCTTTAACTAGAGTATACTTTAAGACATTTGTGATTTCATTAATGTGAATACTCCCTTCACTGAGGCAACTCACAGCACCTTCCATACCTCACCAGACAATTTCATGAATTGAAAAAACTCAGAAAACTGCCTGGAGGCCAAACTCCTGGTGATGAGCCTCTTCAGATTTAGGTAGGCTGGTGCTTAGGTGAAATGATGCTCACAATCCATTATTCAGTCCATACTTGTAGTCTTTTCTGGCTTGGTAGAGGCTTCTAGAGCTTGCATTCTGCTGTTATAATCTTTAAGAACCAGAGTCACCTCTGTCGATTGATGAGATATCAAAGGAGAACTTTAGTGGAGAAATCATGGCATACCTATTGACTATTAAGTTTGAGGGCATGAATTCTGAATTAAAATGCCAAATATTCATTTTTCAGGTGCAACTGGTCCAGTCCAAGTAATCATCACTGAAAGCCCCAGTCAGCCCAACTCTCATCCTATCCAGTGGAATGCACCCGAGCCATCTCACATTTCCAAGTACATTCTCAGATGGAAGGCTGTAAGTACCATAACCAGGAACCTGGGACCACATTTATCTGGCACCAATGAACCATTTAAGAGTTTGTACTATCATCAAGGCATTTAGTGGCTTAATGGTGGAATATTTACTATATTAATTTTAATGTGTTCTAGTTACTTTAGCTATTGAGCCAATCAACTTTGCTTGACCATTCATGATCCACTTGATTACTTAGCTATCAACCCATCAATGGACAATCAGATTAACATGAAAATTGAGGATTCTAGACTGGTAGCTTTTTCTCTATTTGTGGCATTTCATGGAATTGGGCAAGATTTTTTGAATGGACTTAGTAGTAGTTATGCTAAGAGAAAGAGAGACAGAGAGAATCACCTCTTCCTTAGTATAAACAGAAGGGTAAGACTTTTCATAGATTCATAGAATTTAGAGCTAGCAAGACTTTTAAGACATTGACCCAAACCCTTCATTTTATAGAAAATGAAACTGAGGCTCATTGATGTTAACTAATTTGCCCAAATTTATGCATCTTGCTTGTGGCAGAAGTGAACGTAATTGTCCTAATGTCCACTGGACTTTCAACTATATTTTTTTCATCCTGAAATCTCATGTATCAATAAAAATAAAAAGAGGGTGTGTCATAATCAGATCATCGTTTATTTAGGTAATTAGTTGGCCAACAAGGATTTATTAAGCACTTACCATGTGCCAGGTACTGTGCAAAGTGCTAAAGGTGTAAAGAAAGATGAAAAATATGATCCCTCATTCAAAGAGCTCATGTTTTAATGGGGGAGCTTACAAGCAAAAAAAAAAAGTACATTCCAAAAAATATACATTGTAAATGGAAAATACTCTTAAAGAGAAGGTCCTAGCAGAGAGGTGGAGTTGGGGTTGGGGTAGAAGGAGATTGAGAAAGGCCACATTTAAAAGCTTGAGATTCTTATCTAAACTTTTGACTATCTCCATATGAAGATGTGTGGAGTGGAGAAGAGAAACAATTGTGACTTGTTCTGATGATGGAGAAAAAGGTAACAACAGTTGGTTTTGTAAAGAATAGGTAGACATAGTGGGGGAATAAAGAAAGTTCACTGAAAGTCAACTCTGGGCTCTATATCTCTTAGTAATGCCCTAATTACTATACCATCCAAGGGCTGTGTTTCCTTTTCAAAACTCTAAGCCAGTAGGTAGGCAGTCATAGAGGCCAAAGCTATTGTCCTTGTTTTCAGTTCCAACATCCTAAGACATTTAAATGACAACTTTTACCTTCTCCTCACATTACATTTAACCCTTTTAGGGAAATAAAATATAAAATAGAATTTTAGAGAAATAAAAGGACTTGTTGGAGACATACCTTTTCTTCACTTATCCAAACATCTCAGTGTCAATAGCCTCTTGGAATTTGGAATTTGAAAGAACTTTGAAGATCATAGAACATTAGAGCCAGAAGGAACCTTAGAAATTATCTAGCTCCAACCTTTTCATTACGTACATGAGGAAATTGAATTTTGGCATGTGATTAAGTAATGAAAGAGTGGGTACTGGAGTCCAGGTTTCCTATGCCACCACATCATCCTCTGGAGTAATTTGTTGTTGTTTTCAGATATTGTTAAGTTTTTAAAGCTTCCTTTAACCACTTATTGTTTCGTTTCTTTGTGGTGCCATTTCTGGATGTTTTAGTCTATTTATTCCACATTTGGAATTTTGACTGTGACAGTTTCTCAGACATTAAAACCCTGGTTGAATTAAATAGGTATAAAAGTGAGCAACTTCTAGAGCATTTTTTAAAATTGGAAGGCTTTTCAAGAGCTACAATTTTAATAACTTTGAAACAGATCTTGGATGACAAAGAAAAGGTGAACATTTCTCCCCTTGAACCAACTGGTAGCTCATTTTTCAGTCTTTTCTCCCTATACTTACTCACCAGCAAAGACACACCATTGATGGGAGAGATCTTGGAATTTAAAGTACAACATTGATGGGAGAGGTGTTCAAATTTAAGGTGATGGAAGTTACACTATAGAAATGCCTGGTTTAAACTATGTTTTTGCTTTTGAAAATGCGAGCTAAACTTTAAGATTGAAGAAGGCTGTGATTATTTCCATTTATTCAACTAATTTGGACATGTGAATATTTGAGGTATTTAGGTACCGGCTGATTTGGTCAGAGTTCTTCAGCTATTGGGCATTTCTAACAATTTTTTGGCCTGCCAAGGCTGGTCTAGTTACACATATTCAAATGTCCTCCTGTTTTAAGTAAGATTGGTTCCACACTCCACATCTATCTCCTGGCTCTGATTTGTGTGGTCAATACCACATGAATGAAGCTGGGCAGGATATGGACGTGTAAACAGCATCAAAGGATTGAATAAACAGGAATCGCTTACTTTCTTCTATAGACATGTCCAAAGTCGGCTAACCACTTCTCACTGGGACTATTCATTCCCTTTGAACTAGTTCAAATGAACCTGATTCATGATGACCCCAGAAGCAGGTCTCATAAAGACAACTGCTCTTCTAGGCTAGGTAGACCCTCTATTTCTGCACCCCTTTCCCCTTCAAAGCAAAAGAACTGCTTTGGGTCTTGCCAACTTAAAAGAAAATAAATTGGAATATTTTGGTCACTTTAATCTCAAAATAAAAGATTTCTGTTTTAGTAGTGTTGATATCAAGCATGAGATAAAATTAGTCAAGTCAAAACAGACATATTAAGTTTATTAACAGTATTATATTATAATAGTATCATATCAACAGTCATATTAAGTTTCTGAATTAAAATAAATAGCCTAACAAAAATGAAAGTACCCTCATTGCAGTTGTCCACCCCCTGTTCCTGACCTAAGGATCATTTTGGTAATAATCTTCACAAAAGGGGATGGGCCTGATGCTTTTCATTAGAGATTTTGGAATATATTTCATGATTTTATCCCTGTATACTTGCACGTCTTCAGTTGGTTAATCAACAACCATTTATTAAGCTCCTATCATGTGGTAGGCACTATGCTAGGTACTCAAGATTCAAAAACAAGAATAGAATTAATGAGAGGAAGGAAGGAAGGAAAGAAGGAAGGAAAGAAGGAAGGAAGAAGTAGGGAAGGAAGGAGAAAGGGAAGGCAGGATACATATTTATTAAATGCTTGCTATGTGTGAGACACTACAGATACGAAGACAAAAAGTGAGAGTCCTAAACTGGGACAAACGTAGGAAGGGTATATACTGGCAGCATTGGATGATGGTGGCTAGAAAGAGGCAAGGTGAATCTGGGTCTGGCCTAGATAAGAGAATCTCACCAATCAGAAACCCAGGACCACAAGGTGGGAGCTGGAGTGCCTTATTGAAGGAGGAGGCTAGAGCAAGGAAACATGGGATAAAGGTAACCACAGAAAGTGAAATTATTTTTGCCCTCAAGAAACTTACATTCTATCAGAGGCAACACCATGTCCATGAATGCTTAGGCTAAATATAAGGTACATTTTTAGGAGGAAGACCATTAGCAACTGGGAGAGATCAGGAAAGAAAATGTAGAAGGTGTCACCTTAGTAGAATTTTGAGGGAATCTAGAGATTCTAAATACTGTCTATAATTGCAAAACTTTTTTTGTCTTAAAGAAAAATTCTCCAGGTCGTTGGAAAGAGGCTACTATTCCTGGTCACTTAAATTCTTACACAATCAAAGGTCTACGGCCCGGTGTGATTTATGAGGGACAGCTTATCAGTATACAACAGTCTGGACACAAGGAAGTCACTCGCTTTGACTTCACTACCACCAGCACCAGCCCTGCTGTGTCCAGTAAGTTACTCTAGCCTATGTTACTTTGGCCCAAAGGTTGGGAAACCGACTCTCACCAAGATATTCTTCTCTTTCCTCCCCAAATTCCCCCAGAGATATTCTTCAGCATTGTTTTCCCTGGGGATGGAGAGGGAGGAAAAAATTCTGGGGCAACCAAAGATAGGTACTCTTTTATGCATAGCCTGTTTCCTCTCTGTGCTATCTAGCCAACACAGTCATAGGCGAGACAACGCCATTTTCTCCTCTTGTCGCGACTTCGGAATCTGTTACGGAAATTACAGCCAGCAGCTTTGTGGTCTCCTGGGTCTCAGCCTCTGACACCGTCTCTGGATTCCGGGTGGAGTATGAGCTGAGTGAGGAGGGTGATGAGCCACAATACCTTGGTGAGTTTGCTTTTGACTCATCCTATTACTTGGGGGTTTGGTCCCTAAAGGGCTTGGGAGAGGACATCGGTGTGACTTTGAAATTGTTGATAACATAGTCTGAATTGCTGTTTTGCTTACACAAATGAAGACATTGGCTTCTTCTCATAGTGACGCTGAGTTAATTCTGATACATGCGTGTATTTCCCTGGTCCTCCTTATGTTCAGTGACATTCATTTGCAAGAAGCCGAAGAACTCCTTTTTTGTCATTTTAGGGGACTTGTTCCCGCTTGATGAGCCATGGTGCACCCTATGCTTCTGATCTGTGGCTTTGAACGGTTTTGTTTTTTTTTTTTTGATCTGCAAACTATTTCAATACTTCCTTCCTTATCCCAAATGCCATTTTGCCTCATGCTTTTCTGAGTTCAATTTTTCGTTGACGAATCCACTTAATGCCCTTAGACAGACTGTGCTAACTGTTGTATATCTCTGAACTGATAAAAGGGGATCGTAGCATTGTAGACATCCATAGATACACCACACAGAGACTTGCCTGATCTTCACAAATATGATAATCACAATCATACAGAGAGAGACAGATGGACACACACGTATACACAGCATTTTCCCACTAAAAAATATCCTGGAAAGCCTTATCCCCAACCATGTCAGGAACCATTTCAGCATTACCATGGCACTTTGGGCCTCTCTAATTCATTGATTCATTTATTCTTTCAGTAGGATTTATTGAGTTAGTGCACACATGACATCTGGAGAATTCTTCTGGTTCCATGGACTAGTTTAAGAACTAGTGTCTAAACTACTGAGCTAAAAAACCCAACTGGAGAGTCAGTCATGACTTGGAAGAGGACTTTCTAGGGAAATGGGATGGTTATGGGATGAAATGAAATGGCAAAACATTCTAGAGCAATGATTCTTAACTTGGGGTCCATGAACGTGTTTTTTTTTAGTAACTTGATAACTATGTTTGTATCTAATTAGTTCTCTTTGTAATCCTACGTATTTTATTTTATGCATTCAAAAACATTCCTAGAGAAGGCTTCATCAGATAGCCAAAGGGTCTATGATACACACGTGTGCACATACACATTAGGAGCTCCTATTCTAGGGGGAAAATTATATCATTTCCTGTGCTGGAGATTTCTGGTACTATCCCAGCTCTGTATTTGTTGCATTATCTAGGTAATTTATCCCTATGACTCAGTTTTGCAATTTAAAAAAATATCATAGTAATGGGAGTAAAAGGAATTTTGCTACTTTACCTTCTACAAACATCAATATCGACTAGTCTTATGGGAGGGAAGGTTGGCTTTGGGACAGGACGCTATCTTTGCTCTTGAACAGAATCTGCTTAGTAAATTTGATTTTTCTTTTCAAAGATCTTCCAAGCACAGCCACCTCCGTTAACATCCCTGACTTGCTTCCTGGCCGCAAATACATTGTAAATGTCTATCAGATCTCTGAAGAAGGAGAACAAAATCTGATCCTGTCTACCTCCCAGACAACAGGTGTGTTTACACTTCACAAACACCCAAGACTTCATCTGTAAAACATCATCTCTGATTTTGAGGACATTTCTCTCATTTCTTCCTTGTTCCTTTCACTTATCAGCACCTGATGCTCCTCCTGACCCTGCAGTGGACAGAGTAGATGACACTTCAATTGTTATTCGCTGGAGCAGACCACAGGCCCCCATCACAGGTTGGTTTACTTTCCTCTGCCTTTGGCTGGAAGGGTGTCTTCTGCTATTGGCGGGAGAAGGGGGCAATGGAGAGCAAATTTTGAACCAGGGTCAAGCAAGTATTTTAACAATTCAGAGTTTTACTGAAAATGTGGTTATCTGCAACAAAAAAGTGATGAGAAGTGTAGGTCTTACAATTAATCTGACATAGCTCATGTCTCTTGCATACATCATACTACATATAAACACATATTCCAAATATAAGATCTTGCATAGCAACCATACACATAAGTATGAAAAACCAGTTAGTGACAAAGCAAAATTGTTTACAATTGTTGTTTACAAAACCTTCCACATGCTATTTAGAATATTTCTGATTTTTCCTCACTGTAGCTTTCTAGACTTTCAAAGCAGTAATTCCCGTAAAGGCCTAGTTCAAAGGAAAGCTGTGGAAAAAGAATAAAAAAGGGGATTCTCCTTTCAGTATTTCAACCCACCTTGATCAACAAGCATTTTTTAAAGCACCTACTGTGTGTAGGGCTGGGAATATAATAACAATCCCTGGCCTTAAGAACCTTACAATCACTTCTCCCTTCATATGATAAATTATTCCAAGCTCAGTGAATACAACTATTTGTTGGAAAATCTTTAACCCTCCTATTTCTTTGAGCATTTATGATTGTACGTGAACCTTTGTATGGTGTATTTTGAGAGTTATTGTGTAGAGAATAGAGAACTAGCCCAGAATCAGGAAGATTTGGGGTCCAGTCCTATCCTGATACATATTGACCTGGGCAACAAACTTTACTTCTCAGTACCCTAATCTTCAATCTTCAGGCTAGAAATTGCAGGTCTGTCTTGATATAGAGAGTTTCTATACCATTGAAATTGTCTGTCTAAAAAAAAAGGTATATTTTAAAATTCTTTAATGTCTTTCTTTTAGAATTCTATTTGTTTTGGTTTCTGATTTATCCTTATGTTAAAATGTAGGAGCAGGTGGTCATTTTTGCAAATGACACCATTATATGGATTCAGTTCAATTCAACAAATACTTTTTAAGCCCTTACCGTATGCACTGTGTTGAGCACTGAGGCTTCAAAGACACAGTCCCTGCCCACTAAGAGCCTATAATAATAGAAGGGCTATGACCTCTTCAGTTAGGAAAAAGTTATCAAATAAGTATTTTCTTAAGGAAAAGATGCTTCACTTTTCTTTTCTTTGGCCTTACAGGTTACAGAATAGTCTATTCCCCATCAGTTGAAGGAAGCAGCACAGAGCTCAATCTCCCAGAAACTGCTAATTCTGTAACTCTTAGTGACTTGCAACCTGGGGTTCAGTATAACATCACTATTTTTGCTGTGGAGGAAAATCTAGAGAGCACCCCTGTCTTCATTCAGCAAGAAACCACTGGCGTCCAGCGTCCAGGTAACATTCAAAACGTCATCTGTGATAACATTATCAACCACGTTCTATTCATTCTGTGAGCTTTTGTGTTGTGCAAAAAAAAAAAAAAAAAAGAAAGCAAGAAAGTATTGTCCCTGTCGGAGAGTTTTAGCTCTCTGCCAATACTTCATATGTGCAAATAGTCTTGGTGACATTTTAGCTAAAATGGCCACTTTACGTACTATTAGTTATCATTGATTAAAAAATGAACCATCTGTAGATTTTATGCAGCTTTACCAAAGGGTTACAGGTGAGCCAGATGTTCACCAAGTGCTCTTAAGTGTTACTCCATAGCTCAGTAAAAGGAAAAAGCACAATATATGTCATCATAATGATTTTTTTTTTTTGCTGAGAATATATTCATTGTTTGGGAAACTCATTCTGTTATCTAAATATTCCAATTAAAAGTATCAAAGGCCAAAAGATAAGCCATGTCAGCAAACTGAGAAAGCATTCAGAAAAGCTTTTTAATGGAAAATGTCATCATTGATTCAATTCGACAAGTTTTGCTCTAAGCACTAACCACGTACAAGGGCTGGGAATACAAACATGCAATCCCTGGCTTTAAGAAGCTTATAGTCACTTCTCACTTTCTCCCTTTCTCTTTCTCCTTAGGATAATTTTTTTTTAAATATAAACTTCACCGGAAATTTTAAATGACAGTTCATTAATCTCTTGTTTCACATTTTCAGACAAGGTTCCTCCCCCTACGGACCTTCAATTTGTGGAAGTGACAGATGTCAAAGTCACCATCATGTGGAGGCCCCCTGAAAGTGCAGTGACTGGCTACCGAGTGGATGTAGTCCCTGTCAATCTCCCTGGGGAGCACGGGCAGAGGCTGCCAGTCAGCAGGAGTACCTTTGCTGAGGTCACTGGGCTCTCCCCTGGAGTCACCTACTACTTCAAGATCTTTGCAGTGAACCATGGAAAGGAGAGCAAGCCATTGACAGGAGAACAGACCACCAGTAAGTTATTTTGTACCCCAAATTCTTTTTTCTTAAAGTACAGTATGAAATGCTTGAGGTCAGTTGGTACAATGGAAAGTATATTGGATTTGAAGTCAGAGTCAAGTTTGAATTGGATTCCTAACTCTGTCATCTGACCTTGGTAGGTTGATTGGTTAATTGTTGTCCTTTCTTCTTGAAGAGGATCAGAACAACATCGCTAGGTTGGGGTCAAGGTACACTGTCCTACTGTGGCTGATCAGACCAGTAGGAGCTCAGAGGGTCTGCCATAGGTCGGGCACAAATAGCCCATATGAATATTTGGAATGAAGATGTTTCTAAATTTGCACATCTCACATTTCTTTTGAGCTACTGCAGTTCTGCTTCACTTATAGAGCACAGAGCCTTCTTTGATGTGGTCATACCATGCTGGGTGGTCCTTTGCCAATGTCTCACCTTGGACAAATCACTTGTAAAGGAGGGAACTAAAAATCTTCTGACATTTCTTTTGGCTCTTAATCTATTTGTAAAGCAAACCTTAATGCTATTATTATTGTTATCCTCTATTGCTATCTGCAGTCTAGTTTTCATCATGATCAGCAAATTTTGGAACCCTTTTGTATATTCCATTTGTAGTTGTAAACTGGACATAAGCTGCTACATGGTACAGTGGATAGAGGGCTGACGTGTAGCAATAAAGACCTGAATTCAGATCTTGCCTCAAATATTTATTAGTTGTGTGACCTTGGGCAAGTCACTTAACTCCTCTCAGACTCAATTTATTCATCTGTAAAATATGGGGATAATAATAGCACCTACCTCCCAGGAGGATCAAATGATCTACCATACATAAAGCACATTGCAAACTTTAAACTTTTACATGCTATTTTGATGAAGGTGATCGTTACATTTAGCCTTAGAATGACCTGTGTAAGGGACACGAAGTACTTTTAAAAAAATTCAAATTGTTATTTATGTATCAAGTAGAATTTCATGGGGGATGTCCCCCATGCCTGGAATATTCTTCCTCCTCTTCTCCACCTCTCGACTTCCCTGGCTTCCTTTAAATCCCAACTAAAATGTTATCTTCTATAAGAAGCCTTTCTTAAACCTTCTTAATATAAAATATGCCTGTGGCTGAACAAAACTAGGACTTAGCCTCAGCTCACTACTAAATAGGAAGACTGCCATTCATTTTTTTCCTGCCATTTATTTTTTTTTCATTGAAAGTTTTAATGGTTATTTGAAAGATCATAATGGCAATATGGGACCTAAAATTATTTGAGAATGAAAGTCATAGGATGGAAAGCTGGTAGGGAGCTTAGAATTTATAAAATCTAACCCACTCATTTTATAAATGAGAGAACAAGCCTAGAGAGTTTGATCTCATTGGCTCCCATGAATTTAATTAGCATCTCTGTGCTGATGACTCTTAAATCTGCCTGTCCTGCCCTATCCTCTCTGCTGACTTCCAGTCTTGCATTTCCAGCGGCCTTTCAGACATCTGAACTGGATGTCCAGTAGACATTTTAAATTAAATATGTACAAACAGAACACATTATCTTTTCCCCTAACCCCCACCCTCCCACACACACCTTCCCTGTTACTGTTAAGGGCAACATCATCCTCCCAACCCTCAGATGCACAACCCTAGGCGTCATCCAGGACTCCTCACTATCTTTCATCCCTCATATCCAAACTGATGCCAAGGCCTGTTGGTTTCACTTCTGTAACACCTCTGAATATGCCCCTTTCTCTCCTCTGACACTGTCACCACTCTGATGCTGTCCCTTATCACCTCACACCTAGACTACTATAATAGCCTGCTGGTGGGTCTGTCTGCTGTAAGTTTCCCCCTCTTAACTCCATCCTCTGTTCAGCCACTGAAGTGACTTTCCTAAAGGATAAATCTGATCATGTCACCCCCTGCTCAGTAAACTCCCTATTGCCTCCAGGATCAAATGCAAAGTGCACTGGATGGCATTCAAAGCTCTTCACAGCCTGACCCCTCCAACATTTCCTGTCTTCTTACACCTTACGCCCCAACATGTACTTTTAATTCAGTAACACTGGCCTCCTGGCTGTTCCATGAACAAGACATTCCATCTCTCATCTTCAGGCACTCTCTGCCTGTCCCCATGTCAGGAATACACTCCCTCTTCAACTCTCCTTTCACAGGAAATCCTCCTCAAACCCTCTTAATTCTGGTACCTTTCTTCTGTTAATTATTTCCTATTTATTCTGTATATAGCTTGCTTTGTAAATAGTTGTTTGCATATTGTCTGTCCCGATAGATTGTAAGCTCCTTGAGGGCAGGGACTCCTTACCACTGTCTTTTAGCACTGTGCCTGACACATAAGAGATGCTTAATAAATGTTTACTTGATTAATTGATTAAAGAGATTTATCCAAGGTCACACAGATATTAATCAGCAGATCTGGAATTCGATCCCACTTTTTCTAATTCTAAAGCCAGGGTATTTTCTGGTTAAACCAGAGGTTTTTAACTTGGCCTTTGTAAATTTTTTTTATATATTTTGATAACTATTTCAGTATGATTGTGGTTTCCCTTGTGATTTTATGCATTTAATTTTATGATTTGAAAACATTATTCTGAGGAGTCTACAGGTTTTACCAGACTACCAGAGGGATGTATAACTCACAAAAAAATTTAAAATTCCTGGGTTAAATCATGGAGCAAAACAATCACTAAATTTTGCCATGAATAGTTCTTAACCCTGAAGGCAGGTGCTGAGTTAAACTACTACAAGTGAAAAGCCATAATTTCTATAATTCCTTCTTATATATAAATACCTCATTTTATCTTCACAACCATACTGGGAGGTACCCCCATTTCAAAGGTGAAGAAACTAAGGCTGAGGAAAGTTAAATGACTTGCCCAGGGTTACCTAGCTAGTAAGTGCCTGAGGCCAGGTTTGAACTCAAGCCTTTCTTGCTGACTCCAAGCCCAGGGCTCTTATCCTCTGTGTCACTTATCTGTCCAGATAAACCAAGAGTTGGTGTTTCCTTTCTGTTTTGGTTTGCCCACAAAATTTCAACCCTGTCAGGACAGATAAACTAGGTAGCTGTCCTTAATTAATTGGTCATGTAAATCCTGCCTCAAGAAACATCCTATTCCTTATTATCCCTTTGCTTTCTTTCTTAGAACTAGATGCTCCTACTAACTTAAGGTTTGTCAATGAGACTGACACCACAGTCTTGGTTATCTGGACTCCACCTCGTGCCAAGATAGCAGGATATCGACTGACTGTAAGCCCTACAAGAGGAAACCAGCCTAAGCAGTATAATGTGGGGCCATCTGCCACCCAGTACCCACTGAGGAATCTGCAGCCAGGATCTGAGTACACTGCTTCCTTGGTAGCTGTGAAAGGCAATCAACAGAGTCCTAAGCAAACTGGAATTTTCACTACCTGTAAGTCAAACCTTTGTACAAATGATGTTGAATTGGTCAAGTTCCAATACGTAGATCTCCCATATGCAAAGTCATTTTTCAAAAGAAAGGATTGTCAGTAATGCATTTTTCATTGGGACATAATTCATAGCAAAGATGGTTACAGGATTGGTTGAAAATTGAATTCAGTTCAAATAGATGACCTCTGGTTAGGTATATCATAGAAGGAATTCTTTTCATATATACATTGGGTTAGATGGTTTCTGAGATCCCTCCCCGCTCTCAAATTCCATGATCACTTTGTAACCAAACAAGTCTCCACAGACCAGTTAGATCAGGATATGGAGGACTAAAGAAAAAAATCAGAATTCATGCCTTTCCATTAATATTTTAAAGGTATTGGATGCTAGCCAATAGATATAAGACAGGGGCTAATAGGTACATTGAAAAATAATAAAAATAACTTATGTTTTCAAAACCTTTAGAGTTTACAAAGCACTTTCCTTGTAAGCGTACCATAAGTGGTACAAGGAATATCATTATCTTTATTTAAAAGATGTGAAAGTGTAGGCAGAGAAAGGCTAAAAGGCTGATACAGGCAGGTACTCAAACCCTCCAATACTACAGATAGAAAGCAAACATCAGAGAAGCCAAACCCAGAAACAATTCATTCTTTTATTTAGGGTGGCATTACCAGGAGCAGATTAAAGTACTTCTACAGAGCACAGCAGGTTTTTTTTAAAGGCTCTTAAATTCTATAGCAATAAAGACATGACAATAAATTGTGATCATATGCATATCTGCTCTTTTCTTGAAATTGTTTTATAGAAAATGGTCTTAAATCTACCACCCTAAATGCAACGACATTATAATAAAGGGCCTTATTCACAAAGTTATTTCTGTTAAGTGCCTTCCCATTGACACCACAAAGGGGAGTGTGAGCCTTTATTTCCAGCTGAACACTGTGTGTTTCATTGAGACGAGTATCTTGAAATATTGCACCCACTTTTTCCAGGGCAAATTGAAAACCACTAATCTGCATGAATGATGTACATTGTCTTCCAAACACTTTCAGCAGATCATGCTTATTGAAGGGAATGAAATGGATGGATGACAAGCAGCTTTCATTAAGCATGTGCTGTTTTTAGTCAATAACATTCATTTTTGACATAATGAAAATAGACTTCTTAGGATAAGGGCCTTTGAGTTTTTCAGCTATAGCCCATGTTGTCCTGATTTCTATTGATCACATCTAGAATTAGAGATAGGTTTGTACATGAATATAAACTGTACAAGTTTTAACTGGAATTTGCTTGAAATCATTTCAAGTGTGAACTGGTTCCATACTCTCCACCCCCACCCCTGGGAATTTATGACATAATTCAAAATTTATTCCACATTTAAATTTAATGAATGAGACTTGGTCAAGGAGCTCACCTCCACCCCTAATTATTGTACCTTCACCCATTGTAAATGACATTTCCACTTAATCATGTTAAATGATGCCTTATTATAAGAGAAAATCAATAATGCAGTGTCCCTAGCCATGCTTTGATGTAATTTATCACCAAAGGATTAATTTCTCTCTTGTGATGACCTATAAGAACTATACCATTAAGAGAACAGAGATTCTTGTACAGAAGGAATAGTTATAACTGATTCCTAAAAAGGTTTTTTGAAGTTAATTTTTTTTAATGCTCAGAAAACTATCGTGGTTATTTCTGAGAGCTATATTATACAGTAGAATTTCTGTGGCCTTTCTTTGTTAGATACAGCCCCTATTAAAGGAAAAATATTTTCAATTATGTCAAAGCAGATATGTCAACATAGAAGCCTTTCAAATATCCTTTTAGACATCTTGGACTATCAGACTTGTGATTAAATGTTCATCTCAATTTGTGAAGTACATTTTAGACCTCTCACAAAAGTGAAGTAGCAGTGACTTGTTCAGAAATTGAAGGAATAATCAAAACTAAAGGTGCTTTGAAGAAGTTTGCGGCATGTTTGGGAGGTACTGAGTAACCCAGTTTAGCGGGAGGAGAGGGGAGCCCTAGGAAAAGGTAGAGTGATCTCAGATTGTTAAGGTCCTTGAAGACTAAGAATTTTGAACTCTACTCAAAAGGCAATAGGAAGCCATTGAAGGGTTTTGAACAAAGGAGTGGTATGACCAAGTCTCTACCTTAGGATGATAACTTTGTCATCATTGTGAAGAAAGGGTTAGGGTGGGGAAAGAGTGGAAGCAAGAAAACCCTTTCAGGAGGCTATGATAATAGTAGTCCAAGCAGATTGTAATGAGGGCTTCAAATGGGGCAGAGGCAATGGGACTAGGAAGAAGATGGTAGATATAAGAGATGTGTTTATAAGTGCAATCTATTCCATGCTGAATTTGAGTTGTTGGTGGGATACACAAATACATGTAGGCTCTGATTTCCTTAGCATGAGATTGTAACTTCCTCTGACTTAGTGGGTAAACTCTAGAGAGTAAATTAAGACACAGAGCAGTTATGTGACTTCCTCAGGAACACATAGCCTAGGATCAAAGGCAGAATTTGAACCTACAGCTTTCTGATTCCAAGTTTGTACTCCCAGGAGGTATTCAGGTACAGATGTCCTTTAGTCAGTAATTAGCATTAATTACTAATTAATTATTAATTAGGCATTAGCAAAGCTGCTAGAATCTGTAATGTGTAGTACAAGTCAAAGCTTTTGTTTGATGTCATGATGTAAGTTTGTAGTTTGGGATTTTTTCCCCCTGATTTATCTTTTTAACCAAAGATGTTCATCAAACCACAGTCTGAAAGTCTGCAAGTAAGTAGGCTAATTTCTATAAAGATACCCAATGGTAGAGCCTTGTTCATGTGAGGAGTAGGTGACAACAGAAAGTTATCACTCTTGACTTCAGATATCCTTTTGCAAATATCATTCTTGCAAGTGTTAAATAGTACTAGTATCTAAAAGGAATTCTCCAATGCTGGTTGACTTTCTGGGTCACACTGAGTGGTACTTACCTGTAGGCAAATGACATGACCATTTACTGAGATGTGATGCAAAGACAGCATCGATTCTGCCATTGGAGGGAGGTTTCCCTTTAGCTGGTGGTTTTAGTCCCTTTTTAAGAAGGGACTATACAAATGCCTTTAAGAAGGCAGTATTTAAAGCCTTTAATAGTCATTTGTGCTTGAGTGGGAATGGATTTACCACATTTTCATGAGAGCAGATTTTTATATGGGAAACAGTAAGAGCCTAGGAAAAAAGACACTTGAGCCAATGTTAAGGGGTTTCCCCAAATGGGATGGAGAGAAGGCTGCTGAATGCTGAAAACATGCTTTGTCTGCTTAACAATTTTCCTTGAGGCCTGCCCAGTTAACACATTGGACATCCTTCAAATTGTCTACCACGCCCGCTGAGAACCTACCTCACTAACTCCAAGAGTAGTTCTCTCCAGGGTAGAGATGAGCTGCCTTTCCTCCGCCTGAGATGGAAAGGATGAGTCATTGGCAAGCCTGTTCTCTTCCTTAAAAACCTTGTTCTACCTTTCCATCCATCTTTTCACAAGTTCTAAATGTGGGGTGATATTTTTAAGGCTGTTGGAAATGTCTACCTCAAGCCATGCTTATACAAGGCCCCTTTCTATTCTTCTTATTGTAAACATCAGGTCTCCATGAAGGGAAATAAGCATGTGGTCAAGATTCTAGGAGACTCAAAATAACAACCTTTGCTCTGTTCCCTGATTTTAGGGTCATCAAACAGATGCTATTTTTAAACAAGAGCAGTAGGTGTCTCTGAGGGAGAATTGATGATAATAACAGGGATGTCAATGCTTACATGGCCTGAGTAGAAAACCTATAAAAATACAAAATATGTGACTATGTCATCATCATTATCATTATGACTGACATTTATATAGCAGGGAAAAGGGAATGAACATATAGATAATGCTTCCTGTGTTCCAGGCACCATGTTAAGTGTTTTTACAAATATCATATCATTTGATCTCACTTCACACATGTTACCAAATAAGAGTTTGGTAATATAGGGTCACAGATTCTTTTGCGCCCTTCTCCCACCCAAAACAACATCAGCAGAAAGATGGCTAAAGAAAAAAAAAACAGCCCCCTTGGAGTAGCATACCACCAAGCTTCTTTTTAAAAATCCTAATCTAGAAAGTAGTATACTCAATATTGTTGTTGTTCATTGCAAGTGTGAACTCTAAAATGATAGTCACCATTTGCTGTGGCAGACTGGACTTAGAAAAGGTTTTTTAATTAAGGCAAGTATACAGAAGAAGATATACTGTTGTCAGAGCCATTGCCTTGGCCATTAAGAAATCAGGACAAATAGAATACTAAAGAGAGGTTGTAAAATTCCAAGGAAGGTTTAAAATATTTATCTAGTTTGTGTTGTGTGCTAAGGAATTTCAAAGTCCAGAACATGGCTCATTCATTGATTTCACTCCACAGTGCAACCTGCCAGTTCCATTCCTCATTACAACACAGAAGTGACCGAAACAACAATCATCATCACCTGGACCCCGGTCCCAAGAATCGGTTTTAAGGCAAGTTGAACTGAGTCTGAACCTGAAAGAGCTCTGAGGCACTCTGATATTTTGTTTCTTTCCTCATAAGAAAACAAAGCCTTTAGAAAAATGTAGAAAAGTGCATCTTTAATGATTTAACATGAATATCATCTGTAAGTTCAAGAAAAATGCACTTAACAGTCCAGACTCCTTTGACAATAACATTTTTATCCATTCTAAAAGATTTTTGTTCAGTAGACTCTCTTGATGATGGCAGATAAGAAATGATATCCTCTGTGTAAATAGCTGGTTTCACATTTTGGCTTTTATTTTTTAAATGAAGATGGGGAGGGAAGAGTTAAATACCAATGAATGATGCTATCATCATCATCTCCATCATCATCATCATTCTTCTTTGGAATATAAAAGGCAGTAGGAATGGTTAGGTTGTAAGTTAAGTTGTAAGTTGCCCATAAATCAGGGCTGAATACATCTATGTAGTATTTTGGGACTTAAGGGATGTTTTGTTTGTTAGATCATCAGGAGTCTGAGACAGTGTGTGGCTAGGCATGCAAATGCTGTGCCTAGTAGGGTGTCAAGAGAAAGCTTCGCGGTAGGTTGCCAGCGTGCCATCTAAGTCCCTTCTTAATGTGCCATCCTAGCTTTCAGAAACCTTTTTATGTAAAAAGCCTGTGCCTATAATTAACACTAAAAAAAAAGGTAACTTGTGCCAAAATTGATGTTTAAACGTACATTGTATTATTCTGTAAAATTCCAAAACAATGTTGAACTCTTCACTTATAATACACGTTTCTGTAATGGAAGGAATAGTCACAGCTTCAGAGTGTGTGGGGACAGGGATGATGGTGTCATCACGTAATCCTTGCTACTGGGAGGGTTGAAGCTTGTGGATCTCGAGCTCTGGAGTACTGAGCTACAGAGCAATAAGCCAGCTGGGTTTCCACACTAAGTCTGGCACCAATATAGTAATCCCCCAGGACAGGAGGCCTGGGCCAACTTAGAAAAGCTCCTGTGCCAATCAGTAATGGGATTAGCCCACGATAAGCCTCTGTGCTTTCAGCTGGGGCAAGATAGAGAGGACCCCTCCCCCAGTCTCTGTACACCGTATCCCTAAAAAATCCTTGGGCTTTGCTTTTTTTTGTTGTTTTTTCTCTACAAGGTGCAACACTTGCTGTTGTCTCTAAATTGCAGCCAAAAAGTCTCCTGTTCATGAATAGGTCTCATTAAATCAGAGAGAGCTACAGGAGTTTCTAGCACATTAAATAATAATGAAATTAAATATTTTGCGTTTACATAGTATACCACCATTCATGAAGTCTTTTTCACATACATTATCTCATTTGAGCCTCAGCACTCTCATGTGAATTAGGTATTATTATTCCCCATTTTCCAGATTAAGAAACAAATATTCAGAAAGGGGAAATGGAAAGAAAGGGAACAAGCCTTTATTAAGTGCCTCCCCTATGCCAGACACTGTGCTAAGCCATCTATAAATATTACCTCATGTGAGGATCAAGGCCACACAGCTAGTTAAGTGATAGAGCCAGCACAAGAACCCAAGTGGACTCCCAACATTGCGTTCTTTCCAAAAGAAATAGACACTGGGTTTTACCCTGAGACTCCTCTACATCAGTGTCCAGAGGGTTTGGGCATGTATCTCTCCCAGAAGGAGAGGATTATAATAACAACAATTGGCATTTTCATAAAACTTTTAAGTTTTCAAAGTGATTTACACACATTATCTCATTGTTGAACCCCACAATAACCTATGAGGCTGATTGTATTCTTATCATACCTATCATACATATAAGAAAACTGAGACCTAGAGGAAGTTGCTGATTTTCCTCTAAGTATTGGAGGTGACATTCAAATTAAGTCTATTCCTGAAGTGATGTTCAGTGCTCTTTCAATTCTACCACGTTGCTCTCTAGTCTCATTTGGGTCTTTCTACTCATTATTTTCCCAGTAGACAAACATGCTAAATTTCTAGCCATAATGGATAAAACAAGATTCTTGTCTACTTTGCCTAATTTTCTGTATCTTTCTGGGATTTCCCAATGGGATCATATTACATAAAATTATATGACTTTAGATCTTTAATCAGTAACTCTAAGCACTGGAGGAAGTTACTTGATATTGGCCAATCAAAAACCAGATAAACTCACTACTATATTCTTTTGAACTTGCTTATCTCCTTTCAGTTGGGTGTACGACCAAGTCAAGGCGGAGAAGCTCCCCGTGAGGTGACTTCAGAGTCTGGAAGCATTGTTGTGTCTGGTCTAACTCCAGGGGTGGAATATGTATATACTGTTTCAGTCCTACGAGATGGTAAAGAGAAAGACGCTCCAATTGTGAAGAAAGTGGTTACACGTAAGGAGATTTTATTTTTCAGTACTGGCTTTTCTAAAATGTAACACGCATCCTTTTCATCTAGTTTATCAGCATAAACTATTCTCTCCATGTTACTATCCCATTTTATAGATGAGACAGTAACATTATTTGTTTTATCCCCAATGATGAACAGCAAGATAAAGTCATGTTACCTATCTTATGGCTTCAAGAAATGGTCATTCCATGCCTAGATAGAATTTTGGTCAACCACACCAAGAGAACTGTTGCTCATAAGAAATACATCTGGCAGAATATTAGGTTTTCTGTAACTTTTCCCAGTGTGCAAGCTCTAGAATTATTTGTTAATTCACAACAATTTAATTTTCTTGTTTTGTATAGCACTGTCTCCACCAACCAACCTTCACTTGGATGCAAACCCTGACACTGGAATCCTAACTGTCTCCTGGGAAAGAAGCACCACCCCAGGTAAAAAGATACTGGAAATAGCAGTACAAGTAAAAGCAATAGTCTCCTGAGACAAGAATTTTATTCACTGTTTTCATTTTGTAGAAAGGTGGGGCCATAATTATAAACATTCAGTTCTTTATAACAAGGGAATAGAGGAGCTAAGATACATAATACCCCATCAGATAAATAATGCTCCAATAGTGTATTTTCTTTTCTTTTCTTTTTTTGGGTAGGCAGTGGTGTTAAGTGACTTGCCCAGGGTTACACAGTTGGTAAGTGTTGAGTGTCTGAGGCCGGATGTGAACTCAGGTCTCCTGAGTCCAGAGCCTGTGTTCTATCCACTGAAAAGTATATTTTCTATAGCAGTGCTGTCAAGGTCAAATTGAAAGGGGGAGCCACTAAACTATACATTTTGACTTAGAAAACCACACATTCACATTATCTACATTCTATTGCATTTTTCTTTATTTTGTTAAATGTCATCCAGTTAAGTCTGATGTGGACTGCATTCAGGAATGGAGTATGTGTTTGACAATTCTGGTCTAAATCTATGATTATGTTTTAGTAGGGGGCTATTAGCAGAAATGGGGGTCACCCAGGGAATGCAGTCTGAGGATACTGGAAAAGAGGGACAGGAGGAAGTGCCGAGAGTCATGATCGGAACTACACTGGTTCATTTCTTCTTTCCTTAATCCAAAGTGCTCATGAGGGCTTGGAAGGGTCAAGAGGGTCATGCTTTTAGCTAGATGGCATCCACAATAGAGAAATGAATGTCTTTCGGTTCCACAGCTGAATAGGTTCCACTTTTCCTTGATTATGAGTGGTTTGCACAGCTCCTTGATACAATTCCATCTAAAAGGCAGGAACTATTCTCTGGTGCTCTCTAATGCTTGATAAAATGGTTCTGGACAGCCTCCTTTTTCTGCTTTGTCTTAAAGCTAAGTATTAGTGCAAGCGTAATGGAAATGTAGCTTGACACATGAAGATAAGAGCAAATTTGCAAATAATCATCTGAAACTGAAATGATTTATACATGCTTTTTATTCATCACTGAAAATTTGGTCAAATGGATACACAGGTGTGATTTTTTTCAAAAGAGTTTTATCCACAAGATGCCTAATGTGAGGACACACACACACACACACACACACACACACACACACACACACACACACACACAGAATTAACTAGCCCATCTCCTATCACCATTTTGAAAAATTCCCTTTGAATTTGTTTCTGTAATGGGGCCTTATCTTCCATAATGGGGCTATGAAAAGGCTATGTTTTGTTTTTCTTTGCAAATATATGAGATTAGAAAAATTCAATGTTATTCATGTTAATTATTTTTATTCTTCTTTATATTTCTAAAAATTTTACTTTCTACCTAAGCAATCCTAGGACACAAGGAAAATTATAAATTCATTCTATTTCTAAAATATATAAAAATGGTGATCAGTCTTAATGTTAATGATTAAATGTATTTTGAAAAAATTTATCAAATTATGGATATTTTTGTTTCAAATCCCATCCATCACATGCAAAGGGAAAAAAAAACATACATTGTTACTTAATGTTTCGCTGTTGGGCAAAACAAAGGTTAAAACAGGAAAAGATGTTTTCTTGGGAATTATTGACATACCTAATGATGCTGTTCCCTGCATCACTGATATGATGGTAAGGATGACAATACTGGTTCCTACTGCACTTTGAAGTTTGCAAAGTACCTTTGCAAATCAAAGCTCAATCTCATTTGATTCTCACAACTCTCTGAGGCAGGTGTGATTATGACTCACATTTTACAAGTGAGCAAAGTGATAGTACTTCTACTCTTAGGGTATGAAGATCAAAAAGTTAGAACTGAAAGAGTCCTCAGAAGCCATCTTGTCCAATTCCCTCATTTTACAGATGAGGAAACTGAGCCCCAGAGAGGTTGAATGACTTGCCATTACATCATACCGGTAGCATGAATCAGAAGCAATATATGAACCCATTTAAGACTTTCTTCATTGAAAAAGACCATGATCATTCCATGGTTTAGTAGATGGTTGTATGAGTTTTTGGGGCCAACAAGATTCATTCCCTGGGGGCCAGTGTTATGCTGATGAACCTTTGTTGGCTGATTCTCTGACAACAGGCATGCAGTCTCTCCAAAGGGTATTACTGAATGCCTTCCCAACCTGGTAGGACCCTCCAGAATTTAGACTCTGCTTGTATAGCCTCTGAGAGCATAAGACTCTAATTATTAATTTTTCCATTTTGGTTGTATCTAGACATCTCTGGGTACAGAATAACCACCACACCTACAAATGGCCGAGAGGGTTATTCTCTGGAAGAAGTGGTCCATGGAGATCAGAGTTCCTGCACTTTTGAAAACCTGAGTCCTGGCCTAGAGTACAATGTCAGTGTGTACACTGTCAAAGGTGACAAGGAAAGTGTCCCCATCTCCGATACCATCATCCCAGGTAAGGCAAAACAAATTGTAGTCGTGGCTATTGACTGCGGATGAGCAGTTTCAATAGCAATGGGGATTCAGCCCTTAATCCCCAAGGGGGTCCTGTATATCTGGTATGTTTGGGCTTTAACTTTTTGTCTCTTCACCAAGCCAAGAAATTACACCAGCTGTTTGGACAAATGCTTGCTGATAACGCAGCTTTAAATGTCTCTGCTTTCCTGGGATGCTATTTGCTCCTACAGATACCTGATGCAGTGGCATAATTATAGCAAATATTGGCATTAACCCTGCACTGTTTTCTAAAGTGGAAATTTTACTAAAATGTTGTTATTTGTGCATATTCAATATTCACTAAAAGTAATATGGTAAATGCATCCTATTACAGCTTTATTTTATAGATTACTCCTCTCACACGTTTTGTAAAAATGTTATAATTGTTCCCAAAACTAAGCCCTAACTTGAGCTCAGTTATTAAACAAGTCAGTATCTTGAAACATCTTAGCCTATATATATACTTTTTTTTTTACTTAAAAATATTATGCTGGGGGTGGCTAGGTGGCGCAATGGATACGGCACTGGCCCTGGAGTCAAGAGGACCTGGGTTCAAATATGACCTCAGATACTTGACGTTTCCTAGCTGTGTGAAGTCACTTAACCCTGATTGCTTCACCAAAAACAAAAACAAACAAAAAAAATATTATGCTGGCTAAAGAGAATGCCTTCAGGGTGTGATATGAAAACCAACATGACTTTTTTGATCAAATAAGTGAGCAGGAAAATTCAAGCCATATTATTTAGTTTTCCTTGGCTTTGATCCATCCAAAATGAAGTTGTTATAGAGTGCCATGCACTGGACAGATATGCATGGAATATTGCCCTTCATAGCTTTTAGCGTATTGCTTACCAATTATAATTGATTTTGATGAATATATTAAACTTAGAGGCAGCATGTGGTATTGGCTAGAGTGCTGGGCTTGAGGTCCAGAAGACCTCAGTTCACTTCTCACTTTTAATGCTGTCTAGGTGTGTGAGTCATTTAACCTCTATATAGCTCAGACAATTCCCTAGTACTTATCTATTGAGTTAAGAGGGATTGAAAGCAATATTGATGAAGGGAATTCCCACACTGACAATTCCCTTACAGTGACAAAAACCACAGATTCTGAGCATAATTCTATAATTTGATAAAATAAAATAGTAGTGAAAGCCTATAATCCAGACCTATCTGTTCTATGCTTACATTCATCTTTGGATGGCAAGTGTCATGTGTAAAATACAACGTTATGGGGTATGGTGTTGCTTTGAGTTTTCTATAGAAAACCCATTATCCAGGAACCTCCTTAAAAAACCAAATGAGCCTTTTCCAAGCAAGCTTCATGTTACTATTCCTAAAGAGTTTGGATTTGGGTTCCATTTTTTTTTCTTTTTTTAGTAACTGATACATGTTGAAGATGTAATATTGGGATTCTGGGAATAATTTTGGCTTTCTAAAGAGTTTTATTATGTTATAAACCTATGTGGTTCAAATTGCACAGTTGGGGTGGGGAACATTTTCAAAATCCATAGAAATTTAAAGCAGCAGTTTGTAATATATTTTGTGCTGGAAAGAAACCAAAAAATGTTGATCTGGAAATCATTTTCAGATAACTTTAACAAGGAAAGTTTGCATATTACCATCATTGCTTTAGTATTCCATCAATTTTACTACTTGTCACCTGACGAACACTGCTTTATTTTTCCTCTTTTTTTGCCTCTATTTTCCTTTTGCCCTTTTTGCTTTATAACCCAATAGAGGTACCCCAACTCACTGACCTAAGCTTTGTTGATATAACCGATTCAAGCATCGGCCTGAGGTGGACCCCGCTAAACGCCTCCACCATTATTGGGTACCGCATCACAGTAGTTGCGGCAGGAGAAGGTATCCCTATTTTTGAAGATTTTGTGGACTCCTCAGTAGGATACTACACAGTTACAGGGCTGGAGCCGGGCATTGACTATGACATCAGCGTTATCACTCTCATTAATGGCGGAGAGAGTGCCCCTACCACTCTGACACAACAAACGGGTGAATTTTGAAAATTTCTGTGTTTAAGACATGGATGGTGTTGCATGTTGGTACCAGCTGCTTTGGTCAAAGGCGTGGCAGTTTCAAAGGAGAACGAAATCATTTGCCAAAATTGAAAAGAAGGGTGAATATGCATTTAGTAAAGTGAATTAGAAAGGGAGGGGAAGCAGAAGACAGTGTCAAATGTGGTATATTTAAAATGAATGTGAAGTTACCCCTAAAATTAGATTCCATTTGAAAATATATAGAGCAAAAAAAATATCTGATCCCTTTTATATTTATGTCTGAATGATATCATTAGTTATATTTGCATATTACCATGATGCTCATTACAAAAGTGAGTCCTTACTCAATGAGATGAGCATTACTGAGAAGCCTAAACTTGCATCCAGATGACTGTTTTCTAAAAATATTGGTTTGTACTCTCTGCTCCCCAATAAGGTTCTGTGATTTCTGAGTCAACGAACACGTGTAGTGCCTCTGTTGAAAGGAAACCACTCTTTAATCAAAGGCTAGTGACAAGCATGCAACATCGTAAAGGTTCTCTGCTATGCATGGTTAAAAAAAAAAACATGCTGAGAACCTCTTTGCATGAGTAGAACCCACTGACTCAGAAAATATAGCCATACCAGTAGCTGTAGATGGACCAGTCATGGGCACATACAGGATACTCTTCTCTTTCTTTCTATCTGCATGCATTTGTATTTGGAAGTCCTGCTCTTTCTTTGCTGTGTGGCAACTTAAGCCTCTCTTAGCCTTGGGTTCAATAGTGTCTCCAATGGCACTGATAATGTACTTGAAATCTGTTATTATGTTTGCAAAATAGGTAAAAGTCATGTTTTAAATATCAAAGATGGCAGAAAGGTTAAAGGAGCCTAACAGTATTCTGTGTGTGATTATAACAGTAGTGGAAAATTAAGTAGATTAAAAAAGTGTTTGCATGAATCGGATTTTCATTTTTCCTTTTTTTGCATGAAATGGTGTTTCTTTTAACCTTCTTTGTAATTTCATTTTAATTAGATTCCATTTTCCAGTTTAACTTTTTCTTCCTCCTTATCTGAACTTAGCTGTCCCTCCTCCCACTGACCTGCGATTCACCAATGTTGGCCCAGACACCATGCGTGTGACCTGGGCTCCACCACCATCTATTGAACTGACTAACCTACTGGTACGATATTCACCTGTGAAAAACGAGGAAGATGTTGCAGAGTTGACCATTTCCCCTTCAGATAACATGGTGGTCCTAACAAGTAAGTGATTCAGTTGAGCCATCAAAGAAAACCTGGTCCAGAGCATATTGAATATGTTACTAGCATCCCAATATAATTGTAATTAAAAGCAAGAAATTTGTTGGAATGCTTATAGATTCAGCTCTTAAATTCAAGCAGATAATTATGTGAATCTTTATATGTGTATATAACTTTCTTAGTATGGCTTTGATTATTTTGGCATAGCTTATTTGTGGATGGAAAGCTTTGGTGGTGAGGACCTAAGATACAAACCAAAGAAACGCGTGCAACTCAAGCTAATGTCGGAATGAATTATGTAAGATTTGAGGCAAATGTTTTGGGAAGAAAGGAATAGATTTGAACTATTGTCACTACATTCATTTTCTTAAAATAAAAATGTGTCATTGGACTATATGTTTAGCACCTGAAAACTCAGAATGAACTTTTTGGAAGTTCAGAATGAGCAATTACTTGATATAGTAAGATGTGTCTTTGCTTATTTTAAATAAAGAGAATAGACATTTAAATTCAGACTGCAGTAAGCATCTGTTAGGTAGATATTTCAGGACAGTAAGCGCTCAGAGAAAGTAGCACTTTGCAAAACTGACTTCTAGAGGCAGTATGTTTTTTCTGGCCTAAACCCTCATAAAATAAAAACAATTATAACTTGCTATGAAAGGAGAAGCTATGAGAAATAATTAATTAACTCCTAATAAGAGTTTTTAATAAAGGTTAAAGAGCTATAAAATATATACCTATATACACATTCATATGTATATGTTTCAGTTATAATTACACATACACACATATATGTATATACATACACCTATTTCGTTGTTATTCAGTCATTTCAGTCATGTCCAGCTCTTTGTGACCCCATTTGGAGTTTTGTTGGCAAGGATACTGGAGTGGTTTGCCATTTCCTTCTCCAGCTCACTTTACAGATGAGTAACTGAGGCAAACAGGGCTAATTATACATGTGTGTACGTGTATATCTAATTATAACTGAAACTATCACATGAACTGAAGAAAGTTTAACTTCTAGGCAAGTGACCTAGATAATAGCCTATCTTCTATATTTCCAACATTATTTAGAGATGGGCAGTTTCCTCTCTCCATCATGACTGAGTTGAAGAACCAGTTAGTATTGGGGGGGGGTGGCTTTGTTTTAGGGAAAAAAGGATCACTGAAGAGCACTCTAGCCTTATTTGCCTTCATATGGTTGAGAAGCATCACTCTGTAATTTAATCACAGGCTAGGGATGCAATAATATATGAGCTCTATTCCATGCATGGTAAGTAACATGCTGAGGAAACCTGCTTAATATTGTTATGAAAACAGCCTCAGATTTTATATGTCTAAGAGAGAAAATGTGTTTGCATATGTATGTGGTTTTTCCTCTCCCACTGGTACTCAGTTGTGGTACTTTTTAGCACACTCTGAAAGTACTTTGTAACCCAACACGTCACTGCCAAATGGCCTCTTCCTAACTGATACTTCAGAATAAACACCTGGAATAAGTGAAAGGTACATATCAGAATCCCATCAGAGATCTTAGAAGTAGGTGAAACCTCAAGATATCTTACCTTCTTTAGGTACATATGGTATTAGCACACATTTTGCAGATGAGGCCAGTGATATTATATGTGGCTAGAGGTATGGAACAATGGTAGATAGAAGAGGGCTAATCATAGACTCATCAGACTGAAAGAAGGAAGAGACCTCAGGAATCACTGAGGTCAACCCAGCTTTGGGGATGGGAACTGGTAAAAACCACGTATAAGGCATTTTCAGACATAACTAACTTCCTTAGAATTTCAGCTCAGTCATTACTTCCTACATGAAGACTTTCCTGATCCCCTCAGAGACTAGGGACCCCCGTTAAAATTATCTACCATTTATTTTTTATATATTATACATGTACATAAACATATTGTCTTCTCCAGTAGAATGTAAGCTCCTTAAGTGTAGGAACTGTTTTATTTTTGTCTTTGCATAAGTAGTGTCTAGTATAGTGACTGGCTCATAGTAGACCCTAAATAAATACTTTATTGATTGAACAATTGTTCAGTTCAAATGAATATAATTTACCCAAAGTATTAATTCAAGTAAGTAACAAGAGTCAGGAATTCCTGCCTCCTTATATAGTATCTATCATAACATGCAGGGCCCTTATTCCAAGAATGTATTAGCCCAAAATGTTGTAAAAGGTCATAATGGAGTAGATATCTAGGTCAGGATCAGACTGCCTATTTCTCAGTCCCCACTTAGATATATTCAAAATAAAAACAAACAAAAATCAGAAAAGGTATCATCGGTGGATATAAAACTGGCCTCAAAGATAGTAGGATCTGGATTCAGGTCTCACCTTTGACACATACTGGCCAAGTGACCCTGGGTAAATCACTGAACCTCTCAGTGCCTTATGCAACTCTCTAGGACTATAAGTTGGAGAGGTGCCAACCTGCATTGGTAAAGAGAGTGCATTCATCTAGGAGTTGCCAATGAAAACACAGTTACAGTCTATTCCTGTTTTCAGTATAATATAGAATCTTTCCTTTACCACCCAACCCCTCTCCCCATGAAGTGGCTAAAAAAAGGGAAACCCAAGCTAATCACAATAGCCTGTCAAGTCTGGGGTTAGTCTTAACTCCCTTGAGAGTCAGCTTTCTTCTTGAAAAGTCTTCACGTGGCTTAGTTACTGGGTGATACGGATGTTGCGCCTTTGCTGGAACAGATCTACCTTCCCATGGTGCATGGCCACATACGCTACAACATGGTGCCAGGGGAGATAAGCCTCCCCTCTCCCAAATGCTTCCAAAGCCAATGTCATGTCTAAAAAACCTGATTTGGTCTGTATAAGATGGAAGAATGGGTCAGGGATTGCTCTCTCATCCACTGAAATGGTCCAAGGAATTCCTAAGATATTTACATTTTCATCGTTTTCAAAATCAAAGCTAATTATTATTTTTTTTTTTTTGCCCTTCAGATCTCCTTCCTGGTACTGAGTATTTGGTCAGCGTTTCCAGCGTGTATGAACAACATGAGAGCATACCTCTTAAAGGAAGACAGAAAACAGGTGGGTCATATGGGCAAGATTTAGTTCATTCAGTTTGCCAGGTTGTTAGCACCTGCCAAGTGCGCAATCAATTGATTTGTTACTGTTACTACTTTGTTGTTGCTGTTGTTATCACTATTACTACTGTGAATAGAAAAGACTTGTTGCTGAATAATTCTTCAATCCCTTTGGTCCCACAGAGTAAGTTCAGAGTAGTTAAGTCTCCTGAAAGGGCTGTCAAAGATAAGCAATTCCAGGAAGCTAATTACTTCTCTTTTCTCTTAAGATCTCCAGAAAAGAAGCTTTTACAATCCTTCTTATTGACCAAATCAGCATTTATAATTCTTTATCAGAAAGTTCTTTATAATGAGTAACCTAATTCTCTCCCATTGTTATCCATCTTTTCCCTCTTATTCTCTCTTCAGTGAAAATATGAGCTCTTTATTTCCCTTCATCTGCCTGAAGATCTAGCACCCTTCTCTTCACCAAATTAAACATTTCTTTAACTGTGTGCAGGTCGGATTTACTTCAATTTATCATTATCATGTTCAATGACTGTATTCCCTTCTCCTAAATATTAGCTCTTCTTTCATCACTTTTAATTACAAAATACAATACATAGTTTGGTTTAGGTAAAATATTTCAGGTGAATACAATCACAGACTATTGGTGTTAGAAAGATTCTTCTGAGATCTTTTCCTGCAATCCTTGATTTCATAGATGAGAAAACTGAAGTCCAGAGAGTTTTGGAGACTTGAACTTAACAACAGTTGGCAGACTTTGCCAACTGTTTTGAACTAAAAAAATCATTGGATTTTAAAACTATAGGGGATCTTAGAGTTGTTCCTCAGGAAATAGACTTTGAGAGGCAAAGAAGCTTATCAAAACCTCATGGCTATCTAGAGACAAGACAAGAACTCAAGTCTGCCAAGTCCAGTGTTCTTTCTACTATATAATGTTTCTTCTACTGGTTTTTTGCACTGAATAGGAGTATAGACATCAGGCTGAAGACCTCTTCTTCCTAAATTAGTGTCTCCCAATAGAACTTTAATATTTACTTTTGGAAGTGAATTTCTGGCATATCAGACATACCTACAGTCAACCGTGAATCAATAAATATACCCCCAAGATATGTGGAAATGATTTTGGAGTTATCTACAATTCCATTGGTGGGATTACTTTACTGTTGCCTGTATATGAGCTAAGGCCTTGAAGTTTCTTTATTATATATTACATGTCATCTTTCTTCCTAGACTCTTCCCTTCCTCCTGCCTTCCCTGTCACTGTAGAGGTCAACATCATGCTCCCAGCCCTCCAGGCTTGCAACCTGCATGTTATCCTGGACTCTTCACACTCTCTCTCATTCCCCCCACCCAATATCCAAGAGGTAGCCAGTTGATTTCACCTTTGCAACATCTCTTCAACAGTGTCTCCCACCCCAACAGCCCCCGCCCCTGCCTTGTCTCCTTTGATAGTACCACCACTCTAGTGCAGACCCTCATCACTTTACACCTTGACTAGTGCAATAATTACTGGTGGGGTTTGCCTTCTTCCAGTCTCTCCCCACTCTGATCCATTCTCCATTCAGCCATTAAAGTGATTTCTCTAAAGCACAGATCCAATCATGCCACTCCTGACCCCTTCCTACCTTACTCCCCAGGCATACGCTTCAATCCTTTGACACTGACCATCTGGCTATTCCATGAACAAGACACTCCATCTTTCAGCTTTGGGCATTTTCTCTTGCTGTCCCCTGTGCCTGAAATGCTCTCCCCTCCTCCACTCTGACTACTGACTTCCCTGGCTTTCTTTAGGTCCCAACTAAAAGTCTACCTTCTACAGGAAGCCTTCCCTAATCCCTCTTCGTTCTAGTGCCTTTCCTGTGTTAATTGTATCCTGTATGTAGCTCACTTTATATATATTTATTTCCATGTTGTCTCCCCTTCAGATTATAAGCTCCTTGAGGGCAGGGACAGTCTTTTGTCTCCTTTTGTATCTCCAGCACTTAGACCAGGCCCTGGCGTATGGAAGGTGCTTAATAAACATTGATCGATTGAGTGATGTATCATTTTAATTCAGTAGATCATATCTAGAATATCATTACTGTGTTAATGAGGTTACTTGGTTGCTTTTCCCTTTGCACTCCTTTTCCCTTCTTTAGTTTTTTCTTTGTCTTGGTGGAAAAACAGGTCTTGATTCCCCAACTGGCATTGACTTTTCTGATATAACTGCCAACTCCTTCACTGTCCATTGGATGTCTCCACGAGCCCCCAACACTGGCTACAAGATTCGCCACCATCCTGAACATGCTAGTGGAAGACCTCGTGAGGACCGTGTCCCCCCCTCAAGGAACTCCATCACACTTACTAACCTGAATCCAGGCACAGAGTATGTGGTCAGCATTGTATCTGTCAATGGCAGAGAAGAAAGCGCCCCTTTGGTTGGGCAACAGTCAACAGGTAAGCTACTTCCCAAACTGTAGGTAAATGCAGAGAATTGTTCTATATTATGTGGTGTCTTATATGAAGTGGGTTTTTGTCTTATCTGCCTCAGCCTATTTGACAGACAAAGCATAGAAATGGAGAGCAGAGAGGGGAAATTGTTTGTATCACCCCAATGAAATTTTATGCAGCTATTTATGCATATAAACAAGACCAATAGTTTTATTCAAAATTGAAGTCTGAATGGGAAATTTTTTAAGTTGCCCTAAAGAATAGTTCTTCTCATAGATTTAAATACCATGATAGTTTACACATTTCATTTATCACACCTTTAGTAGATTACCTCACCCTGAATTCATTTTTACTCATACATCCACGTGTAAGATTTGTGAAAAATGTTATGTTGGGATTGTCATTAAAGTATTTGCAAACTTACATGATGGTAAATCTCAGTAATACTTGAAACTAATGGAAATGGAACTTTTTTTCCAATTATTTCTCAGTTTCTGATGTTCCAAGGGACCTTGAAGTTATTGCTACTACCCCAAACAGCCTGCTTATTAGTTGGGATGCACCTGCCGTTACCGTCAGATATTATAGAATCACTTATGGTGAAACAGGTAAGACAACAAAATAATATCCACTTCATTCACACTTACGGTAAGACTTATGATCCAAGGCTCTTCCACTCCCTAACCCAATCTCAATGTTAGAGTTGTAAAACTTAAAATCTTTGCCATCTTCCTTAGTTTCTGCATTAGTTGGAGTGAACTAGAATTACCTGGGCAGCTAAATGTTGCAATAGGTAGAAGGCTGGACCTGGAGTTCAAATCTGGCCTCTGACACTCACTTGCTGTGTGACTCTGGGCAAGTCACTTAACCTCTGTTTGCCTCAGTTTCCTCATCTGTAAAATGAGCTGTGGAAGGAAATGGCACTCTAGTATCTTTGCTAAGAAAACTCCAAATGGGGTCATGAAGAGTGAAACATGACTGAACAACGACAAAAATAATTACCTACTCTTTCAAAGTGAATGAGTAAAGTACACTTCAGTTTTCTCTCTTTGAAATATTTATCTGCCATATTTTATCCCCTAACATGTCCTTTGTTTCTACAGGAGGAAATAGCCCTGTGCAGGAGTTCACTGTGCCTGGTACCAAATCTACAGCCACCATCTCTGGCCTTAAGCCTGGAGTAGATTATACCATCACTGTATATGCAGTAACTGGTCGTGGAGACAGTCCAGCCAGCAGCAAACCTGTGACCATTTCATACCGAACAGGTAGGCACAAACCATTCTAGGGCTACGGCAGATTTATTTCTACTGATGATCATTCCAGTTTTTCTTTTGACCCCATTTTCTCCTAAGCCATTGAACCAAGAGTCTCTCTGCTACCTTTCTTGAGAAGTAAAGCCAATCTATAAATAGTCCCAACAGCACTGACACCAAAATTAGATGGGAGGAATGAGTACCTTGAAGTTGAAGGTAGATGTAAATAAAGCAGCAGAATGACCGTTTTGAACGTGCTTTGTGTGTGGATCACATTTCTACCAGAAATAAAATTCTGGTTTAATTGCATTGATTTCTTGAACTCCAAGGTCATCTGTTCACAAATAATGGGAACTTCTTGCTATCTTTTTCTCCAAGTGGCCTGAGGAAAGGAAATGACCCACAGCTGAGCAAGCATCATTAGATCAGGGCATTCTGAAGATTATGGTGCCAAGGTACAAACTCACCTGGTCCTCTGACAGGCTTTCTTGACTTCTCTTTGGTTTTTGTTTTTTTCCTAGAAATTGATAAGCCATCCCAAATGCAAGTGACTGATGTGCAGGACAACAGCATCAGTGTGAGGTGGCTGCCTTCAAGTTCTCCAGTTACCGGTTACAGAGTGACCACTGCTCCCAAGAATGGCCCCGGACCATCTAAAACAAAAATGACAGGCCCAGGTAAGAGCAGTCTCAATTTCTCATACAGCAAGATAAAGATAGGACAGTCAGTACTCATTATTTTCTTAAAATAAATAACTGTCATTAATTCAATTAAATTGGACATACATTTGTTGGGCAATTACCATATACAAAGGGCTGTGGTAGACATTGAAGAATACAAAAATACGATCTCTTTTTTCTAGATACAAAGAATTGTAGGATTTAAACTTGGAGGGACCTTTAGGGATTATCCTGTTCAATCCCCTTATTTTATAGGTAAGGAAACTAAAGCCTACCGGGGTGATACCCAAGGTCACACAGTAGCATAGCTGGGAATGGACCTAGATCTTCAGACTCTAAATCCAGTGTCTTTCCCACTGCAGTGTGTTATCATATAACTGAGTTTGCTCGTTCATGAGCATAAAGTTCATCCTTCTTGTCATCCTACTCTACAATGATGGTGTGAGGATGCTATATGTATTATTATTTCCATGTGGATAATTCCATTTTAGGAATATAAACATCTTTAACAGTATAAGATACACTTACTGGATTGACAAGACCTCCATACCAAGAGCAAAGCAAAGTATTCCTTAGGAAAATATAAGCCCCTCTCCTAATAAAATGTAAGGTTTTTTGGAGGGAAGGACTTATCTGTGCCTTTCGTTTTTGTATCTCCAACACATAATATGTACAAAATGCTGATTAGTTTGGACTAGCCAGCTTCTCAGCCCTGGCCACAATATCCCAGCCCTATACTTAGGTTCTTAGGATGGGTCAGTGGATAGAGCACTAGCCCTGAAGCCAGGAAGACCTGAGCTCAAATATGGCCGCAGACAGCTCAGACATTTAGCTGTGTGAACCTGGTCAAGTCACTTAATGTTGTTTGCCTCAGTTTCCTCATCTGTAAAATGAGCTGGAGAAGGAAATGGAAAATCATTCTAATATCTACCAAAAATACCCTAAAAGGGGTCACAAAAAGTCAGACACAATTCAACAAATTTATGTGCTATATCAAATCAGGACCTGAAAAGATCATCTGGAAAGTTAGCTCAATACTCATTATTCAAAAGTTAAGTGGGTTCTCACCTTCCTCAACTGGTTTAACAATTAACTATTAGACATAATTCTCTAATATACATATATATGTATACTTACACATACATACATATATATGTATACTTACACATACTATAGATATATGTATACTTACACATACAAGATATATATATGTATATATATACATATATATGTATATATATACATATATATATACATATATATACATATATATATACATAATATACATATATATACATATATATACATATATATATACACACACACACATATATTTCAATGGGGTTAAAAAATAAAAATGCTTGTTCTAGATGAACAGTGCCAAACTCCCACCGGATGATGGGACCACATAGGACAATTTTCCATAACTATCTCCCTTTTTTTTCACTTTGATGACAGATTCTCTTGCTTTTTCAGTCAGGGGTAGACACTTACATTATGTCTTATAATACATTACTTTTGTCTGAGTCTTATGTTAACATTTTTTTTCCAGATCAAACAGAAATGACCATTGAGGGACTGCAGCCCACAGTAGAGTATGTGGTTAGCATCTATGCTCAGAATCAAAATGGAGAGAGTCAGCCTCTGGTTCAGACGGCAGTCACTAGTATGTATCTTACTTGTTTTTCAGTTTCAAAGGTAAAATTCTGTCTTTAGGTATCCAAAAGCCCTGTGCCTATTTCTCCTACTAGAAGCTGTCTGCTGGTTCACATCCTCAGCCAATCCCTCAGCAGACAATTTTCTTTTTCAGTGGCGCAGTAGTACACTTGTGAGGGAAACATCGCCAAACCTCCACACTTAGGTGCTATGCTTCAGATTCCTTTTGCTCAGATGGCCTTGGCAGAACATGATTTGGCTTTAGCAAATCTACAAAATGTTTGTTTGTTTGTTTTTTTGTTTTTTTTGTTTTTGCCAGGACCTCATTTTCTATGTCTGGATGGTAAAAATTGAATTTATGTGCTCCTCCCTCCATTTAGCAATAACATGTAGTAAATTTAGTAGTAAAATGTGAAGTATGTGTTAAATGATGTCATTGAAAACACCCAATAGAGGAGGGGGTGAAGAACTGGTGTTGAAGAAGTATGTGTAAGAGTCTAAAACTCACTTTGGAAATCATCTTTACCATCCTCAAGGCACAGAAAAAGTTGGTCTGTAAAACTAACACCACATTGCAAAAAACGAAAGAATGAAATAAGAAGAATTATTACTTTGGAATTAAGTAGATACATAAAATCCCAATTGTGGGTACATTTTGCATGGTGTCTGGGTTTCTCATCCATGTGCACCTGGCTTTTGTTTTAGTTTTAAAGGATAACAATTTTTTAAAAAATTTTTAAATCAGAAAAAAAAGAATTTAATCTTTTTAGAAACTGTCAAGTAATATTCCATTTAATTAATAGTGGTTTGTTTGATTGGAGTTAATTTGTTAAAGGAAATGGTATCTGCAGAACTGCTTTGCATGTTATAAAATGCTTATTTCCCTACTTGCTTTTCCCATAACCTCTCACCGTTAATTTGCCTAACAGACATTGATCGCCCTAAAGGACTGGCATTCACTGATGTGGATGTCGATTCCATCAAAATTGCTTGGGAAAGCCCACAGGGGCAAGTTTCCAGGTATAGGGTGACCTACTCAAGCCCTGAGGATGGAATCCATGAGCTATTTCCCGCCCCTGATGGTGAAGAAGACACAGCAGAACTGCAGGGCCTCAGGCCGGGGTCTGAGTACACAGTCAGTGTTGTTGCCTTGCACGATGATATGGAGAGCCAGCCCCTGATTGGAACCCAGTCCACAGGTATACCTTTCATTGTACCACTCAGGTGGTCATGGGAACAGTGGCTTTATGCCCTGCTAAGTGAAAGATACTGCCGTAAATAACTGGTGCCCATCTCAGGAATTTAGAAAAAAAATAATAAATTTTTAAAAAAAGAGAAACCTCCTGCAAGAACAGGAATTGAATGTTCCTCTTTGGAGGAGGAAATGGTGGACTACCAGGATGCTTAGGTGAGATCAAAGACAAATAGGCCTAATACAAGGAAATCTCAGAAATGCATGGCTTGTGCACAAGACCAGGAGCTAAAAGCAGCAGACTAGAAATTGGTGCTTTGCTTCAAACTAAAATATGTGGATTATTTCCTAAATCATGTTTCCTTGTGATTTGCCTTCACTGTGTTTGTAAAGGCCTGGCATCATATCTGCTTACTGTTTTCTTTTTTAAAAAAAATGGTACTTGACAGCAGCATCTTTCTGAGACAACAAGGGTAAGTTTTGGGTTTTTTTCCCAATAAATAATCTGCTGGGTGTTTGATCACTTAAATCTCCTTAAAGGAACATTGATTATATGCATGCAAAATAAAAACATATAAAATTAAAATTTTCTGGAAGCCATTGGAAACATGGTTGTTTTCCATGAACAATTTGTTCCTTTCTGCTTTATGAACATAGAAACAGAGAAAGCTTGTAGGTATGGTCTTGAGGTGTTGTGAAAATCTGGGCTGTATTGAATTGGCCCCTGAGTCCCTCTGTCTGAAGTCAATCAAACTAGCTTGGATTGAACCATAGATAATGCTCCAAAGTTAGCCAAGAACTCTCCATAAGAAATGGAAACCTTAAATGTTCTTATATATTTAGAAGTGTGGGGAATGACTCTACAATTGATTGATTATTATCTTTACACACCAATAAAAAAGGGGGGGAATATGTGCCCCTCAATCAGTTTGGCTTGAGAGATACATGGACTGTAGGACCTATTGGGTCTGTCTAAGAGCGAACACTTCTTTATGAGAAACAGAACCCAATGACCAGCACCCAAGACTTTTTTTCCGGTAGCTGACAGTTATCCTTGCTGTTAAGATTCAGGGAAGATGGAAAGAAAAGTCACTTATGCTCTAACATGCCTTTTTCTCGTGGTCTTTCTTATCCACAAAATTTACACATACTTCTCTGATAAAAAAAACCCCCAACAATTTCACAAGAATGATCTGTTATGTCAAGGCTGCTTTATACTTTTCAGAGATCCATCTATTTTGCTTCTTTGAATGCTTATGACTGCCTGTCCCCTGGTTTCTGCAAAGTAACCTCTAACTAATGATCATCTTGACAGCTATTCCTTCACCAGCCAACCTGAAGTTCACTCAGGTTTCTCCAACCAGCTTCACAGTACAATGGACAGCACCTGATGTTCAACTCACTGGATACAGAGTGCGAGTGACACCTAAGGAGAAGACAGGACCGTTGACAAAGGAAATCAACCTTGCTCCAGATAGCACCTCAGCTGTGGTGTCAGGACTGATGGTAACTCATGTTGTTATATCTTATCAAGAGTAAAAAAAAAAATAAAGGATAATTCTTAATTCTGTTCAGCCCATACCAAAGAGGTAAGGATTAAATTTTATGATAAAGCTAAAACTGTATTACATACAATCCTGAGATGAAGGATAGTTCCTACACACATTAATTCTATTTAATTGATACCTATATTTTTATACCAGCCATTTCCCAATATACCAATCACCTCTGAACCTTCTCATGACATAAAACAGTTTAAGCAAAGCTTGCTGATCTCTAATTAGTACATATGATGGCTAGGCAAGATTCCATATGCATCATCTCCCAGTCCTTTACTCAATGTAGGGAAGTATTACATACATTCTTAACTGCAGTTCATACTAAATAGTATTTCTTCAGGGGAACATTAGCATTTCCAACCATATATGGGATATCAAGCTGAAGATAATAGAGAATTCTGGATTATTGGCTTCTCAATTCAACTGATTCTCTTCCCCAACTATTCCCTCATCCACATTATCTCTAAAAAGATGAGAGAGCCAGCCTTTAATTACATTCATGGGCTAAATGCCGATATTCTGATGATGAATTGTAAGAACTTTGCCTCAAAAAAAGGACAGACTTTGTGACTAGGATGTAGCCATCTGCCAACAGCGTCAGAGCGAGTGATGTCCTATTGGCACTCATATTCCTTTACCCTGCCCCCATTACAACTTCCTGTGGGTACAGAAACTGCAACAAAGATATTATTTTGCCAGTAGCAGTCACAGAATTCCAAGGAAAGGGTGTTTTTCTGGAACCTGACTTTAATCATTTCAAGGAGGGAATCGAGGAAAGATAGGCAGGAGAAAGTATTTTCCCTACCCTGCAATACCCCGGCCCATCCACTGCTGATACTCACCAGATCATGAAAGAGTGAACCATGTATCATCATGTATCTCTATGGCCAACCCTTCAAGTGTATGTCTCAAATATTTAAAAAAAAATTTAACCTACAGTTGATATTTCCAAAGACTCTAGCTTCTGGGATAAGAACTCATTATTTAGCAAAAACTGCTGGAAAAACTGGAAAATATTGTGGCAGAAACTACTAGGCATAGACCAATATCTTACGCCCTATACCAAGATAAAGTCAAAATGGGTATGTGATTTAGATATAAAGACTGATACAATAAACAAACCAGGAAAGCAAAGAATAGTTTATCTGTCAGATTTATGAAGAACAGAAGAATTTATGACCAAACAAGAGATAGAGAACATTATGAAATGCAAAATGGATGACTTTGATTACATTAAATTGAAAGGGTTTTCCACAAACAAAGCCAATGCAACCAAGATTAGAAGGGAAGCAGAAAAGTTGAGAAACACTTTTTACAGCCAGTGTCTCTGATAAAGGCCTCATTTCTAAAATATATAGAGAACTGCAACAAAATTTTAAGAATACAAGTCATTCCCCAATTGATAAATGGTCAAAGGATATGAACAGGCAGTTTTCAGACGAAGAAATTAAAACTATCTATAGTCGTATGAAAAAATGCTCTAAATCATTATTGACTAGAGAAATACGAATCAAAATGACTCTGAGATACCACATCACACCTATCAGACTGACTAACATGACAAAACACGAAAATGATAAATGTTGGAGAAGATGTGGGAAAATTGAAACACTAATGCATTGTTGATGGAGTTGTGAACTGATCCAACCATTCTGGAGAGCAATTTGGAACTATGCCCAAAGAGCTATAAAATTGTACATACCCTTTGACCCAGCAATAGCACTTCTAGGGCTGTATCCCAAAGAGATCATAAAATGGGAAAAGGATCCACATGCGCAAAAATATTTATAGCAGTTTTTTTGTGGTGGCAAAGAATTGGAAATTGAGGGGGTGACCATCAATTGGGTTATGGCTGAACAAGTTGTGGTATATGAATGTAATGGAATACTATTGTGCTATAAGAAATGATGAGCAGGCTGACTTCAGAAAAACCTGGAAAGACTTATATGAACTGATGCTGAATGAAATGACCAGAACCAGGAGAACATTGTACATAGTAACAGTCACATTGTGTGATGATTGACTTTAATAGACTTACCTCTTCTTAGCAATGCAAGGATCTAAGACAACTCCAAAAGACTCATGATGGAAAATGCTGTCCACATCCAGAGAAAGAACTATGGAGTCTGAATGCAGATTAAAGCATACTATTTGCTCCCCTTTTCTTTTTCTGTTTTGTTTTGTTTCTTCTTTCTCATGGTTCCTCCCTTCAGTTCTGATTATTCTTTACGTCATGATTAATGTGAAAATACGCTTAATATGAATGTACAAAATAGAGCCTGTATCAGATTGCACGCCATCGTGGGAGGGAGAAGGAGAGAGCAGGGGAGAAAATTCAAAACTCAAAATCTGATGGAAGTGAACGCTGAAAACTAAAAATAAATAAATTAATTATTTGAAAATCTTTTGATGTTTTTGTTTGTTTTATTTTGTTTTCCAAAGATTACAATGTTCATGCTGACTGTTAGTGTTCCTGTGGTTTCCTTTTTGTAGGTGGCGACTAAATATGAAGTCAGCATCTATGCTCTCAAGGATGCTCTGACCAGCAGGCCGGCACAGGGCGTAGTTACTACTTTGGAAAGTAAGTAATTCAAGCTTTCCTGTGTCCATGACTATGTAGGAAATAGAACAAAGAGACGAAAATAGCAACTAAGTCTGTAGGGGCATGATACTCAACTGTGGTGGAGATGCAGGCCTTCCTGAAAAATGAATTTCTTTTGAGGATGATACCTTTTTTCCAACATTCTACCTCCCCCCCCCCAAAAAAAAGAACTTATTGGCATATACAGTAAAGTCTCTTAATAATGCTGCAGGACAGGGCCAGAACTTATCTGATAGGATGCTTATTTATAATAGACTTTTGTTTTAGTAATAGGGTGTATGTGGGGGGTAACAATGGGCATGGGGAATGGAGATGTTTTACTCTCTGGCATATCCAAGAATACAAGTGCATGATTTGGTTTCTGTTGACAGCTCTGATGATAACTAGCTTCGAGACCTTAGGTGCAAAGAATTATGCCCTTACTATGGCTCCATTTTTTCATCTGTTTAAGGGGGTCAACTACCTATTTCAAAGGATTATTAGATGAATCAAATGAGTTAGAAGATGTGTGGCATTTTGAAAAGAATAAAAGCCAGTATATCAATGCGTGATATTATTAATTTTAATAACTATTCATTATTCCCTTGGGTATAACATTAATAATAATGGAATATTGTCATAATAGCAGGATTCAGAAATGCTAATGTTGATTTCCCTTTTATAATGACTAGATGTTAACATCACAATCGTAAGAGGCCAACATTATGCTCCTAACGATGGAGTCTTTGAAATACTTATAATTGTATATAGTAAGAAATAATAAGATATGCTTTTAAAAAACAACTCCAAATCATCATTTTGTGGATACAACAGCTACTTACAAACCATATACTTTGTTGTCATGTAGATGTCAGTCCTCCACGTAGGGCCCGTGTGACAGATGCCACAGAGACCACTATCACCATCAACTGGAGAACCAAGACAGAGACTATCACAGGCTTCCAGGTTGATGCTATCCCATCTAATGGTCAGAGTCCTGTTCAGAGAACTATCAGCCCAGAAATCAGAAGCTATACCATCACCGGTGAGAATTAAGGGCTCTTGCTTTACTCTGATCATTTAAAAAAATTTTTTAAAAAGCTTATTTTGGAAAACAGAAGACACTTTATGTATTTTTCCATGAATCTAAATTTAATCTATAAGATGCTCTTCAAAATGGAGTTTCCAAGGTAGCCAAGTATTTGTCAAACTGGGAAAGAAGGGAGGCAGTTTTAGTCTCTGGTTTTTCTAATCAATAAGGCATTGGCATTATTTATTAACCAATACTATTCTTGAGAGGCAGCCTAGACCTAGATTCATAACTCTCCTGAGACATTGGCTGTGTGACTCTCCACAAATCACTTAACCTCTAAATGCCATAGATAACTTTTTAATACTATGAGCTGCACAGCAATTGATGACCTGCATTGTAGAAGAAATCCCTTCACTGAGATTTCCCTGCACCAATGAAAATCACAATTCTGGACCAAAAGAAGCAAAATTCTGCCATAAGCTGATTCTATTTCCTTGTTGTCTTAGAATAATTCAATTATTTTCTTTATTATGGACTTCTTTTCTACCCTGGCCACAAAAGCATGACCTCCAAAACACTGGTTTCTTGTATTATTGATCAGAAGAAGGGAACTAAACCTCAAGTCTGGATATTTTCCAACCTCATCCTTTCCTTCTAAGGCACTAGGCATGCCACTACTATAATAGAAACGGGCTAATTAGTGACATGTAGCTCTTAACCCTACCTTTTGTGGTCAGGATTAATAGAGTCGACACTACAAATAAAGACATGAACTTAAACAAGAGAGCAAACATTTGTCCAGAGAAAGCTGAGGAAGTGAGGTCACTTTCACCTCTAAAATTCTGATTGTTTCTGTGAGAAAAAAAAAAAGCACTTAAATATTAACCCTGTCAAAAGGATCTCCTAAAGGGAAATTTTGGTTTTTGTTTTTCCTGTTTGGGAAGGATTACCAACTTATATCCCCAGTGAGGTTCTTTGCATTTATGATTTTCTTTTGGGATATAGCCCCTAATAATTCATATAAATAATTCCACCCAGTTGCCCAACTTAAAATGGCTCTCCATGTGATTACTTACTTGTTTAAGGAAAAGAGAATGATAGAATCCATATAATCAAAGGAATTTTTGTTTTTCATTATAATGTAAGAACAGAGACATTTTTTAAAATTTAATTTCTAGGTTTACAACCAGGCACTGATTACAAGATTCACCTCTACACCCTAAATGACAATACCCGAAGCTCACCTGTAGTGATTGATGCTTCAACTGGTAAGCACTTTTTTAAAAAACATGGAATGATCTCTTATTTTGCATTGAACTTTAAACAATGAAGCCATATATGCACACATCTATAGTTATCTATATGTATAATTAATTAACCATAATATGCCCATAACAGCTTGTTACTCCTTCTATATACCCTTTTGATCTTTGACTATTCGTCCATCTCTATCCTAGGGAATATATTTTCTTTTTTCATATTCATAGTTAGCATGGAAACTATTCCTCTGGTTGAAAACTTTTATAGTTTTCCCATTTGCTTTTATGTGCTAAATAAAGTGAACTTTGGTGGTGGTGGTACTGGCAGGCTGGATAACTTTTTGTATTTTTTATAATTATATATGTTTCATTTCCTTAATTATTTATGGAAAACTCCAATATCCATCCTTTGATTATGGTTAAGCAAATGGAACTGGGAAGGTGACTTAATTTTCATTCAATGGCTATTCGTTTTTTTTTTTATTCCAACTTTGATTTCTTTCAGCTGTTGATGCACCATCCAACCTTCGGTTTCTCACGACCACACCTAATTCACTGCTGGTTTCATGGCAGCCACCCCGAGCTCGGATCACTGGCTACATCATCAAGTATGAGAAGCCTGGGTCACCTGCCCGAGAGGTGGTCCCTCGACCTCGTCCTGGGGTCACAGAGGCCACTATCACTGGTATGTCTCTTCTCCAGTGGGAATTTTCTACCTCACTCCCCAAGACTCTTCACATAGATAGGAAACCTTTAAGCATTTCCTTACAGACACGCTAGGGAGGGACTTTTAATAACATTATTCCTCCGGGACATTGATGATAGAAACTTACAGGGTCAGCAGCCACTATCTGGTTTCTTCTAACAACATTCTACATCTAAGAGCAGCCCTAGATTCTGAAGCCACCTTTCTACACTGTGTAGAAAGTGATGAGTTGAGTAAAAAGCTACCATGTCACTTCCATCAAAATGGCAACAATTGGATTTTTTCAAATCAAATTATTTATAGTAACCTAAAACCAGTCTTTTTAATCCCAGATGAAGGAATTTTCAAGTTTGAATGGCTTAACGCCCTCATGTTGTTGTACGAGGTTGAAATAAATGATCTCTATGCACTAAGCATCCAAGCACTAAGGTTCCAAGGATAATTATGATAAAACATAGATATATTATCCAGAAAATTATTTCAATACCTACCCACAAAACATCCTTTCTCCTTCACGTACTGATCTAACATACTGATCTAACTACTGAAAGACAGATGTCAGTGCCATCACTATATTTTTTACAATATAGGCGTTGGTTCCAACTACTTACTCTCCATATATGATATATGTACCCAGTTATTTACATGTTGTTTTTCCCATTGGAATGTGCATCCCTTTAGAGCAGGAATTGTGGTGGGAGGAAAAGTTGCTTTCCTTGTATCCTCAGAGCTCATCACCCTGCCTAGCATATAGTAAGCGTTAATAAATGCTTGTTGACTGCCTAACTGGTTCTGAATAATTAAGGCATGGCAGCCCACCCACACAAATATCAGTTCGTGGCCATGATGAGAATGGTTTTCTGGATGCACAATGTGTTCTATTCTAAAACCTCTGGGTGAAGTGAACTGAAATACAGAGAAGTAGCATATCCCACTCTCTCTCCATGACTATTAAGTTTTGAGCTCTCAAGCAACATTGAAGTTCTTATTACATGATGATCTGAGTGTCATCTTTGATAGTGAACTCAAAATTGAGCCTCTGCGCATTGAGAAAACTGGCTGAACATGTAGAGTACCATTGCAATGGATTTTTCCTACATCCCAGTCACCAGTGTTGGGAGGAGGCCTGATGTAAATTAATCAGGTTTTTTTTGTTAAATGTAAGATCACAGAAGGAATCCTAGAAGCCATGTAGCCCAACTCTCTCATTTTTTCCCCCTTTTATATATGAAGAAACTGATGCCAAAGGAAATTAAGTGACTTGCCCAAGGTAGTAATTGGAAGCAGTCAGGTTTGAACTAGTGAAAGTTCCAGTTATTCTCTCAACTGTCCTATGCATTATTGACAAACTAAAAAACTAATGGCCCCATTAGAATCCCTTACATTTATTTATAATTAAGTCTTCTAATTTCTACAAAGATTATTCAAGAACTTCCATGACATTCAAGTTTTATCTTTTTGAACAAGTACTACAATTTTTTTTTCCTGAATTCAAGGAAGCAAACATGTCTGTCTCATGAAAAAGAAATATGCAAAGATGCCTTGATATTCTTCCAAGTAGAAGCATTAAAGTAATGATTCACTAACATTCATTTGGAAGCAGCTTCTGTGTTCTATAGGCCATTCACTATGCCAGGTGTTTTACAAAAGAAATGAGTTATAGTCATCTAACTAGAGGTCTAGCCTTCCCCATAATAGCATGATCAAATTAGATAATAGGTAGAGCTTTGCAAACAACCCTCAAGTAAAGGTTAGCTGTTATTATTATCATCACTGTGTGTCACTGAGTACCTAAGCCTGCCTGACTCCATTTGAAATTCCTATAGTAAAGCAAATATAACACTGGAAGGTTTGTTTCCATGAAAATTGTTTTGTTTTGTTTTGTTTTGTTTGAGAAGAGGATAACCTGATTGTTTTGTTCTTCTACCAGGTCTGGAACCAGGTACTGAGTACGTCATCTATGTCATTGCCTTGAAGAATAATCAAAAGAGTGAACCATTGATTGGAAGGATAAAGACAGGTAAAGAATGCATTGGTTGTCAGGAGAAATTCTAACCAAGACTAAAAGCGAATGATCATGTTGGCAGTACGAAAAGACCGCATCTAACTTACTATTTTTTAACAGCATAACTTTGATCTCTTTTTCCCTCTCAGTAACAGCAATTGTTCAACTATATTACAGCTCTTTTTTTCTCCTTTGCAGCAGGCAGTATAAAAGAAGTTGGTACTGACTGTAAAAACAAATTCAAACAAAATCTCTTAAGTAGCTTGGCCCTTTAAAGCCTAGTATCAAAATTTTAAATGTTAAAGAAATGGATAAAGATACTGCCAAATCTTTATTCTTTTCTCTCCCTCTGAAGCCCTGGTGTTTGATTTTCCAGTTTGTTTTCTGTGAACAAAATGTTTCATTTATGTTTAACTGAGAATTTTTTTCTTTTTTTTAAAAATTGACTTAAACATATATTTATCTAGTTTACTATTTGAATCCATGGAAAACCAATAAGCTAAACCTCGCTAATTCTCATCCATCATATATTGACATGAATAACCTGAAATTACATCCTTTCAGATGTACTTCTCAAATGAAAAAAAAAATATGATGCATCTTATAGCCCCATTCATTATGTTTCTAAATTTGAGAAGATGTAGCTTCTTTGGGGTGCAGGGGCTCATAGCTTTGTCTAAGTGGTATGAAAAATTCATACTAACGCTTTTTCTTTCTAAGCTATAAAGAAACTTTTGGGAATATCGTAAAGATTTCTCCCTGGAAAAGTGTGCTGTGATTCTGAAAGTTGCTAATTTATGAGTGGCTTTAATCAGATTGGAAAACAGTCTGTAATTATTGCTTGATTTGATAAAGATTAATGCTGCTTTTTTTTTTTTCGGGAGCTTGATATGCTTTGCTTCTAACCTCTCTTTGGCTAGATGAGCTTCCCCAACTGGTAACCCTTCCACACCCTAATGGACCAGAGATCTTGGATGTTCCCTCCACAGTTCAAAAGACCCCTTTCATCACAAATCCTGGGTATGACAATGGAAATGGTATACAGCTTCCAGGCACTACCGGCCAGCAACCTAGTGTTGGGCAACAAATGATCTTTGAGGAACATGGCTTTAGGCGGACTACACCACCCACAGCAGCAACCCCCATAAGGCATAGGCCAAGACCATTCCCACCGAATGTAGATGAGGAGATTCAGATTGCTAACATCCCCAGAGGGGATGCAGATCATCTTCCATATCCTCATGTTCTTGGGCTCAATCCAAATGCCTCTACAGGACAAGAAGCTCTCTCTCAGACTACCATCTCTTGGACACCATTCCAGGAAAGTTCTGAATATATCATTTCATGCCATCCCATTGGCATTGATGAAGAACCTTTACAGGTAATTGTTTATTCTCTTGTCATTTGCATTGTGAGATTAAAGAAGGTATAAGCCAAGTGATTTAACCATAGCTTAGTTGACTCCTTGTCATGAGACCTAATTCCAAATGGCTTCATTCCCAGAAGCCTTTGAGAAGATGGCATGGTTAGGATCTGGCACTTCCCCCAAGTCTGATCGTATTGTGCCTTCCCAACATTGAACCATTAGTCTTAAATGAAGAGAAGGAATGAAGCCATGATAGAGTTGTTGAAGCTCATCAAGCTAAATCTGTGTAATTCTCACATATCTAGGGGTCTTGATTGACAGGTCATTTCAAACCCTATGATTCTGCCTGAATTTGCAGTTATTCAGGAATGAGTAAAATACTGTCTCTGCAGTAAGCCCATGCAGGTTCCCACTGAGACATCCATGAGAAAGAAATAACAAATCTTGATGTCCTTCCTGTGCATACGGTCAAGGTTAAAATGCAAAAGCAGCCTGAGGAGGTGTTACATGTGACTCTAATAGTACCAGAAACTTCCCTTACCTATAAAGTTTCTCTTTCTGGCATCCATTTAATATTCTACTCTTGTCTTTTCCCCCAGATAAAAGAATTGTTTCCTTCGTCAAATTTTCCTAGCATACTTATCTCCTTTGCCCCATCACACTCTACTTTGCATTTGTTGTTTCCCATGTCCTCTCTCCCTAACAGAATATAAGCCCTTTATGGGCAGGACTGTGGTATTTTTATCTTTGTACTCCCACCCCACCTCCACCCAATTCCTAGTACAGTGTTTTAGACTTAGGAGGAGCTTAATAAGTTTTTGTTCAATTTTATTGACTATTTGATAGGGTTAAGGGTGTGAGGAGGTGGGCTTGTTAGGATACATAGAAACGTTACAGCCCATACTTAATAGCAGAAGTCGATAGCCATTACCCTTATGTGGCCAGGAGACATGGGACTTTGCTAATGTGGTCTCTGCCACAGAGTCTGGCCCTTCTTTCTCATTTTGCTAAACTATGCTTTGGTAGCAGCATTGTGGGGCCCTACTGTCTCTAACATTTTGAAGAGGGTGGTTTAATTTCAAGTAGCTACTTATTGTTTCCCCTGTTAATTGTGAGCTCTTCAACAATAGGGACTGCCTTTCTTTATATTCCCAGCGCTTAGCACATCATCTGGAACACTTAATAAGTGTTTATTGATTGACTGGCTAACTGCTTGAAATAGACTTTTGGCAAAGAACCCTAGTAAGGCAAAAGGAAGAGATTTGTTGGGAGGTTGGCCCAAAAGACAGCAGGTTCCATTAGAGACAGTACTAATTCTAGAGTCAGAAGAGCTCAGTTCAAATTATGCCTTTGATGTTTATTATCTAAGTGACCATGGGCAAGTCACTTAACTTTCCTGGGCCTCAGTTTCCTCCTCTGTAGAATAAGCAGTTTGAACTAATGGGCCTTTAAGATCCCCCTAGAGACCTGCGATGCCATGACCTCATTCCCATCCTCTTCTCAGCATTGCCCCATCCCCGGCCCTTCCATTCCCCTTCTTCCCTTGTTTACATGTGAGGGTGGAGTGACTATTCCTTAGGAAAGGCCACATCTATTGCTTACTATAATGCTTCTCCCCCACCTTGGATTTACTGATAATTACAGTTCAGAGTTCCTGGAACTTCAGCTAGTGCCACACTGACCGGCCTTACCAGAGGGGCTACCTACAACATCATAGTAGAGGCACTGAAAAACCAGAGGAGACACAAAGTTCGGGAAGAGATGGTCACAGTGGGCAACTCTGGTATGTTTACATTTACAGCATGTGGTCAGAGTACTTTCCTTTGATCAGTACCAGAGACGTTCTTTCCAAAAACTTTTTAAAAAAAAATCCTTTTGAGTATCAGTATCCACATGGATTAAGTTGAATTGGGGCAAAGAACTTAACCTTTCAAGTGGATAAATCAACTTTAGTTTGATGATATTTTCCCCCTGCAGATGTCCTCTTTAGGAATACATACATGTATAAAATATCAGTTCTAAGATACCTCCCTTTTAGGAGGTCTTAAGTTACCTTTAGGATGCTTTCCTCATTTTTTAGAAGTGAGGTTAGAGTTTCCTATAATTGAACAGATCTGAAATATTTGTACCTGGCACAAAATGCAGCTCATGCCTTTCTCTCCAAAGCATGCTGTTTTCTTTTAGGAAAGTTTTATTTCTGTTCCGATTATATCAGCAAGACTACTGCAGTTAGCTGCTGATGGGTTCAGCACTTCTCTGAATTACCCCTAATCTCTCTTTTAACAAACTGGTTATAGCTAAGCCTCTCTTGGCAGCAGTATGCTGGACATGAGGCCAGGAATATTCAGAATTAAGAATTCTGAATCTTCTAATATTAGGATTTTCTGTACTGTACAACTGAAAGTATTAAGTAACAGATCTCTCGAGGAGTTATGGTTTACTGAGGGCCAGTTTGGTTTCTAAGCTCTACTCTATTTCCTCATCTAATGGATGAGAATACTGCTTTAGAAGTCATTCATACTCCCTATGAATTAAATTGAATATTTCTGAAAAACGAATTATAAATTTTGTGTATATAGTTTATCTGAAGAGTATGCATAATACTTATCTAATGCCTAATATTTATTCCCAGTAGAATTGTCACTGGAAAGGCCTCTGGACTACCATGATGAGCCTATCATTTTCTGAAATTCGTTCCCCCAACTGTGAACACAAAGGAATTTTAACTCCTAGCTGTTTTCAGAAAATTGGAGTCATTGTTGATAGTTCCAGATTACTTCAGTTCTTTTTCCAATTCCTTCAGCCCAGTAGCCGCAGCTTGGGTTTTAGCCAACTTTCCCTGGCTTTGAGAACTTTCAGACTTTCTAGCTGATGCCAAAAATTCAATTTTTTTTCCCAGGGTGATGTCTTTTTAAATACTAGGCACTTCAAATAACCATTGCCTTTTGATTCATTCCTTGTGAAAAGAACCATAGCATCCCCAATTTGAATCTGAAATCATAGTAAGTTTGTTTCATACTTAGTGGAGAATAACTTGGAATATATTTTGTTTACATCCATCACTTTAGCTTAAGCTTTTAAGGAGATTCAGGACCGGGTTAACAACCAGACTCAAATGTTATTACTTTTGCCTGCGTCTCTCAGATTCCATTTCCTTTTATTGGGACGGTTTCTTTTGTGAGCTGCCATAGCATTAAAGGTCTCGATAATGTTCCTATCATGATTTATTCAAAACTGACTTGTCATGCAAGGGATGCAATTTTACTGAAATATGTTCTACATTCTACATTTTCTAGCCTGGTCATTCAAATGTGTGGCCACTAGAAATGGAAAGGTATTATGTTTTCCTTGGAAAAAACCATCAGTGCTTATCTTTGCCAAATCCAAAGAACATGATCGGAAGTTAATGCTGCATTAGAAGTGAGAATATAAGCTAATTCAGATTGTGGTGCTTGATTAAGCATTTATTCTTTAATGGTTTGAAACACACCCATAACTCATCTGTTTTTATCCCCTTTTTCTCCCTGAACAGTTAATGAAGGATTGACCCAACCTACGGATGACACATGTTTTGATCCATTCACTGTCTCTCACTATTCCATCGGAGAGGAATGGGAGCGATTATCTGACTCTGGCTTTAAACTCTGGTGCCAATGCTTAGGTTTTGGCAGCGGTCATTTCAGATGTGATTCATCTAGTGAGTAGCCTGCTTTGTGCATCCCTTCAGCCATCTATCTATCCATTCATCCATTCGTACAGATTTCATGCATTATTAGCACTAATGGGCCAAGTAAGCATGTTTGGCAAACATTGGCAGTTCCAAACATGGAGCAAACAAACTAGCTCAAAGCAATATTTTGCATCATTAAAGGATGATGGGAAATGCTGCTTGTTAAATGCGGCAATAAATCAAGGGGTCGCACGTGGATGTCATTATTTATCAGAGATTAGTTGGTAATGATAATAACACTTTTTTCTCCTCCTGATACACAAACAATTAAAGGAGTTCACCTCTTGATTAACAACATTAATGGAAGAGAGAATAATGTATAAAGTTGTTGATTGTGACAGAATCTTTTACTTAGTTGAGCTCATTTGATTTTCATAATAACTTTGTAAGGTGGGGGAGTACAAGTATGAAGGTTGAAAGAGATTGAGAGATATGACTCTCACTTAAGATAATTATATCCAAACCATTTGAGGCTGGTGTCAGGATTTCCCAGGACATTACTGCTACTTAGATTTTTAGAAGACCTTATCCCTGCTGATGAGTGTCTAATTTTTTATATTTGCTTCATTATTTGAAAGGTTCCTGTGATGACTTAATAAATGGTCTTTGAGAGTTGCAGTTATCAAAAACTCAGCCATTTCATGCTCTTTTCACACTTAGGTAGTCTCGTCTCAGGAAGCCATGATACGAACCATCCGTGATCTCATATGCAAAGTCTCCCTAGCCTGATGCAGTACCTGTCAGATTTAATGTCCCACAGTCATAGTCATGTAGGTCCCCAGGGTCACCACATCATGGTGCCTCTGCTCCATGGAGGCCCTGGAAGGGGGCTGTAATAAAAGGTTAATTTTTGTACTTTTTATTTATTTACAGAGTAGGTAAACTTCTCTGGACCGACCAAAATATATGGATGAAATCATTCACTCTTTCTATAATTGTAAAAAGAACTTGTTTAAAAGCTTACCGTACATAACTAAAACATATTTGAGCCAGCTAAGTTTTTTAAATTCATCTTCACAGCATTTTGCTTTGATATAAATGAGATGATTTAATCCAGATTATCATGGTGATTCTGAAAAACAAAAAGTAACATAGCTATAAGTATTTTGTGATGTATAGATATGGGAAAAACTCAGGAATGTGAAAGCAACTCATTATTTTGTTTAGGTTGTTTTTTTTTTAATGCTGTAAATGTTCTACTTTTAAGTTCTGCTACCTAAGCCCTTAGGTCTAATAATAACACATTCTACATGTTCTCAGATCATCCTTTAACTCCCCTTAAATATTTTTGATCAAATGCCCTAACTGTTCAATAGTCTCCTCTTAAAAGTTTAAAGATCAGCAGGAAGGACCTGGAGTCAGGAGGACCTGAATTCAAATCTGTCCTCAGACACTCACTAGCTGTGTGACCCTGGGCAAGTCACTTACCCATTTGCCTCAGTTTTCTCATGTGTAAAATGAGCTGGAGAAGGAAATGGCAAACCACTCCAGTATCATTGCCAAGAAAACCCCAAATGGGGTCATGAAGAGTCAGACATGACTGAAAAAGACTGAACAACAACAAAAGTTTAAGGATCAGCAGGGAGGACCTGCTAGAGCTGAATGAACTAAAGGGTCTATAGTTCTATACTGTCTTTTGGATTGTGTTTTAGTATAATATAAGCCTCATGGGTAAAGGAGCATCTTAGATGTGTTATAATGAAATATATATAAGAGTACCTCTAAACATACAGTTTTCAGAATAAGGCTTTAATTTGCAGGTGTTACCATTGGATTTTTTATGGTTTTAAATATTTTTTTCCTTCCAGTTATGTGAAATAAAGAGTAACTTAACAGAATCCTGAAAAGACCAGATCTAGCTTTGTTTCTCATTTCATCCAATTTTAATCTGTACTCATCTTTGGAATTCCTAGAAGAAACATTTATTTATAATCTGTTCCTTGAACCCTATACGTGGGCACTCAAATGTCAATCACCCGACTAATGTTTCATTTTTCGAACTGCTGATTGTGGAGTGAAATGGATCCTATCAAATTAAAAATTTATGTATTTTTAAATTCCCACAAAATGATGATGTTGGCTAGGTCCTGATTAGTGTAGATAATGAATCCCCTGAAGCAGTGACACATATTTGAATTCACCCTATTTGAAGTTATAATTATGTAATATATGGTCATTGATTCCAGCCCAATGGAAATATGCAGCATGAATTCAAATAATGAGACCACTTCAGGGGATTCATTATCCACAGTAATTGGGACCAAGCTGTAATCACAGATTTCCTTATAACTTTTCTTCCTCCCTGTAATTTTCCCTATTCTGAGAACCAGTCACAAATGATACTCACCTTCTGTTGTTCTCATCAATTCAGAATGGTGCCATGACAATGGCGTGAATTACAAGATTGGGGACAAGTGGGATCGCCAAGGAGAGAATGGACAGATGATGAGCTGCACCTGTCTTGGAAATGGAAAAGGAGAATTCAAGTGTGATCCTCGTACGTAGTAACATTTTCAGTGCCATGTTAAGCACTTCCCTTTGTCAGAGCTGGGCTATAACTGCCACCACTCTCATTCATCAGAAAGATTTGGAACTTAAGGTCTCCTTGGGGGAGGGACTAATATACTTGTTAATCTCATAGTCTAAGAAGGGACAGACAAGCTTCAGAAATGAGAAATGATTTGTGGTTGTTAGGAGGCTCTTTAACCCTTTATAGCACCGAGTGCTTTGAACATTGTATATAGTGCAATGTTCTATGGGAAGCCATATTGTTGGTTGGTGTTTGTATTCATCTTTTTTCAAATGATTTCCAACTGCCCTTCCATTTAATCCGATTTAATAGTAAGATTCATTTTTTTTTCAGAGTGTGATAGTCTGTAAATGAGCTTAGCCACACAGAAGCCCCACTTTCTGGTCGGGCAAGAAGTCAATGTTGAGTAAGAGTCCAGTGGCCACTGATGAAATGAAAATCTCTGAACTGGGTTTTGCTTATACATTATATAGTATACATACATACATACATACATACATACATACATACATATATATATATTGTTACATATATATTACATTGTCTTTAACAGATGAGGCCACCTGTTATGATGATGGTAAGACATACCACGTAGGGGAACAGTGGCAAAAGGAGTACCTTGGGGCCATCTGCTCTTGCACGTGTTTTGGCGGACAGCAGGTATGTCTGAGCATTATGTTCAAGAGGTAAGGGAGTATACTTGGGGGCAGGTGATAAAGGAGGCAAGAAAATGCTTTTTTCACTCAATCATAGAGTATTGGTTGAGCAGCAATCATGTGTCTACTCGTGGTAAAAGCTATGGGGAATATAACAGATCTGTCCTATCCTCAAGAGGTTCATAATCCAGTTATAGGGTAGAATTTAAAACAGGTCAATTCTGTGGAATTGATTAGAAGTGCAAGAGGAGCTCAGAGATGGAGAGAGGAATTAAGGATTGGACTGCATATCCAATATCCACATGTCTAGTCACAATTATCAAATCCTATCATTTTTGTGGTTTCCACAACATCTCTCAAAAACAGCCTCCTCCTCTTCACATAGCCTCTTTTAAGCCCTCATTACCCTTAATGCAATAGCTCTCTATTTAGTCTCCCTGCCTCCCTCCCTATCTCCCCATTCCACTCCATCTTCCAAACTGCTACCAGTGATTTTTCTAATGCCCAGGGCTGGTCATGTTACTCCAACCCCCTTCTTTATAGACTCAAGTGGCTCCCTATTCCCTCCAGGACCAAATAGAAAACTCCAGTTTTAAGGCATTTAAAGCTCTTTATGACATGGCCCCTTCCTGTCTTTCCAGTCTTCTTACATCTTCACAACTGGCCCTACTGGTCTATTTACTATTCTGAACACCCAGCTCTCTGTGGCCCATCTCACTACCTCTAGACTACCTTATTAGAATATACTTCCTTCTCCTCTCCCTTCTTGGACTCCCTCATTTTCTTCAAGATTCCCCTTCTACATGATGCCTTTCCTGATCCCCAAGCTACTTTATTCATTTTGTATATATTATGTCTGTATTTACATATGCACATGTTGTCTCTCTTGTTAGAATGGAAACTTCTTGAGGGTAGGGTGTGTATCATATCCTCAATGCCTAACAGTGCCTTGAACACAGACAGCACTTACTAAATGTTTGTTAGATTGACTCAAGTTGAATTGCCAAAATTAGCACCATATGAGGAGTTAACCAGTCTGGCTTCTGGTCTGGGCTCTGCCATTAATTTGCTACGTGTTATGAAGCAATTTATATCACCTTGCTAGGCCTCAGTTTCCTTGTTTGTAAAATTTAAAAAAAAAAAGTCACCCCAGATGCTCTCTCAAAAGTTCTTTCTGTGACCTAGTTGTGAGAGGTTTCTTGAAGGAGATGAGACTTGAATTGGAACCTGAAAAATGGGTAGAATGTTAATAGGGAGTAAGGACAGGAGAGATCATTCTAGGAAGGGGAGAAAGAATATGAACACATAGATATCATTGAGGATCTATAAGGCTTTTGCCTGACACAGCAAGCTTCCTTGTAAGAGGAACAAGAGCACATAGATATTGAGGTTCACTTAGAGCCTTAACTTTTTCACATTGGCCCTGAATCCCAGACGAGACCTTGGAGCAGACTTCTGCATCCAGGTGTTCTCATCATTCAAAAGCCCCTCATCATGCTGTTCTCTCTGCTTGGACAGGGCTGGCGCTGTGACAACTGCCGAAGGCCTGGGGTGGAGACCCCACCGGAAGGCTCAGCAGGCCACTCCTACAATCACTATTCTCAGAGATATCATCAGAGAACAAATACTGTGAGTATATACACAGGCCTCAAGCCTTCTCCCCTAGGAGTTTTTGTCTGTATGATTCTTCCTTGTTGCTATTACTATTATTTATTATTATTATATTATTATTGTATGTGCCATTTTTGTTTTATTAACTACATTACTATTATATAACATTGTTTATTACTATTATTTATTGTTATTGGTTATTACTATTATTTATTATTATATGCTATTCATTATTTTATTTATTATTGTATGACGATTATTATATTGCTATTATGTATACCATTTATTACTTATATTACTATTATATATAATATTATATTATTAAGGTTACTATTATTTATGTTACTATTATGTGCTCTTTATTATTTACTTATTATATTACTATTGTATATGCTATTTTTGTTTTATTCATTATATTACTATTATATATAATATTGTTTATTACTATTATTTATTGTTATTAGTTATTACTATTATATGCTTTTCATCATTTTATTATTCTATTACTATTAGATATGCCATTTATTACTTTACTTATATTATTATATATACTATTATATTATTACCGATACTATTATTTATTATTATGTTACTATTATATTCTATTTGTTATTTTACTTGTATTACTATTATATATACTATATGATTACTATTACTATTGTTTAGTATTATATTACTATTAATATATTATTATATTACTATTACCATTATGTATACTATTCATTATTATACTATTATATTATTATTATAACTATTACTTAACAGACTAAGTGTTGAAAAGGGGGAGAAGTAGAGAAAGGGGGAAAGAGGAAAGTTTTAGAGCTTGGAACCTTGAGTTTAATCCCTGGGTATAAAACTTATTTGTTGTCTGACCATGGAAAAATCACTCATCCTCCCTCAGCTTTTGTTCTGTATCTGTGAAAAGGGATAATATTATTTGTACTACTTAACTCACAGGGTAGCTCTAAGAAAGTGCTTTGTACCTATAGAATGTGAGTTATCTGTTATGTGACCATGGTCTCTGCTTTCCTATGCTGTAAGGATGCAAACCCCAGAGCTGTCCCCTAGGAGTTTTTGTTTGTATGATTCTTTCTTAAAACCCAGCACTCCCTCTGTAAATGAATAAAACACCTTTGATTTTAAAGAAATAGGTCAAGGTGGAGCATATGTACATACTGTAGTTTATAACACAAATTCAAAGAGATTTTAATTCAGTACAGTTATTGATTGCTTGACTTTTAGTATTTGTTACTAAGCTTTTTTTTTCCTTTTCCCTTTGAATAGAATGTCAACTGCCCAATAGAGTGTTTCATGCCTTTGGATGTACAGGCAGACACAGAAAATTCACGAGATTCCCGAGAAAAGTAATATTCTCCAGCCCTGAAGAGCAAGCAACTTTCCGCTGAGACACCGTCCAAACTGGAGTGATGCTAGCAAACCCATCTTTCAGGGTAAACATTCAAAAGCCTTCTGCTCTGGAGCAACTTCCCCAGCTTAAGCTCAGCTCACAGCTTCTACCAGCATCACCCTGGGAGTGTTTTAAGACTTTTCTCCTTCACCATTGGCAGCAGGGCATTGTCCTCTCTGCCCTATAGTGTTCCTACCACTCAGTATTTTAAATGCATTGATTGTGACTCCTGATTTGGTTGAGGATAAGTAGGTCAATTATAGGGAAGCATCTGGAACCAACCAAACTGCTGTGAACAGAAATGACATATTGAAATTTAGAAATAGGAAAGTCAGTAAACACTTCTGCTGTCACTTAACTGTGTGGCCTGCAAACCTTGAGGCCCTGCATTTCCCTGTCACTGTGATATTTAAAATATGCACAGTCCTAATTTTGTTTCTTAAATGATTCTAGTAATTTCCTAGCAATAGCTCTATCTTACCTGTTATTTATCAGTTTCCCCCCCAGGGTTTTTTTTAAAATATGGAAAAAGAAATTTGTATTGGAGACACTTAGTACGCAGTTGATGAGAGGAATTTGGTGTAATGATGGTTGGTGATTATTTTTTTATACTGTAAGTGCCAAAGCTTTACTACTGTGGAAAGACAACTCTTTTAATAAAAGATTTACAAACCAGAGCTCTGTGGTCCCAGGTTCTTCTTTCTACAAGGAAATTAAGGGGAAAGCATGAGTATTCCTGTTTCCACTAAGGTGCCTTGAAAATGACTTTGATAACTTAGCATCGTTACCTCAATGGGGAATTTAAAAATGATAGATTTCTATGGTCTAATGGTAAGAGGCCAGACCAGGAGTCAGGACAGAAAGCTGTTTTAGTCTATTACCTTTCCCAGAGTCACATAGCTAGCACATATCTGAAGCCATATTTTTACCCAGTTCTTTCCAGCTCCAAGACTTCCCTCTATTCACTACAGGATGCTGCCTGTCCCCTGAAATTAAAATTAAATATTCATGAATATTATTTTTAATCAAACGAATATTTATTGAATGCTGATTATATATCAAGAACTTTAAGAGCAGAAGTGCCTTGTTTCACAAATGGACTATTGGTTATGATATATTCAAATAGATTTTTCAAATAAATTTTTAGCTTCTTTCTCTTGGTCATTTAATCTCTCTTCAGTGATGTAATTTCCAAATCACCTTAGCACGTTACTACTTCATACTGATTATAATCAACCATAATTGCCAAATGTTAATTGCCACTCAAATCTAAATATTTACCAAGCCAGGTTCAAGGGCCATCTTTGGAAGTGTAGAAGTCATTTAAAGAACTTAGGATCACAAGAATCAGAGCCAGAAAGAAATGGAGATTATCTCATCCAACTCTTCTATTTTATTATGAGGAACCTCGAGCCCTAGAGAGGTTAAGAAAGGAAACAAGAATTATTATGCCAGGCGCATTGCTAAGTGCTTTACAAATATTATCTCATTTGATCCTCACAACATCCATGGGAGGTAGATATTATTATTATTCCTATTTTACACTTGAAGAAACTGAGGCAAACAGATTTAGGTGACTTACCCAGAGTCACATAGCTTATAAGTATCTCAGGTCACATTTGAACTCAGGTCTTCCTGATTCCTGGCCCAAGGATCTATCCACTGCATCACTCAGCTTCCTCCAAGGACTCCTCCAAGGTCATATAAATAGTTACAGAGCAGGATGGTAAGTCAGGCCCTCTGACTACATCAGAGTCCCATTCTGTACATGGCTTGTGGTAGGAAGGTGGAATATTTCTTCATTTAATCATTACCTTTGTGCAGCAAGGTGGCACAGTAGATAAAGTATTGGGCCTGGAGTCAGGAAGATTCATCTTCCTGAGTTCAAATCTGGCCTCAGGCACTTATTAGCTGTGTGACCCTAGGCAGGTCACTTCACCCTATTTGCCTCAGTTTCCTCATCTATAAAATGAGCTAAAGAAGGAAATGACAAACTACTCTGATATCTTTGCCAAGAAAACCCCAAATGGGGTCATAAAGAGTCAGACACAACTGAAATGACTGAACAACACAATGGTATACCTTTACTCACTGAATTTCAGACCCTATTACTCCCAAGAAAAAATATAAAATCCTTTGGCATTTAAAGCTCTTCATAACCTGGGCCCTTCCTACCTTTTCAACCTCCTTACACCTCAGTTTCTCCTATGCATTGCAACATCGCACCAACATCAATCCATTTGTAGTTTTTCTAGCACAATACCATCTGTCTCTGTGCACATGTTATTCTCCCTCTACCTGAAATGCTCTGGCCCCTCAGTTCTGCCTCTTAGTTTTTCTCATTTCCAACTCAATTCAAATCCCACCCTCTCAAGGAGGCTTTTTATATCTGTCTATACCACCACCATCACCACTACCACAACCCCAGCTGCCAATGGCTTTCTCTCTGAAAGGGTCTTTCATCTCCTCTACATGTCTTGTGTGTTGCTAGTTATTGACATTAGAATGTAAACTCAGAGAGGGTAGGGACTGTCTTTTGGACTTTACTTGTACCTTAATACTCCTCACAGTGCCTGGCAACTATTTAATAAATGCTTTTTGACTTGACCTGACCCAAAGCAGCCTTACCTGGTACAGCTGAGATTTGTGCTGTTTTATACTGAGAAATACAAGCTTCTGGTTGGCATTTGATTCTCATTCCATTTGATCTCAAACTCTAATGACTTTACCATTTAAGTTTCAGGATAAGGTAACTGACTCGTGGAGGCAGCTGGGTGGTACAGTGGATAGAGTGTGGGGCCTGGAGGCAGGAAGATCTGAGTTCAAATCTGACCTTAGACACTTACTAGCTGGGCAAATCACTTAATCCTGTTTGCCCCAGTTTCCTCATCTGTAAAATGAGCTGGAGAAGGAAATGGCAAATTGCTCCAATATCTTTGCCAAGAAAACCCCAAAAAGGGGTCATGAAGAGTCAGACACAACTGGAAAGGACTAAACTTACAACTGACCTCTAATTCAACTTCAAGCAATATTTATCAGTGGCTAATTATGTTCCAGTACCAAGGACAAAAAAATTAAATGTGAGGACTAGAAAGGACTCTGAAGATCTAGTCATACTCCCTTGGCCACCCTTTGTTTTACAGTTGAAGATATATACATCCAGAGAAGGGGAGTGACTTGATAGCGTCACACAGCTAGTTAGTGACACAGTCAGTTCTAAAATCTGGATCTTGAATCTGTCTGGTGCTTCTTCCAATATGCCCACTCTTTAAATGAGTTTCTTCTACTATGCTCACTACTTTAAATAAATAGAGTTAGAGAAATCTGAAGGGAACATGTTTTGTCTAAAAATGGGCAAATGATATCTCAAATGTCTTCTGTAAGCATCCAACTCCAGGCAAGAGCATGGGAGCATGCCCAGTGATGACTGTAGGATATACTCTAAACCTAGACTACCAGACCTATAACTGCTAAACTTTGACCTGAAGAGTCACTCAAAAGTTGATGAAATCTCTTAATCATTAAAAAAAAATTGGAACAGAGGTCAGAGTGTAAAAGGCAGTTGAACTCAACTGCTGCCATTCTATCAATTATAATGACCAATCACGGTCTGGGAGAACACACAATAAAAGATGCCTCCATCTTCCCAATTGAGAGGCAATAGACTGAGTTTCAGATGCATTCACTAGGTCTGTTGGTTTTACTTGGCTGTTCTTTAATAAAATGGCTTAGTTGGGGGTGGGGTAGAGGGCAATGAATATTATTGTGGTTTAAAAACAAGGCATCAACAATTTTTTTTTTTAAATGAGGCCAGGGAGAGAACAATGCCAAGAGGAGAAGAGATTCTTGCCCTCATGAGGGCACCTTCAAGAAAGGTGTTAAAACATACATAACCAATTTGCTAAAATAGAAAATGATACATAAGTAGATGAAAGAGATGTAAAGGAAGCATTATATGACATCTAAGGGGAGAAGGCTTATAAGTCCCTGGGAAGCAGTTTGACATAGAAGAAAATCCACAGGTTCTGGAATCAGAGGATCTGAGTTCAAATCTCACCTCTGACATTTACAACATATGTAACCATGGGCAAATCACTTAATTTTACTGCGTCTCAGTTTCCTCAATTATAAAATAAGGGGATTGGACAAGATGGTCTCAGAAGCTCCCTCCCAGTTCTATGATCCTGTTCTGAGAGGATCAGGGAGAGTTTCATCAGATTGTGACCTGTCAGTCTTTTATACTTACAAAGAAAGCTTTTTCTGAAATGCCGGATTGGCCTTTGGTATTCACAAATAGTGAACAGAGGCAAAGAAGGAAGTGAACAAATTCATAAATTTACATTTTCAGATTGGTAGGACACACTGGTCAATACATTTCTTCGTACATACTACATGTGGTGTAACAATGCCTGCCCCCAAACAATACATAGTGCTGAAATCTTTAAAGAAGAATAATCAGAGGATAGCTAGAGTAACAGTTCATATACCGCACAACGGTCACCATAAGTAGAAATGTTCCTTGGGTGGGAGGGAGAGAGTTTGGTAGGGAAGGGAAGGGCATATGGACCTGTGATTTCATCAGTGTAGGAAACGGGTGAGGACCCTTCCTCCTCCAACGATGCACCTATGTAGTTGCATGGCTCATGCAACCATTTGCATAGAGAGGTGTCTTAGAGTGGTGCTGGACTAAGTGACTTGGTCACAGTCACACAGCAAGCATATGTCAGAGGCTGGACTGGAACCATGGCCTTCATGACTCCATGACACTATACTGTGCTGCCTCTCTATACTTAACTCTTCATAACGGTTCACAAATGCTATAATGATTCATAAAATTACAGAGAACTAATTAATGTGACCTAAGGCTTTGACTAAAGCTTGAAAATTTGAGGTCCATGGCTCAGCTATCTGAAGGAATCCAGACTCCAGTGTTTAATCCTTGTGTGTATGAGCCAGTTAGCTTTCCTCTCCTAAGTATTCTATTTAAACTCAGTCAACAGGTTTACAAGCATGTCATTGGTCACAAGGGACATCAGATTGGCCCCGTGCAAACACTTTTTCTTACAACACAAACAGTTCAAAGAATGTGTTCCATGATATGGGTGGTGGAGGGTGAGCTGCATTAACTCTGTCTATGAAGAGGCAGCCCATTCCCCTTAATATTGAAAAAATACACCTCTACTCCACCCTGTTTAAAAAAACATTTTTTTTTGGACAAACTTAATGAAAGAACAGCTTTGGATTGAGGCTGTGTTCCTCTCAAACAGCCTTACCACAAAGCTAAAAATATCCCTAAAGAGTACTTTGGGTAAAGCTGGTGGGATTGCAATGAATTAAACAGGACAAGAGACATCTGCCTCTCTGCAGCCCAAACCACAAACTTGTTCCCCGTTTCAGAAAACGACATAGGCTGTCCTCCTAGAGTGCCAATCCGTTTTATTTCTTTCCTTCTTTTTAATGAGCGGAGAACAATTTGAAAATGAATGCTTTCCAATAATAGACTGGTGACCCCATTTAAATAATCAGAGCTACAGACCAAATTAAAATGGCCTTTTAGAGGCCCCCACCATAGTAAAATCTGTTTTTATGGATTGGTTCTTGGAGAAATCATTTGACCAAAAGAACTCAGGACGAATTTATAAACACCATTTCACATTTCTCCCAGATGTCTAACTAATCCTTTTTCTAGAAGAGTTTTTTCATCAGCAAACCAGTCTGAAAGCAACAACTCCTCACTGGCACACAGGAAGACTTTGCCATTGGAATGTTGCTTTAATGTCAGATAAAGAATTCTAGAACATAAAGAAATTTCCAATGCAACTGGCTATGATTCTGGGTAAAAAAAAAAAATAGAAATCTCATAATTCTAAGGACATTTTTGCCACAGTGCAGATCTGATTTGTACTGAGGTCCCTGATTTAGTAGGCAGGCACCCATGAGTCTCTCTGCTGCTTTGACCCCAGTGAACTGTGCAAATTAATTTCAATAATAATAATATTACTAGAAGTCCATGGTGTACACTTTCAGAGGAGAGTTCAAAAAAAAAAAAGAAAGAAATGATCAGGTGAAAATTACAAGTATAGGAGATTACTTTTCCATTTAATTATGTTTCCATTGAAAATTCCATTCCACTTCTATTTGTATGAAACTCATTAAAGTGATTAAGAAACATCCCATCAGCACATTTAAGTACTAAAATTGCTTCTCATTCAGTGAGTTCCCATTACTATGTTGAGGGAAGATGCAAGCAACAATTATAAAATCCCATTTTCAGGGGATACACATGTGGGCGTGGGCGCGCATGCGCGCACACACACACACACACACACACACACACACACACACACTCCTGGGACTTCTCATGTTTAGGAACATCTAAGGATCAAGCATAAGCACAAAGATGACTTTGACCTACTCCAGATTTTTCTCATTAACTCAGAAAGAATTCATATACTCTTTGAAAAGTATAAAGAACTCCCTAAATGCAAGAAGGGATTTTCATGGCCATATCCTCTCTCTATCCTAATTTAAATAATGTGACTCATTTTGGATTGCAGACAAAAACTATATTCAATACAAACCAATTAGAAGAAGGAAATACTATCAGGAAGCGGGGTGAAAGAGTACGGGGTTTGGGTCCAAAGTTATAATCAGGAATTGCCTTTGTTAGTGTTCCTCAGTGCACTTAGGAATTAAATATCTGAAGGTATGTTTTATGCTTGACTCAATTAATTTTTTTTCTTTTCTTATTTGTCAAAGGAATGTAATGTTTCCATGTAATACTCGGACATCATCGTTAGACCTCTTGTTTCACTTTCAAAAGACTTCAAATTAGAATCCTTTTGGAGTTGTAAGAATTCTCAAAATATTTCAGAATAGCTATATGGGACTAATGACATAGAAAGCGTTCTATCCGGTGTCTCAGGGGTGGCTAAGTAGCACAGTGGATAGAACGCTGGACCTGGAATCAGGAAGACCTGAGTAAAATCTGATCTCAGACACTTACTAGCTACATGACCCTGGGCAAGTCACTTAACCATGTTGGCCTCAGTTTCCTCATCTATAAAATGAGCTGGAGAAGGAAAGGGCAAAGCATTTCAGTATCTCTACCAAGAAAATCCCAAATGGGGTTACAAAGAGTTGGGAACAACTGAAATGATGGAACAACAACACTCTGGTGTTTCACCATGGCTGAGAAAATAAACTTCCTGACTTTTAAGCTACATGCTTTAGGTAGAATCTCTATAATGTCTCATTTCCATCACACTGTTACTTGGAAATTCTCCTTTTGGGCCAAAATGAAGGCTGATGCCAAAAGCAGGTTTAAAACAAAACCTGGTTAATATAATTCAACATTCGTAGAAGGAGGGAGGCCAAGTCCTTTAGTTCTTCCAAAATATGTCACTTACGGATCTAAAACCATAGGATCACAGATTTAGAGCTGGATAGGACCTTAGAGGTCCCTCTGAGGAAGGCCTCCCTCTAAATGAAATCCCAGGAGCCCAACTCTCTCATTTCACAAATAAGGAAATTGAGGCTGAGAAAGGTGAAGGGACCTGGGTCACATAGCTAGGTAGTTAGATCTTCCCGATTCTTAACCCAGTCCTCTATCCTCTGTACCACTTAGCTGCTAGAGTAAGGTTTTGGGGTAGAAAAAGAGAGAACAGTTGGGGCAAAAGGAGTTGAAGGAATCCAGAGTTATTCATAAAGCTGCTAATTCTAGAATCCAGATACAATGAATAATAATTGCTTGAATTAGTATTTTATGCTTAGCATATTCAATTTAACAAACATTTGTTATGTGGGTCATTGTACTAGGTGCTGAAAATACAAAGATTAAAAAAGGAAATTGTCCAAGCTTGGTTAATCAGACTTTTACAAAAACCCTTTGGCATAAAAAGTGCAAGTATTATTATCTTGGGTGTATACCTAGGAAAACAGACACAAAGGATGTTCTGACTATGACTGGCCAAACTCAAGCTAGTTAGTGGCAGACCCCAGAGAGGGATCCAGATTGAACTAGATTAACTTTAAGGTCCCTTCCACTCTGAAATCCTATGATTTCTAGACTTAAAACAGCACTCTTTTCATCATATAACAAAATCTAATTTAGTTTCTATTTTTTAATGGGTTTGCTGCAACATCCTTTGAGATTCTCTTTTGGGGGTCTTAATTATATAACATTAATCTCAATTCTACCACAAAATAATGATTATCATCACAAAACAATGATACTTTAAAATTCATCATCTACAGGCTGACCACCTATTTGATGAGAAGTCATTCAATTCAATTTAACAAGCATTTCTTAGGCACCTATTAATATTGGGCATTGAGCTGGTAGTTGGAATACAAAGGCAAAAAATGGATGGTCCGTCCTATTAAGAAGCTGAAATTCTATTGGATTGATTAAGAATTAACCATCAGCTTTAAAGCTACTGTCTGTCATTGGAAGACAGGGCAAAGACAATCAACGTCTGTGGAATATGGCACTTCTAGACTACAGTAAACTCCATTCCCTCCAAAGACTATCTCAGCCCCTTGGTGAACCAACTCAACTTTACACTGTCCTCCACCCTTAATTCCTTTGAACCCTACCCCACCCCTTGTCCTATTGCCCATTACTCCTTGGCAAGCCCCTGTATTGCTCCCACCATCTCCCACTTTCACTTCTATAGACATATGCTGAAAAGAGCTAGAGAAAAGCATGGAACCATGCTGACAGCCCACTACTACAAATTTATATTATGTTTTCTCAACTGGGTCCTTGCTGTTTCAAGGCAGCATTCTATTCCGACCTAATTGATTTGCCAGCCCACACTCCACAATAGTTGTTCCAAACCTTCTTGTGTTTCCTCAAGCGTCTCTTCCTCTCAAGGACTCACTCCCTTTCAAAGACCTCACCTCACACTTCACTATAAAATTCAGAAGCTTTGCCAAGAACTCCCCCTTCTTCCCTTCTCATCATCTAATATCACTAAGATGCCTTCCCCTTCTATTTCCTCCTCCTCCTGTCTCACATAAATAAGTGGCCCTTCTCCCTGACAAGGCAAACCTCTTTACATCCTGTCCCATCTCATCTTTTCCAGAAGATTGAGTATTCCCTCACTAATCTTCAATCTCTTCCTATCTACTCTTTCCTTCCCTGTTACCTATGACATGCTCATATCTCTCCCATACTAAAAAAAAGACTCTATTGTCTACTCTTCTCCTACATAGCTTCCCCTTCCTGGCTAAACTCCTTGAGGAAGCAGTCTACAACTGGCACCTCAACTTTCTCTCCTCTCATTCTCTTCTAAACCCTCTCTAGTCTGGCTTCTGACCTCATCATTCAACTTGAACTGCCCTCTCCAAAGAAACCAACGATCTAGTTTGCCAAAGTGATGGATGTTTTCTCAGTCCTCATCTTCCTTATTGTCTCTGCAGTATTTGACACTTTTGATCACAATTTCCTTCTGGATACTCTTCTAGGCTTTTGTGACTCTGCTTTGTTGGTTCTCCTTTCTCTTATTTTTCCAGCTGTATTCTCAATCTCCTTGTCCCATTAACCATGGATGTCCCCTTAGGCTCTGCTTTGGGGCTCCTCTTTTCATTCTCTACCATCTTGGTGATTTCATCATCTCCCCTGGGTTTATTTATTATCTCTATATGGATGATTCTTAAATCTGTATTTCCAGCCCTAGTTTCTTTCCCGAGTTCCAATCCCACATCACCAACTACCTCTTAAAGATCTCAAATTGTATGGCAATAGGCATATCGAACTCAGTGAGTTCAAAATAGAACTCAGTATCTTTCTCCACAAACTCTCACATCTAAATTTTGTCATTATTATTGAAGGCACCACCATCTTTGTTCAAGCTTGGAAACTCAGCACCATCCTCAACTCCTTGCTGTAAGTTACCCCCTATATCCAATCCATTGCCAATTCTTGTCATTTCTACTTCAACAATGTTTCTCGTATATGTGCCCCATTCTTCACTCACATAGCCACCATCCTAGTTCAAGCCCTATCACCTCTCCCCTGTACCAGTGCAATAGCTTTCTGACTGAACTCCTTGCCCAAGTCTCTCTTTATTCCGATTTATCCTCCATCCAGCTGTCAAAGGTGATTTTCTTTCTCCCAGTGAGATTGAGTGGTTCCCTCTTAGTTCCAGAATCATACATAAAGTCCTCTGGCATTTAAAACTCTTGGCCCCTTCCTACCTTTCCAGCCTTCTTATATTTCATGATGCTCCCTACTCCTGATGTACATACACTGACCTGACTGCCATCAGTAACCAAAAACACTCCACTTCCATCTCTGTAACTTTACACCAGGAGTTCCCCTTATCTGGAATGTTGTCCCTCCTGATCTCTGCCTGTTTTCTTAGCTTCCTTCAAAACCTACAAGAGTGGCTGTGGGTTTTCCCAGTCCTCTAGCTGCTGATACTTTCAGATTACCTTTATCTACTCATATCTCCTCCTCCTCTTCCTCCTCCTTCTCCACATGGGGAGTCACACCCTTACATGTGGGTACTCTGTACAAAGGAATACAAATTTTGATTGCTTATACTTAATAAGATATCTTGGGGTGGGGCTAGATGTTTTCTTCCTGATTTATTTAATCATTTCCTCCTCCCGCCCCCCCAAAGCAATTAACACCTTTGTTTCAGGTAGTTTTCATTTATAATTTCTTGAAATATAGCTCTGGAAAACCAGATAAGTCAATCGATAAAGTCCATTGAGATTCAAATTGAGCTACTTTACTATGCCTTTAAACCCAAATCACTCTGGCCCTCACTGACAGGCCAATAATGGGACCTCCCTACAGAAGCCTCACTAGCTTATTGTTTGAGTTTTGATGGCTTAGAATGAGTGTAAAAAGCAATTGTTTCTGTTCTGGCCAGAAAACTCTGAAGGTCTTCCCCTTCCAGAATGATTCTTCTGTGAAGTCAAACTAGATCATCTTTTGCTTGAATTCTTACCTAGCCTTTAATCACTAAATGGGTGTTACCTCAGACAAATGGAGAACTGGAAAAAACCTTAGCTTAAAAAAGCCAGGGTTTCCCACTGCATCCAAGGCCATCACCAGTCATTCTGACCTGTGTTTTGCCACTGGACTCAGATAACTCTGGAGGAGCGACGCTGATGACTTTGCACAGCCCCGTCTTACTTAAATCCAATTCATCTGGCAAGTCAAGACATCTTCCTGATGTCATTGGTTCTCTTCCAGAATGCAGGATGAACATCTACTCCTATGGGATGTATGGGGTGTTCAGGGGAGGATCAGCACCTCTGGTGGTGAGGACTTGCCAAGCCCCTTTCAGGACTGCTCATCCACCTTTGGTGTCCACCTATCACCCAACTCTCATTAGTAGCTCCAAGAAGCTATAGCATGTACAGCAGCCACACTTCGGTAAACCATCTTGGCAGATGGCTAAACCAGGTTGGGGGTAACCAAGAGGCCGCAAACCTGTCAGGTGAATTAGGAGGTTTCCTACTCCAAGTACGTGAAGTTTTCTTCTGACGGAATGGACGGATGAGAACAATTTATTCCAACAGCCTCCAGGTTACCCAACTTGGCAACTTCAGTTATTTTTTACTTTCTTACCCTGAGTATCCAATATGTTGCCTGATCTTATTAATTCTATGTTGACACACTATGCACCATTCCCCTTCTTACTAGCTGTGTGATCCTGGACAGGCTATTTATCCTGTTTGCCTTATTCTCATCTGTAAAACAGGTATAATAGTACCTGATTCCTAAGGTTGTTGTAAGGCCTAATGTAAAGTGCTTTATAAACCTTTAAGAGCTATATATATGAATTGTTAGCTTATTAATATGACCACCTCCCATGACTTCTCTCCTTGCAAAGGCCTCCTAATTGCTCTCCAATCCATCTTTCATACAGCAGCTAAAATAATCTTATCTAACAGGTATGACCATGCCATTCCTCTAATCAACAATCTTCACTAGCCCAGAGTATCAAACTCAGTCTGACATTTATAAACTTCCTACAACATGGCTCCCACTTTCATTACTCCCCATGTTGCACTTTACATGCCAGCTGACGGAATTACTTGCTGTTTCCCAAACTTGACATCCTATTCCTTCTCTCAGTGACTTTGGCCAGGTTTTCCCCAGGCCATGTCTGGAATGCATTCCCTTCTTACTTCGGCCTCCTTCAAAAATCAGTACAGGTGGGATAACCTTCAGAAAGCCTCTCCTGAGCTCCACAGCTATGAGTACTCTTTTCATAATTAAGTTACTTTACATTTACCCCATGCTGTATCAGCTAAACCTCCTTTCAGCCCTTTGCAACCTGCCTCCTTCTCTCCAAGACTGTGGTTTGTCCATTGCTAAACTCACTGGTCTTTTCTACGTCTTCGTCCTTTATGATCTCTCTGCAGTTTTTGACAACGTTCACCACTTTCTAGATGTTCTCCCCAGTTACCATATTCTTTCCTACATTCTACTTCCTTTGAAGGAACACCATTCATGCTCCAACCTCTGCATGCCTATACCCCTGGGCTGATGTCTTTGGCCTGCTCCTCTTCTCTCCACATTCACTAATTCCCATCATTTCTATGACTACCAAATCTACATACTCAATCATCTTTCCCAAGCTCCAGTCTCACAATCTACAATTGCTTGACATGATCGCTCTGATGTCTAATAAGCATCATGAAGTGTTTCCAAAATTAGTCATTTTCTTACTTCTTAAACTCACCTTATCTCCTAACTTCCTTCTTTATGGTGAAAACACTGCCATTCTTTTAGCCAAGATTTGCAACTTAGAAGTCATCCTCAGGCTTTCACTCACTTATCCCCTTGCTAAGCTAAGCCCCATCAGCTGCTGAGTCTTACTAATTCTACTTCCATAAAATCACTCGCATCTTTCCCTATTCTCCATTCACACGTATACCCCTTGTCACTGTAGCGAAGGCTTTTATGACCCCTTGCCTTGACTACAGCATTAGTTATTTCTTTGTACTGTCCTTCCCCTCTTCAACTCATTCTTCACAGGTGCCAAATTGATAGTCCAAAAAGAGAGGCCCGACTCCCTTGCTTGAGCTCTAATACCTCACTACTGTCCCCAGGACAAAAGAGAAACTCCTGTTTGCAGTTTGACAGAAATTAGGTATGAACCAACACATCACACCACATACTCAGAGGCATTTCATTTAATTCAAAGTTCACAAATCATACACAAAAAAAATTGAAATGAACCATGTGAATGCGAGAATTAAAGCAGCAAGACTTTAAACGTGAAAAAATTAAATATGATAAAAATTCACACTCCCTTCACAGAAGTAAAACCAGAACTGATCAGAGACCACTAAAGTCTAATTTCATCTTTATTAGGTTAAGTCCAAATTCTTGCTGCAAAGATCAGTCCAAAGAATGTTTTATGTGGTATTCACAAATCTCAATATGTTAATGTTTGAAAACTGGGAATACTTTAGACCAAGTGAAGGTTGATGATATACTTAACTGTTGAGGATGTTGAAAGAATACTAAGATAGTTCAACCTAAGGTACATTTGAGCTGAATCAATTTGAAAGAAAAAGATATCAAAACCCAAATAAAAAGAAAAAAGGATTATTGATTTCAGTAGAACCTGAGGCTTTTCTTCATAAAAATGAAGTTAAGCTTTCTTAAGGATAATCATGAGGAAGCATTTATTAAATGCATCCTGGCCCTGCACATGGTGAGAGGGCCTTTGTGTTATAGACAGTGATTCAAATCCCACTTGCAACATACTGGGTACTTGATCCCGGTCAGATCACTTGTCTTTTCAGTACCTCAGTAATATTCTAACACTCTAACTTGCAGGACAATTGCCATTCCGCATTGGCAGAATTTTCTCATCAATCTGCAATGGGAGTTTTCTATATCAATGAAATCTGAAGTCTACATTTAAAAAGAAACATACAAAACTAAAATGTTGTTAATTCCATCACTAGTTTTGTGAAAAATCACAGGTTGTCATCTTTTTGCCTGTACTCCCGAGGTTTACTTTAAGCAAACTATTTGTGTAAATATAAGCCCATAAGAAATTCAAGGTTAAGACAAAAACACAAAAACAGAAACATCTTATTATTACTCATTTGTAGACGTCTTCCAGCACAAAGTCTAGGCAGAAGGCCCAAAAGGGTCAACCTGGGAGATCCAGGTGAAGATAAAACTATTACAAGACAAGGCCAGCCTAACCCCTGGAGTAGCACCAGGACTACCTAATGAGGCCTGCTTTTTCTTTAAACATAAAACTATCATATCACTCTCTAGCTACTACTGCTCTCATTTTATTTTGGAGTGAAAATACAATCACTCTCCAGAGAAAATTTTCAGTTTCATACTGCTGGTTGTTCTGTCAAATAGTAAGCTTAGGCCATATTTTTCTCTGACTTTAAAAAAAAAGAAGGTGCAGAGATATTAACTGTATTTCAATAAACAAGAACTGAATACCAAAAGGGCATTTTTCTTTGAGTGGGAAAGTTGACCTACCTCTCTACAATTGATTCTAATTTGCTTTTTCAAATTACCTGGGAGATTAAAAATTAAATAACCAAATCTGTTGTATGTTAGATCTGTTAGTATTTGCACATACAAGTATGTAATCTGTCTGGTTATAAAGAATAAATAAGTTCTGAGAAAGCGCCCAAAAGAAAAATAGAGTTTTGTGACATATCTTTCTGCTGCTCAGTCCTTTTTTGCTTACTTCTTGGCTGTGTTTAGATAAGTATACTTAGACAGCTTTCCAAATAGTTGAGATGTTCTGTATTCTTACATAAAGATGTACAGCAGAGATTATATACAGCAGCTGCTCAATACTCAAAGAAGAAATTATATATATGAAATTTACTCCCGTGATTTAATCTTTTGTTTCAAAAACCAAAGAATGATAAAGCATTCTTTTTAAGTTTCTTTGTAAAGGATATCCATTAAAACTTTTCCATACATTATCATTATTGTCCACAATTATTCATGATATACTTTTGCAAATAATCCATGAAAGTATGTAACAAAATCAATGATGAAATAGTCGAAGGTTTGTATGAATGAGTACTATTCCAAGCTCATCACAGGCCTCAATCACAATCTGGTCAGCAGCTGAACCTGAGGGGGCCACGATGAACTCTACACCACTCTAAAAGATTAAAAAAAAAATGTTACAAGAAAGCAACTGAATTTTCTCAAATAATTCAGATTAGTCATTGACCCTACAACAAAATCTGATAAATAGTTATACATTTTCTTATCAATTCAATCAAAAAAGTCACCCACACATACAAGAAGTTAAGAAAACCACAGTAATTCTGGAAAATGCCTACATTCTGAAAACGTTCCCTCATCCACTCAACTTACCCTCTTAGCCCTGTCGACATTATCCCTAAAAGGGAAAAAGGCATCGGAGCTGAGAGACACTTGTTTCAACGAATCAATCCATTCCTTCTTTTCTACCTCAGTTAAAAGTTTAGGAACATCCTCAAACATTGCTTCCCATTTGGCCAAATCATCATTCTACAAAAAAGAAAGAAGTTTATCTAACAATTTAATACTCTTATTCTAAATCACAGAAATTGAGACTGGCCCAGGATCACACCACCAGTATGACACAGATAGCATGTGGAAGCAGGTAGGTCATCTTAACACCAGGGCCAGCCCTCTACCCACAATGCTGTTTCATTCCTAATAGGAACAATGACACTTTTTTCACAACCCAATTTACATGTTCTATAGTCCTTTTTTATCTGATGCTATCAAGTTTTTATGTGGAAAAATTATTCATTTTATAATGGAATTCCAGGTCATTATCAAATATAGTCATAACTATATCATTTCTAATCCACATATTACTCACAAATTTTATGCTTTAATTCCTGCTTGTTTGGGTGATATAGATGTACTGTATGCATATAAACCAGAATTTAGTATTATAAAGAATTTTCAAGGGTTATCAGAACTGATAAGCAGGAATTCTAATTACAATTCTTTTTCTTTTTTTTTGGCTAGGCAATGGGGTCAAGTGACTTGCCCAGGGTCACACAGCTAATATGTGTTATGTGTCTGAGGCTGGATTTGAACTCAGGTTCTTCTGAATCCAGGGCCAGTGCTCTATCCACTGTGCCACCTAGCTGCCTCTACAATTCATTTTCATGAACTATACTTATACACCAGTTTCTTAAGTAAATAACTGCAAGACATGTATCACTGGGATTCACAGTATTTTTATTTAATAAAAGTTCGTATTTTGGACAATGGTTTTCAACTTTAAAAGACATATTATTAACTAAGTTAGAGTTTCTGACAGAAAAAAGATCAGCAAGGAATCTGATCAATTGGGGTTGCTATGGGAAAAATCAAATAACAAGCAAAATGCTTAAAATAAAAAATAAATCAACTTCAAAGATTCTCCTCGGCAGCCATAGTGAACTATATAATGTATGACAAGAGGGCACCATCATTCTCTAATCTCATGTAATAACAGTTATACAGATTGTCCTTATTAAACAGGAATAGAGGAGAAAGAAATGTTGAGCTCAAGTACAACTCCAAATGAATTATTCAGGAGGCCACCAGTGCCTACAGCATATAAACTTTGCTTCCTTTTTTTTTATCCTGTGTTCATTTGGCATTTCAATGACAACTAATACCTTAGAAGGACAGAAGGCATTCAAGTAGTTGAAACATAAATCACACAATCGCATGGCTATGTTAGTAGTAGATTTTGTTGGAAGACAGGCTGAAACTAAAAACTATCATCAAATTTATATTACTTTATCTAATCTAACACAATTTATTCCTATAACACAATCAATTCCTGGTTAAGAACAAGAAGGCAAGATAAAATTGTAGTCTCATAATTACTACCATTAGGTGTACTTCCTTGTGAATGATCCATGGAAGAGAAAAAAAGCATGTGAAGAAATGACAAGAACATATTGATAAAGTGTTCCAGTTAAGAAAAGCTTTGTTGGCAAAATGCCTGTTTCCCCTTCACTTTGCTAGCCATTTGTTTTCACTGTTGTTCAGTTGTTTCAGTCATGCCTGACTCTTCACGGCCCCATTTAGGGTTTTCTTAGGAGAGATATTCAAATGATTTGCCATTTCCTTCTCCAGCTCATTTTACAGATGAGGAAACAGGCAAAGAAGGTTAAGTGACTTGCCAAGGACCACACAGCTAGTAAGTGTCTGAGGCAAAATTCAAACTCAGGTCTTTCTGACCTCTATCCACTGCCCCACCCATTTATTTATGTCAAAATAATATCTAGAAACACCCTGTACATACCTCACCAATGCTGCCACTCACATACTGATCAATAGCATTAGAGATTTCTGCTCTCTTTACTCCAGCTTTAAATTTCATTGAAAGCACCCGGGGATGATGTCTAAGCCACCAATTGTTTGCCTTCTCTCCTGCAAGGCGTGTACAGTGTATTCTGGATTGCTGACCTGCTCCAATACCAATTACCTGAAATACATTAAGTTGGTTAAAATGAACAACACATTTTCTCAAAACAGTGATTTTTCTTTCATATACTTATATCCAAATAATTTTCAAAGTAATTTTAATACGATACAAATTAGAAACACATCAAATACAGACATAAAGATAAATTACAGGCTATAGATTGGGTTTAAAGTGATGAATTAGTCTGAAGACCAACAAGTTCCATAACCACAAAAATAAATCTTTCCTCATTATTTACTACATACAATTTTTTAAAAAAAGTATTTATTACTCAGATTTATTAACCTCAACAATGAGAACAGCAAAATGCCAGATTTTCCAAGTAAGCTATTGAGCAACAGATGTTAAAACCATAAACTGGGAAAATAGCAAAATAATAGAATCACTTGACATCTCATTCATTAAGTTTCATCTTGTAGCACAATCAAACAAAATGCAGCAGCACGTCCCTTCATTAAATGAAAGACTATTATAGTTAAGTGATTAATGTCCACAACTATGTTCAATTCAGAATTAGGAAAACATTAATTTTCCTCTTGTTTTATGAAGATAAAGACCATGGCTTCTCTAGCTAATTCCATTTTTAAAACCAACTAAGTTCTGTTTACACACACATGTATGTGTGTGAATACTGCATATGTAGGCCAGGAGAATTCTGACAATGTATTTTTCATTCTCTGAACAAAGTGAGAAAACTGCCAAGTTTCCAAACTGTCCCAGTATCAACTAGAGGCTTCAAGCCTTCCCTCTAACAGTTACAGGAACTGTTTTGTCACAAAAAAAAAAAATGATCACATGCCAGGGACAGTAGATTGTTGTTTTCTGAAAAGTGCATTAAAAATAATATTTAAAAGTCTCTGCCAACTAAGCAGCTAACTACCTACCATTTGTCTCAGCTCTTCGAATCACTGTGACACCTCTGAGATACTTTATAGGCAAATAAGAATTATAATACATTGAAGGCTAGTTATAACACTGTGAGAGGAAAATATGAGTATGTAAATGTGCCATTACTTCATAGATTTGGGCACTAAAATACTAAGGAAGCAAAAGAGTTTCTGGGACTCAAGAGCTTTTCACACAATTGTGGTATGTAAAAAGGTTCCACTTCTGAAAATTTAAGAAGGATGTGCCATATCTACTTCAGAATGAAGTCTACGTCTAAACATCAGAACACAATCACAAATGCACTCAGCCTGAAGTTTCACAGAGATCACTGAATAATTTGTGGTAATGGGCTAGTAACCCCTGCTATAAGGACAAGGAAAACTGGCAGACTATTACTTATTTAAAAGATTCCTGACATCATTACTTCATAAACAAACACTGATACCTAGGTAAAACAAGGTACAGAATATCTTGTCTGGTTAGGAAGAAAACTGACTTTTACTCACTGTCCCCCCAAACAAGCTGTGACACAATAGCAAAGATATGCATGCCATTCTTTAAGCAATTTACCTGACCATTCTTAGCATAGCACACTGAATTGGACTGAGTGTACTTGACAGCGATTGTAGCTATGATGAGGTCCCTGACAGCAAATTCAGGCAACTGAAAAAAAATTAATTATAATTTTACACTTCACAAATGCATTAAAGCTCTTCATTGTATCTTATTCCTTTAATGTTACAAATACAAGCAAATGAAATCAATGGTACACACTAATAGTTCTGTTGTTTTTTTGCTGCTGAAGTAGTAGAATGCTATTAGATTATGTGTAGCAAGCCCTTATCTATCCAGGTATCAGAGAACTATTTTAATTGACCTGAAAATATATATACACCTGGCTTAATATATTGTTTTTGGAGCTCAGTAAACGTGACTTAATACAGAGAACCTGTTTGCAAACCTTGAAACACTCACAATCTATGTCATATTGTGATGTCCTATACATCATATAGTATATATTTATTTTATAATTCACACCAAAAACCAAACTCTTTTTGGTATTTCGCCACATTTCACCTTCAGAGAGTTCATTTTATCACGGACTCACAGAAGCAGTTAAGAGAACCTTTAACTTATTATCATGGCAAAGAGATTTAACTGCATTTTATTTTACAAAAACTGAAGGATAAACAATTCAGGAAGTTGTCAAGTCACCTAGAAACTCAACAAAGAAGCAAAGACTTGACTTTTCCTTATCCCATAGTCACTAGAACTAATAAGACCATCTATAACTGAAAATGTATACCACGAGAACTCTGTACATGCAAAACTTTTTATTTGATTGTGCCTGAAAATGTCTTATGGCATTATCATTTACACTACAGACTAGAATCTTACTGGCCTTGATGTTAAGCTGCCTTCTGTACCACAAAGAAAACAAAAAGAAAAGCAAAAGTATTTGTTTTTTGGTAATGGTGGTGGAGGAAGAATAAACATAAATTTAACTCTGAATACTCTAAATGTAATTTTTGACCAATGATAAACAAATTCATTTGTTTTATTTGTATTTCCAGTCCTAGCACAGTAAATACTTGGCACACATTAGATGCTTCATAAATTAATACTGAGTGACTGAAATTACATACTTTTTGGTTTTGTTTGTTTAGGCAATTGGGGTTAAGTGATTTGCCCAGGGTCACACAGCTAGTTAAGTGTCAAGTGTTTGGTCTGAGGCCAGATTTGAACTCAAGTTCTCCTGACTTCAGGGCCGGTGCTCTATCCACTGCGCCACCTAGCTGTCCCTGAAATTACATACTTTTTGGTTTTGTTTGTTTAGGCAATTGGGGTTAAGTGATTTGCCCAGGGTCACACAGCTAGTTAAGTGTCAAGTGTTTGGTCTGAGGCCAGATTTGAACTCAAGTTCTCCTGACTTCAGGGCCGGTGCTCTATCCACTGCGCCACCTAGCTGTCCCTGAAATTACATACTTTTGAAGAAACTAAAAATATCAATGACATTCTAGTAATAAATGAAACTAGAACTCATAAAGAAATTGCAAGTAAATGGCTAACAAGATGATAGAAACATTTGAGGTACATTTGGTCACTGTGACTTGTAGTGTTCACAATGACGATACTAATAATAATTTAAAATAGCATTTGTACAGTGATCGAAAGGTTTACAAAGCACTTTACAGATGTTATCTCATTTAACCTTCACAGGCCTATAAGGCAGATGCTATTATTATTCCCATTTTACAGATGAACCAAAGAAGGGTTAAGTAACTTGGCCAGGGCCAGTGTCTGAAGGATTTGACCTCAGATTTTCCTGACTCCATGTCAAGCACTTTATTGTACCACTTAGCTGCCCCTTGAGCAAAAACCGATAAAAACACTACAAAACAAGTATTTCAAAGAATGAGAATGAAAAATTCTACTAAGACCAAGACAAAATATTTCAAACAAGTCAATACATACATAATTAAGAATTAATGGCTTCAAATCTGATGGAAGGCATAGAGTTAAGACTGCAAAAAACATAATTCAGGATTAAGAAATCAAAGAAGTTTCTCAGATGATTCTCAGGTCGCTCCTGCAATCCTTACCTTGAATATTTTCCTGACACTTGTAAAGCAATGAACACAGCAAACACTGAATAATATCATAAAAAACACAGGACCCATTTCTGAATGAAATATTTTTATGTATAGAGGGAGTCAAGTTAAAGCAAAGTTCAAAATAATTTCCCCTCTACACTTTAAATGAAAAGAGAAAAACTATATGTTGACTTTCCCCTTTGTTACTAATTCACTCTAAATCTATGACAAAAGGCTGTACTGGAGATGATATTTGTTAGTGAGCCAATGCCTGAGACCTATAGAAAAGAATAAATGAGACAACAGGAAGCTGGCCAGCCTGAAACCTATCCAAGAGTTTTATTCCAAAAGGTGCCTTACATCTAATACACGTCCCCATCCAACTGTTGTGTCTTTACACCTCTACTTATGCTTTATAACCTTCAGTGGCTTGGAACTGACAAAGCTCCTGATCCCATGGTATAGGTGGCTACTGAGAGGGGAGATTTGTTCCTGCATTCTTAAAGTTTGTACACTAAGTATTTTTTCTAATGAAAGCACTGATACAGAGTTTAGATTCTATAGTACACTTGATCAAGCTTCTGCAGTGTGGCCTGAGAACTTAACCACGACGTATGGAACACAAAAACTGAGAAAAAAAAAGAAACAAATAACTGACCTTTTGGAAGACAATTTTTTCATAGATCAGAGGCTGGCTTTTATGTAAAAAAATTCATATCAGTCAATCCTTTAACATCTGCGATAAAACGTTTAATACAACTGAAATAAATTATACTTTAAACTTACATCTTTATGCTTGGTAACAATATTGCTAAATAATGACTTGTCAATAACACCATTATTCCTCTTCTGACTGAGATGTAATCCAAAAAGAGTGCGAATTTCATCCTCATCTGGTTTGTAAGATGGGTCCATCTAAAAACAATAAAAATTTAAAATTTTCTTCTTGTATGATTTGATGAAAGTAATAGGAAATATATAGTTCTCAAAACAATTCTTTCTTAGCAGGATAAATCAATAAAGTAAAATTCCTGGCATACCTATCATAATGGAGACTTGTCAAGTCATTTCAACAGGAGAATAATGCAAACTGGTTGGGCCCTATTACTTAAAACAATGTTAATGCATTTGTATTTCTTCAAATTTAATGTCTCTTAAGACTTGTGAAGGAAAAGATAAATATAATAGCCAATAGACGTCTCTGCTTGCCAAGCATTAGGAAAAGGTTGAAAATAGGTAATTGTAAGAGAAAGTAAACAGGGAACACTTGTCAGTAGCCAAATTTGAGTAACAACATAAAAAGGAAACCAGATTTCTTTTTTTCTCATCACACAAAATGTTTAGTAAACATTTGACGACTACTAGTTATCTATGCCTTAACAATCTAGGATGCAAAATTTAACTCTTTTTAGCATTTACGCACTTTTTCTCACCATGAATCTGTTTTGCTAGCTTGATAGGGGAAAAAAAGCACTTTTAATGGAATGCAGGACTTACAAGGACTGGATGAAAAAACTAAAGCTAAAAAGGAACAATTAAACATAAACACAAGGGTCAAAAGAAAGGTAAATTTATTTCAATAACTGGAAAGAGCTAGATGATGGTATACTACTAATATTCTAAAAGAAGAAGAAGAAACAAGTGTCCCTTCAGAATCTCAGTATCTTCAAAGGGTACTGAAGGAATTAAATATGAAAAAAGAAGGTCCTAGGAATTGACTGGTTCTGTTCCAAGGATTTGAAGAAGAGGGAAAAAGAAGGAAGGGTAAAAGGAATACACTAGTGTAGGAAGGAGAAAGAAAAGACAGACTTGCTACTTCTCATAATTGGGGTTGGTGAGAAGCAGCACACACAAAAGAGTGGAGGAGTAAGCATCAGATAAAACTGCTTTCTGAAATGGACAAAGGAAGACTCAACACATACATACTGTGTGTGTATAAAATACATCAAATTCAACAAGGAAACAACTGAGGAATAAGACGAGATGGGTAAGAGGGAATATAATACCAGGGAGGGAACAATCATAAACAAAATATATTTCCTGAGTCTGAAGGGGGATTGAAACGGGAAAAGAGGGAAAAAAGCAAAGAATTAGAATCTAAGGAGGTACCTTATATTGCCCCGTTAGATTACTGGGAAATAGTTAAACAAACTGTGGAAGGTGAATGTGGTAGAATGTTGCTGGAAGGTAAAAAATGACAAAGCAGATTTTCAGATAATCCTGGGTAGTATGAACTGACAAAAAGTGAAATGAGTAGAATCAGGAGAACAATTTATATGAAGACTTCAATATTATAAAGAGAATAAAAACTTTCCAAGAGTCAATTCTAATCAGTGCAATGGCCAACCATGTCTCCAGGGGACCTATGATGTAGTACATTGCCCACGCCATGACAGATGACAACAATAAGGAGCCAAAAGAAATACTCATTTTGGGATGTGGCCACTCTGCAGATTCCTTCTGCTTGACAATGACCATTTGGTACAAGGTTTTTCCTTATCTTATTAGAAATTTTTAATTGGCATAGGGAAGAGAGGTGAGCACAAATGATATACAAAAAAGAGGCCATTATTAACATTTTAGAAGAATATGAAATAGTTTCATGTAGAATCCTTTATATTTTCTGCTGTGTTTATGGAAAGTCTCTTTTTTAGGATCTTTAAGAATTTTAAAAATATTTTTAAACAGAATAAAAACATAACCAGAAGGATTAAAACTAAGAGGAAGAAGGGTATGTTATCTGCATGTGTGTAAAAGTAGATAGGGAACCATAAAAAGGCAATAGGGTTGTCTTGTTTTTTTTGTTTGTTTTTTTAAGGAAAACAGAGTAATATCCCACGGGACATAGATATAAAGCAAAAATGTATTTATAAGAGGATGTAGGGATAGGGGGAGGAGGAAGTAGGCTGAAGTTTAGTGACAGAGCGGAAGGAGAGAGTAACAAAATATGCTAGGGAAAAAAAACAAAACATGCCTGTGATTGGGGGGGGGGTTGGACCTGGACCCAAAACACAAAGACCATGCCTCTGGAAGCAACCCAGCCCCCTGTTTCCCAAGAAAATTCTCCTTGTTACAGGCAGAAAGCTGATCCTGTAATTCCTTTGATAAAAGGCTATCAGTAAAAGACACAGGGATACTGACCCAAGGACTCTGCCTTTGGTGCTTTATCCCCAAGGACCAGCCTCTGGCAGCTAAAAACAAACTGGGGGAAAAAAAAACACCAAAAAAAGCCCTGCTTTTTTTCCCCTTAATGTCTGGTATCAACAGTTATCTATGCAGACTCCCTGTATTTTCCCATCCATAGATCACCACAGAACTTAATTAGCATACTTGGCATCCTCAATGTCCCTTTTCCATATTAGCTTTCAAATCACTCCTGTCAGGTTGCAGGTTCCCTAAAAACTCTTGCCCATTTCTATTGATGTCACAATAAACTTTGCCACTTGACTGGAGGATGGTTTGAGTGTGTGAATTCGTTTCCAGCAACTCCACCTTGTACCCTGACACTTTGGGGTCCCAGCATCCCTATACTGTATCAGCACCCCCCAATCCTCATTGTCTGCACTAACCTGAAGTACACAGTAATTCCCATTTTTCTTTTTGGAGAGGATCTTCAAGGCTTCTTCTTCATATCCAGGTGCAATAATACCATCAGATACCTGTAAAGATACAAAAGAAGGGATTATTTTTGCCTAGAAATATAAGAGGAAATCACCCTAGTTATCATATGGCTTCTTAATTGCTTTCTGTATATAAGTTGTAAAACTTAAAACAAAGAAAAAAGATCTATCCTGTATCTGTCTCCTGCAATGAATCTATTCTTTTCCACCTTGGTACTAGAGTAAGAATTTATCTCATCTGAACATTTCCTCATTCTATTTTTTCTGGTTTCAATACTCATTCTTATACAGAGACTTACTGAATTGACAAACCTAACTCCAATTGTTCATCTAAACTCCTATCCTATGTTTTCAACTACTAATTAGACATTTATCCTTAGAAATGTCTCACTAGCACTTCTTCTCAATACTACTCTCCTTAAAAAAAACCCTGCCTTACCTTATAATGCTTCTTTATCTCTACTGATCCTTCAAATCAGAGTGCAGCAAATTTAGAAGCGGAAGGGACCTTAAGGTCATCTAGCCCAGTTCCCTTATTTTACAGGTGAGAAATTGAGGCCTGAAGAGATTAAGTGACTTGCCTATAGCTCCAAAGCCTGTAAACCCTGGCAGAACCAGGATTCAAACTGAAGTCCTCTGATTCTAAATCCAGTTTGCTTTGCATCAGACCACATTGTCTCTTGAAGCCTGATTTTCTTCTCCATCCCCCCTCAGTTGCCAAATTTGACTGATTCTTGCACCAGAATATATTTTGATCTGTCCCCTCCTTTCAATGAACATTGACTGACACCATCCTAGTTCAATCCATATTACTTCTTGGCAGAACTTCTACAAAAGCCTTCTCCACTCTCAATCCATCCTTCACACAATTAATCTTCTGACCTGTGAACTCTTTCAGTTGCTCTCTTGTCTCTATCGGATAAGATAAAGACACTAATCTAGCACTCAGGGCCTTCTATCATCTATTTCTGAACTATCCTTCCAGCCCTATTTCACAATGCTCCCTCCATCATCAACTCTATTCCAAACAAAGTGGGCTACTAATTGTTCTTCAAAGTCTTACACTTCTGTGTCCCAATAAATTCAAAATACTAGAAGAATGAACAGTATGAAAAAAAATTCACTAAGCACCCACTCTGTGCAAAGTGATGTGCTAATAAGCACTGAAATCTTTTCTCTCCACAATATATCCTGTTGAAAAACCCTCCTCTTCTGTCCCAGTTCAACTCAGTTAAATCCATGAAATCCACTGAGTCCTCAAAGAAAGTGGCCTTTCTTTAGCTGTCACCTCATTCACACTTATTGGACTCAGGCCACAGGGCCTCCATTTGACTCTACACTTGTATTTCCCATTTAGACTCTTAGTGTTGTTCATGGAACCCTGCACATACAAGGAACTTAATCACATTTTTTGAATTAAATTCTTTGATAGGTATATAAAAGAGACCCTATTCTCTCCACTCTATTTCCTGTTAATACAGAGAAGAAGTTAATGAAACTGTCAAGTACAAAGAATTATCTGACATTCCTTCTAAAAAAGACATTCACATCACCCGCCCCCCACCAAACACAAAGCCTGATACACTTCACTTTTCTACTTAAATTAGTCCTGTAGTATTTAAATTACCATCAAAACAATGTTAATCACAATAGCTGACCAATAACTTGAAGCTTAATATTTTGATATCTCACGTCAAAAATATTTTTGATGTGCATTCAGAATCTGTTGTATATTCAAACATGCTGCTGGATAAATAAATGGTATCACCTTTGCTTAAAGGGCAAAGACTAAATTCTAGTTAAATATCTCAATTTGCATAGTATCTACATAAAATCAATTGATTCTAAATTAGATATAATACCCCTCAAAGCAATAAAAGCCAAAGCCAAAGCCTATGTTCCACTTCTTAAATAGCTAATTTCTGTTTAATTCCTATGAAAGCCCAAATGTGACCCTGAAAGAAAGATGCAGAGTATTCTTAATACTTACTAAAAAACCAGTGTGTCTAAATTGATTAAAATTTAAATTTGGCATAGATGATATTTTCTAATAAGTACCTTAGAAATAATTCAAAATAGTTTTCCTACCCTATTTCTGAAATACTATTGCATTTTAATAGCTCTGAAAATGTCCAATAAAATTAAATAAATATAATTAATAAATAAAATCAAATAAAATTAAAATCCATGCTGGAGACGACAATTTTAAAGGTACATAAGGATCAATTTTCAAGATCTCTCAAAAGAGAAGATTCCAAAAAGAATGAAAATAATCAGTCAGTATTATCACAAAAAAAAAAAGGAAGAAGAAAAAATAGTGACCAAGATAGGAACTACCAACCCACTGTATTGTTGGTTGATACAAAGGAAAAAACCCAACCAAAACTATGAAAATGTGAAATAATTTACAATCTGAGTAGGAAGGTCAAGCAAGAGTCAAAACAGTGACACAGGTTAACCAAATAGTGGCTCATGAGTGTCATGAGGAATGTCCTATAAAAATTCCAAATAGTACACTTACAGACATTCATTATTCAAATGTTCGTGAATGACTTTACTAGTTCACCTCATCTCAAGAAAACTAAAGGGCCACCTTCAAAAGGTTTATCTACAAAAGAATTTAGGTATCCATACAGGTAAACCCAAGTGGATGGAGAATACCTACTGCCTATAGTACAATTTGAAAGTGAATGGATAGCCCAAAAAGTTAATGCATCTCCCATATGGCTATCATGGACAGTTTCTGCAGATGGACAGGAACTTGGGCTCATAACTGAATAGAAGGAAAAGATTAGGCATTACTACTTTTGGCACGTAAGACTGTGCTCTCAGTGACTTAAAGCCGCTCCCTACTACCAAAGACAACCAATTAACAACAGGGACAATCAATGGAAAGATATAGGGTAGGTTTAAATATGTAATGAGTACGTTACCAATGAAGACCTGCATAGAAAAATGGTATAAAAGATAGCATTAAAGACATTTAAGATCAGCAAAAGGAGGGGAAAGGAGAAGGGGAAGTAGATGGTAAAGAGAAAAGGGGAAACATAGAGACACTCAGAATGCTGCACTGAGTTGCATAAATGCCCAATGTGTGCAGCGTAGACATTTTATGGAACATTTATTGATGGGGATATAAAATAATCATTCAAGATAAGACAGCATGGATTAATTTACATCTTCACCAGTGGAACAAGTATTAATGAAAATATGATCACAGTTTCACTGAAGTTTAGTATATTACTAAAAATCATTCTAAACTTGCAGGATCTACATCTCTCCACAAACTATACTCCAAAGAACAATGAGTATTCTATGCCAAGCCTAATGAAAAAGAAAAGAGCAGAAACATTTTTAGGGGGGTGAGAGTGGAAGTACAGGGGTCACTCATGGGTAATATCCCACCACTGATTGGTACTACAGGTATTTCCAACCTGGGCTGTTCCTCCCCTCCTTAGGCAGCCTGGTGGCCTGGCCCTCCCCACCCATATTGGAGTTAGACTTATTGCAGATGCCTGAACAACTTAGCCCTCTACAGATTAGTATGCCCAAGCAATCTACTGGCCTTAGCCTCCCCAGCCAGCAGCAGCAATTACAGGAGCGCACTGGCATGCCCAGCTAACTCCCACTTTCAATAAAGCATCAAGAAAGAACAAGATAATTAAACTTTTTGATAAGTTGGGGCTATTATTATGAACATCAATTATTTTAATGATAGTTGCTGGATCATTAATGTACTAAGCTGTAACTCAGTAAAGTGCCCAAGGACTTTCGAGATACCTAAATCTGTTTACTGCCTCAGCTGTGTTCTAGTTCTCACTTTTCAGTTCAGGAGCCCTACTCCTTTATAGCTGATAACTGGAAGACACAACTGTGGTTTTTTATAAAACACCAAAGCCCCCTGACCCAAGAATTGTTCTAGGTCTCCTGTGAGGGAGAACCTGTAACAGCTCTTTTGTGCAAGCCAATTTTTTCATGTCAATAGAAATTACAGGAATTAGTCTACGATACTGAACTACTCTCTCAGTCACCCAGGCTTAAATTTCAATGTCATCTTTGCGTCTTCACTTTCATTCATCCCATCTATCCAATCCACTGACAAATCTTGTTTCTACTTACACCATATCTTTTACATATGTGCCCTTGTCTCCATTCACACAGTCACCACTGAATTCAGGTCCTAATCACCTCTTGTAAGGATTATTAAATTCAACAAACATTTATTAAGGGGCTACTATGTGCCAGGCACTGCGCAATAACAGCTTTCTAACTGCTCATCTTTCTCAAGTCTATCCCCATTCCAATCCCATCCTCTCCTCAGGTGCCAGAATGATTTTCTTCTATATTGTAGATCTGATCATGTCCCTCCTCTATTCTATAAATTCCAATGGCCTCCTATCACCTCCAAAATAAAATATCAACTCCTCTGTTTGGAATTTGAAGCTCTTAATAACCTTAGGTGTTTTATAAGGTTTTTTCTGTCTTAGCACTTAACACAGTACCTGGCACACAACAGATGCTTAGTAAGTGTTTTTTGACTGTTACTGGTCTGTCTCTCAAACATGTGTTTGATTACTATGAAGAGCTACTTTGTATTTTAAGTCTAACTTATTAAATAGTTCTGTGGTTAACATACATTCAGTCTAAGAAAAGTCAACATATGAAAGTTTTTAAAATTACTATTAATATTGGAAATGATTCATTAATAATTTTTCATAACTATTAATGAATTTGATAATTCTGGAAAACAAATTTACCCTTCTGCAAGGTACCTGTTAATTTACAGAATAAATCTTAACTTCATAAAAATTTATTAAACAAGTTTTGGTAGCGGTGGAAATTGTTAAATGGCAAAACATATCACTGATCATAAATAGTAGGAGAGTTGTGTGTGGGGGGTTTCTTTGAGTAAAATTACTAGGAGACAATTTTGAATATTTTATTTTTAAAAAGATTTGCCAATACTATTAAAGAAATGGCCAAAATCTTTTACTAACCTCTCTGGAGATGATTTTAGCAGTAGGGACATCACAAACATCAGATACAGCAATAAAGTCACCAAACGATGACATTCTATCAGATCCTGGAAATAAAATACAAAATGACATCATTTTCAAAATACCAAAAGCTATGCTATGCTAAAAAAGCTATCCTATACTGCTCTGGCACAAAGTCTATTGGTAATATGAAAGCACAAGTTCTTTGAATCAAAATAAGAATTATAAAATTATCATTTGGGGAGGAAAAACTCTCCTTAACTGCAATGAACAAATCCAAAGTTCATATTCATAACATAAATCCCTAAAACTGATCCCTCTTCTTATTAACCAATCTCTACTGATGGCAACACCATAATCCTAGTCACCATCATTTCATACTGCAGTCATCATAATCTCTAGATCTGAACCTAGGCTCTGCCACTGAAGTGTCTCTGTGACCTTGACAACGCCATGTAATCTTGCTGGGCCTCAGTTTCCTCAAGTGTAAAGTGAGGAGGCTGGATATGACCACGAGTGTTACTTCCAATTCAAATTGTGTGCTCCTGTGATCTACTAGCTGCCATGTCAGTGATTCTACCTCCACAAGTCTGCTTTATCCATTCTTCCCTTTCCCCTCCCTATCTATTCTAAGAGCTTTCTCACTGGTCTCCTTCCAAGATCTTCTCTACTCTGTCCTTCACATTCTTCTGTCTTGCCTATAGCACAAAACACAAACTTCTCATTCTGCTCCAAGGCCCTTTAAAACATGGTTACCTTTTCATTCATTTACACTCTTTAATTCACTCTTCTTAGTATTCTCTTGGCTGATCTTATCCTTTTCAACTTCTACTCATCTGCTCCCATCATCTTACTTCTCCTTCTAGTCATGTACAATAAATACCATATAACACAAATCATTACTGAAGCAAGCAATACGACTGACCATCCCATTCCCCTATCCAAACCCCATAAAAGGTTGTTTTTCAAATTATTCAAAACTCTCAAAAAAGCACTCCACAAAAGGTACTTATAAGTTACTAAAATAGAATATAAAGGCATTCCCCATCTAACATCAGTTAATTCTATAAAAAGGACATTAAACAAACCATTACAAGGGACTGTTAGATTCCCTAAGAGTGATTGTAAATGGGTGATTAACCAAAAGATAAGTTCCAAGATCACATAAGACCAGATATTTAGATTTATAAACAGATATTTAGATCTAGATTACAAAACATCTAGTCTAACTCTTCTCTTTTTTAACAGGTGAAGAAAGTAAAACCCAGAAAGGTTAGTACCTTCCCCAATGTAACGTAGGCAGTGAAGTCCTGTGACTCCATAGCCCATAGCCAACAATTTTTCTATTGTACCATGCTGCTTCCTCAAGACCTTAACATGAGGCTTGAAAATAAATTTCCAAATGACATTGAAGTAAACAATATATTTAGATGTGCCTGGAAAATTTAAAAGTAACATGCTGAAATAACATTTTCTAAAAAGGCACCTTTAATTTTTTATCACAATACTATTACAAGATAAATAGGATTTTTCTTTTCCAGAGTTATTATCCTTCTACCTCTTGCTCTTGCATATGCAGTTGACAATGGAGTAAGGCTCTTGTAGAGATCATGAACCATGCAAACTTTAGCCTCTTCCTCACTAAGTGGTATTCCAACAGCAGCACCTGGTGGAGAAAACCATGAAACCATTCAAAAATTCAACTTAGCATTACAAAATCTAAACATTCATACTCAGGCCTACACATTGTTTAGACCAAGTGAAAAGGCACCAGCTGACCTGTACATGAACAGGAAGGGAGAACTAAACAATAGCAGTTTTAGCAGATTTAGGCTGGGTGCTAAAGAAATGATTAGCCGTGATCCCTAGGCTACATGGACAAATACACCCACTGCCATATATTCACCTGGGCACCTTGTTGTTTTCTCAGTAAGGAGGAAATAATCATCTCTCATTTAGGTACCTCTCCTTCCCTAACCTCTGAGGAATACAGTGCTCCCATTAGACTCTAGCTATTTTGTACATAATGAAAAGGTGAAGTCACCCCCTTCCACTAGGTCTTTATTTTTGACAAGATGACTCTACGTGGTGAGAAGGAAACCCGTGTGAAATACAGGGCATGGGTTCCTTTTCAGTCCACTTGTCACTTGGTTCCACATTTATCCTACTATAGGTCAGGTTTCCCTTCTCCATCATATTCTTAATCATTTGTTTTATGACATGTTAATATTCAGTCATTCTAAAAATACAGAACATAAATTTGGCTTCCAATAAACTGCTATGACCTCAGTTTTATCTCATCTCAATTTCCTGTCTTGGGTCCTGATCTAAAAGATAGTTACGTCACTTGCCCTCTCTATGTCATAGAGGCACCTAAACAATAAATCTGATGATATGTGAAACGCCTTGTACCTTTCATGACAAAAATCACCACATAAACTGATAGTGTAACTTACACTGGTTAAGAAGGATGTGGCAAAGATGGCTTCAGGAATCACAGACCTTATCAGCAGTTAAGTACTCAAGATGTTAAAGACAGAAAATAAAATAAGAATGAGACATTTTGAGCACCTCTGGGGTAAAAAATTTTGGCTAAAAACATAATGTATTACCTGCTGGACTGACATGCTTGAAGGAGGTAGCTGCTGGAATGCCTAGAGCTTCTCTGAGTTCTTTTACTAGCTGCCAGGCATTCAAGGCATCACACAGGTTTATAAACCCAGGGGATCCATTCAGAACTGCATATGAGACATACAGACATATTTAAAACATCAGACCACAAAGTTCAAATGGAGAGCATATTCTTTTAATGCCCTCTTCCTTACTGGATGTGTACATATGCACACACAAAAATATATATAAAAATAATTTTGTTATGGAAGTTAAGCTACACTAAAACATAGCCCAGTTATTACTTTAACAAGACAACATACTACTGATCTTACAAATAAAGCGCAGGTCATTTTGCTTAATTATAGATAACAACAACAAAGGATACTTAATATGCAAAACCAACAAGGAACAGGATATCCACTCACATAACAGTACCCTTTCTTTTCAAAACTATTTTACTACTAAATGGAGAGGTAGGGAAGAAATGTGTAATGCTGCCCAAAAAGACTGCATAGTTACTGAGAATTTAAAATGTAGTAAGAATAATGAGATATTCGAGGTTGTTTAATTCTCAAATCAATGCCAAACTAGAAAAGCAGGATTTTTTGTCTTACTGAAATAAAAACAAGACCCAATTCTTCCCCCCGCAAGAAAATTCTCTTCAAATACATTTTCTTTCTTTCTCAATTTTGAGGTAAGTAGTATAAGATGTAATAACTGGGGGAGGTGATGGCTATAAGCACATTATTTCATATAACACAGTAGATTAAAGATTCAAAGAACACAATGGTACTGAAAGTAAGGAATAAATCGCTCAAAGATAAACATGTAAACTTATACAGAACCCAATAACAATTAGGGAAATAAAAGGTTGGATGTTACTGAAGAACAAAATGATACCTTCTGTTGATTTTTCCAAATATGGATGGATGAGTAAATTTATAAGTAAAGACCAACAGAATTATGATGAATGCCTTCCTTTTTCACTTTTAAAAGAAAGCAACAACTGTAAAATGCTAATGTGTCCCCCAGATAATACTGGTGGAAGCAAAAGAATAAAAAAGTTTTAAAGTCTCTACTTATATAAACATCTGGACAAATTAAACATGGAATAGAACTTTTAGTTTACATAAGAGGTTATGAGTTTTTATTTTTCTTCTAAATTAGTCTAATATTCAAATACCGAAGCACTTAAGATACATTTTTCTTCCAACTAATGACATAACATCTGCCAAGGCAAATTTCCAGAGGTCACGTAGAAATACCCTTAATTCCAACACCCAATGGCTGATGAGAAAAAAATGTTGAAAATATAACACATGGATAGAAAAATTGATTTCCACAATTTACCTTTCCAATCTTCCACTTGAGTACTTCCACCCAAGTACCCAGGGATTCATCATCCATGGAGGCATTCTGCATTCTCAGTCTGTAGCAGTACAATATAACCCAAGCAATGGCACATCCTACCAAGCAGCTAGAAAACCTCTGAGTACTATGTCAGTGACATATTATGTGCATATATATATATATATATATATATATATATATATATATATATATATATATATTTATACACACACATATATACACACGCACACACACACATATATATCTATACACACACACACACATATATGCAAAAGTTTCTGCTATCTGAGGGCCAGCCTACCTAAAATTGGAGAAATTCATCATCATTAGTGTGATGAATTGTTTTGTCCATAGCAACTAAGGGCCAACACTGAAGTCACCTGACTTCTAATCCACATGAAGTAGAGGGAGTGACTAAAACAAAATCACAGATCGTTGAAGAACACAGTGATTATAAGCATATATCTGACAATCTGAATTAGACCAAATACAACAAGTTGAGTATCGACGGGAATGGCTGAAAAAACTATGGCATATCAATGTAATGGAATATTACTGCAATATAAGAAATTACAACTACTGAGAATTCAGAGGAACTAGGAAAGATTCATATGAACTGATGCAGAATGAAATAAAAATTTAAGACGACTACAACAGCATGAAAGCGAATAGTGAAACAAAGGCAGTAGCCAGTTGTGACTTCAGAGGACTAAAAGTGAATGAGACCACTGAGCCAGTATGCTACAAATGTGGAACAAAGCACAAGCTTTCAAACACAGCTGACCTGTTTTGTTTTGCTTGACTATACTTTTTATATTGGATGGTTCTACTGTGGAGACCCTGGAAGTGACAATGATATGAGAAATGAAAACTTTTAAATATTTAAAAAGAAAAAATAAAACTACAAATTCACTATTCTCTCTGAAAGCTTTTTACTCATCATAAGGGAAAAACAGAGCCACAAAAACAAAGACTAAGAGACTGGTCGTCTGGACCATTTAAGTATAATGTTGATATTTCTAATTTTTTGAAAACAGTAGATGCCCATCAATTTTGGGAATGGCTAAATAAACTGTGGTACGTGTATTTAATGGAATATAACTATGCTGTGAGAAATCACAAATGCAATGAATACAGAGAAGCATGGAAAGATTTACATGAACTGATACAGAGTGAAGTAAGCAGAGGCAAGAAAACAACAGACCTAACAACTACAGCAATGTAAACGAAAAGAACCACCAAAAAACCTAAAAGTGAATGTTGCAAAATTATACAGAACAATCATGGCTTGAAAGAAGAGATACTTCCACCCCTCCCCCTTTTGTTGAGGGAAAAGGCCACAGCTACTGCACACTGCAAATTTTCAGTTTTTTAATACATTGATAAATTACGTTGACATTTGTTTTTGGACTTTATAAAATATTATTTATTCCCTCTGGGAGAAAGATACTGAGGGACACTATGGTAACATAAGAAAACGAAGACATTAAATTAAAATCTTACTTTAAAAAAAAGAGAACTCATGAATGAAAAACTCATGGGCTTCTCATAAAACACTAAACTCTAAAATCAAAACATTCTTGTTTAAAAACATAAAACAACTTCAGATATTTTTGTATACACAGAAACCAGAATGGACAAACACAAAACTAGAACTTTACCTGTAAGAGGAAGTCTGGGCTTCACTGTATATAACTGTGCAGAGCTTTGGTGAGGGTTCATTCCATACCTTAAAGGAATCTGAGATATTCCTTTACTATATTCCTTCCTGAAATAATCTGATATTGCTTCATCATACTGAGCAGTATGAGTAAAGGCCTACAAACAATACAACAGGCATTTAAATTATAACACAACCACTTTATTTTTCAAAAAGCTTTTCCCCCCCAATTTTTAGGCAATTGGGGTTAAATGACTTGCCCAGGGTCACACAGCTAGTAAGCGTGTCAAGTGGTTGATATGAGGCCGGATTTGAACTCAGGTCCTCCTGACTTCAGGACCGGTGCTCTATCCACTGCGCCACCTAGCTGCCCCAAAAAGTTTTTTAAAGCGCTTTCCTACCTTTAATGCTAGCTGCCGTCTAGTCTCCATAGTAGTATCTTTAGTATCAGAATTTAGCATTTCAGTCGATACCATTTCATAATCTCCTGGTTCACACACTACTGTCACTCGAGCATGGTTTTTTGCAGCAGCTCTAAGTAAGGTTACTCCACCTGCAATAAAGTATCAAAACTTTAATTTTACTTACCCATAAAATCATCTTCTTTTCAAAATAAAATAATCTCAAGTTATTTAAATGACATACTTCCATTCATGTCTTGGGACGAAGACTAGACCTTATTTTTTAAAAACCTATTCACTAAAAACCAAAGAATTAGAACACTATTTACAATTTCTACAAGAACAGATTAAGATAGACAGAGAACAGTTAACTTTTATTCAATAATAATGAATGTCAAAATCAAAACTCCTAACTGTCCTCATTATGTGCTCTACCAAAAATCCTTCTCAACTTACCAATATCAATTTGTTCAACAGCTTCCTCAACAGTTACATTTGGAGAAGCCACAGTCTTCACGAAGGGATATAGATTACAAACAACAACTCTAAAGGTGAAAAAAAATTAAAATTCACTAAAAACAGAAATTTTCAAATTTTTCATAACCTACAAAAAGCATTATTACAATATTTAAAAAATGAAAGTAATCAACATAAATAGACTAAAATCAGAAATCCTAAAGTATTTGGTGTAATTTGCCATAATGAGTTCTACCTTCTTAGACTCAGACTATGTGCCTTTTTAGAACTGATGAAGTTCTGTATGGTGCGATAGAAGAATACTGGATTTGGAGTCAAGAGGATTGGATTTTGATTCCTATGTGACTTTGAACAAATCCCTTTGTTTCTAGGCTTCAGTTTCCTCAACTCTAAGCGTTTAATCTGTGAGCCCAAGTGTTCAAATACACCAAAGTGGACAAAGCGCTAGTATCCTAATAGCTGCTTTTGTCCATAGACAAACCCCTGAGGTTTTCTAGAGGTAACATAATCATTTAATGCTACTGCCTCTTATGGAACCAAATTTGGTGCTGTGGAAAAGAGCAAGCTGGGAGGACTGGCCCCATATTCCAAGTTCTCATTTCCTGTCCCAAAAACTTCCTCCCTATGACTGTCCTGAGGAGCATCTGAGCATACAGAACCAAGAGGGCTGGACTTGGAATCAAGTTCTGCCTCAAACACTAACTAGATGCAGGATCCTTAGCAGATCACTTAATCTTTCCCAGCCTCAATTTGAATATATGAAAAATAAGGGTAATAATTATCACCTATCTCACAGAGTTGCTGTGAAGATAAAAAAAAGCTAACAATGTAAGTGCTCTGCAAACATTAAAGAGCTACATAAATACTATCATTAAGTGCTTTACATGCTACAGTCTATCCCCTCCCAAAGTATAAAAGCCTGAAGGGATAAGGACAAAAATAAACGAAGTGAGAAAATAAAGGAAAAAAAGCATCAAAAAATGTCCTTCTTGTTATTTCAGCAGCTTGGGTTGAGCCAGTGTGATCCATGATAAAGAATACTGGACTAGTCAATGCACTTGGACCTGGACACTATGTCTGCCACTTCTGTACCACCCAAATAACCTTGTCCAGGTCCCTCAGTTCCTCTTTACTCCTCACCCCCCTGCCATGAAACAAGAAGGGGAGAAAGACTAGATGACTCCTACGTTCCCTTCAAGCTGCATTTATAATATTCTAGTTGATACTGCAATAAATTCCAAGTGTGCAAATAACAGTCTAAACTAGGAGAAAAGGTAATAATTTTCACAGTTATGGAAAGGACAATTCATAATTCAATATGAGATAGAAGAAATTATAAAAGACAAAGTAGTAATCTTGATTATACAAAATCAAAAATCTTTCGCACAAAATAAGAATCAATCCCGCTAAAAAAAAGGTGCATTGGGGGGAGGGGGAAATCTGGTATTCAAAATTTACAGAGTCATAAAAAATATGAGATTAAAAGTTATCCCTCAAAGGACAAATGGTCAAATGACATGAAGTTGTCAATAACTACTACGAAAAAAGAGTTCAAAGTTATTAATGATCAAAAAAATGCAAATTAAAGCACTCCTGAGTTCACCTCATACTAGCAAACCACTAAAAGTGCTAAAAGATGACAAAATTTATATTTGGAAGGTCTATAGAAAAACAAGTGTTAATTGGCTGCTAATGTTGCTGTGAATCGCTTCAACCTTTTCAAAAACAATTTGGAATTATGCAACATATAAAAGCTAGAGTTGGTTCACTCCACAGCACCTCCCTTCACCGATGGCAACACCTGGACGAAGCACTGAGAGAAGCTGAGGCAAAGACCTGTATTCCAAGACTGCACAAACCGCAGGAGGCCAAAAAACAAAGGAAAAGGAAGTGTATCAATTTGGCTAAGGGTGAATATGGAGGGAAAAGCAGGCAAGGAGTCAAAAGGACAAAGGGCTTTGAATTGAGAGGTGCATTGCTTGGATTTTAGAGACAGGATGGAGTCAGTGAAGTTTCCTGAGAAGCTGACATGGCCTCTGTTTTAGTCTCATCAATCCCTCAGCTATGTGCAGGATATTGACACCAAGAAAAATGACACGAAAATGTCAACAGCAACACTACTTGGGATAATAAAAACTGGTAACCAAAACAGATGTCCAACTGGGGCACAACTAAATAAGTTGTGGCATACAAATATTATTGTGCCATATGAAATGCCAAGTATGAATTAACAGAAGTACAGGAAAACTTGCACTGGAAGAAAGTAGAGTAAAAAGAATAATAGCACAATTACTTCAACAACATAAATGAAGTTAAACACAGAGAGGCAACAAAACTGAGGCCAAAGAGTCATCAATCCTATGTTGTCAAAGTTCAAGGACATAATTCTTCCTTTAATCAAAAACATTGTTATTTAGGGAATGTAAGGATGCTTATTCAAAGAATGTTTTGTCAAAATGAAATTCATCAATAAATTGTTTTAAAATTAAAAGTCAGTTCAGATAGTAACAAAATGATAATCAAAATTACCTCTCGGACAATTATAACTTCTGTGATTTCTAGTTTCTAATCTAGATTACCCACATAGCAAAATGTTATGTATGTATATATACACACATAAATATATGTTTAAGCGATCACTAAACAAAGAAATAGAAAAGCAATAGCAACTGAATTCAAGAACTTTATGAGAAAGGGGCCTGTTCATTTTCATCATTTCTCTAGCTGATCATGTGAAATTAATAATGACTTAAAAGATTACCTTATAAGACTGAAATCAAGTCTGGCCATGTCAGCTTCATCTTCTGGAGAATTACGAGCCAGGATTCCTGATTTATCAAAGTTAGAGAGAAGTTAAAAAATAAAATTAACAAAACAGTCACGTTTCACAGTTTTGACTTATTTTAAAAAAAAGTATCATAGTATTTAATCACTTTTTAGGAGTCCTCAACAAATCTACTCCTTACTATTTAGTCACAATCAAAGCAAGGGGGGATACATGGTAGGAAATATAATCTTATTCGCTCAGCTCACAAATCTAGAAGTGATTCCTGATAGGACTATATGTCCAAATGGAGTCACAGTGGAGCCCTAAACATAAGGGTATGCAGAGTGGAAGGAAAGCTTGGTAGCACTGCTCTACTACAGCAACTGGTCCTCATCAGGGGTGGGATGGAGAAGGGAAATACAGAACAAAGTCACAGAGAGTAGGCAAGATAAATACATTCTGGTAGCTTCCAGGGTCCTTTGTTATTCTTCCTCAATACTGGTTCACTGTGCACTCCAAAGGCTTCCCATAGGAAGAGGTGGCACCAGACCTGTATTCCAGGATTGTGCAAAATACGGAAGGCAAGAAATGAAAGAAAAGGAAGTAGTCCAGTTAAGCAGAAGATAGAGAGATGTGAAATAAGACTAGAAAGGAAGGCAAGGAAACATTCTATGAAAAGCTTTAAATGGCAAGCTTAGTAGCTTGTATTTTATCCCAAAGTCAACAGAAGTCAATGAAGCTTCTTGAACAACAGAATGACAGTCAGACCTATGTTTTAAGAATATCAATTTTGCAGTAATGTAAAAGGGGAAAGACTGGGTGACTGGATACCAATTAGGAGGCTACTGCAGTGATGAGGGCTTCAAGTGGGAAAGTGGTCATATGAGTGGAGTGAAGGGAAAGAAATGAAGAGATGTTCTTAAGAGGTAGTAAGAGAGTAAGCAAGAAGTAAGAGAGAAGCAGGGAGTTGAGGATGACTCCATTCCTTCTATTCACTAATGCTTTTAAGTAAGCCATTCAACAACTTTCTAGTAAGCCATTCTTATACATTTCAAGTTATAAGTACACCAAGCAAGTACTTACCAGCATGAACTGCAGGATGAAGTGTTTTCACACGTCCTCCTAACATTTCTGGGAATCCTGTCAGTTCAGAAACATCCCTAGAAAGAAGCAAAAAGAACAATACAATGGCTTCTATTCAATAAATCATGCAATTGATAAGTTCACAAGCATGTTTAAGTTTCACCATGGGCAATTATACAAATAGACACCATTTTTAAAATAGGTTTTTATTGATAGCTATTGTTTTCACATCTCCTAGACTTCTCTGCATCTCCTTCTCTTCTGCCCTTGTAGAGCTACCTCTTACAGCTAAGAACTTTTTTAAGAAAAAGAAAAATTTCAGCAAAACATACCAATATATTGAAAAAAAACCTGATATTATATATACTGTTCCATACCTGTAGATCCCTTCCCCACCCTTGCACGATGGGGTATGTTTTCTCATATTTCTTCTCTGGAGCCAATCTTGCTCTTTACAATATTTACTTTCAACTGTTTCGTGGTTATTTCCACTTACACTGTTACAGTCCTGTTGTATATTTTTCCCCGACTCTGCTTACTTCACTTTGTATCAGTTCACCTAAGTCTCTCCATGTTTCTCTGTATTCATCATGTTCATCCTTTCTGACAACATAGTAACATCCAACTACATTCATATACCACAAAACTGAAGTATATGTACTTTGCTTCCAGTTCTTTGTTACCACCAAGGGTTTCTGTTTAATATTTTGGTGTGTAAATTTTAGAGTCTTTGATTGGCAAACTTAGAGTTTAAAGCTACCACTTTAATCTCTGGACCAAAGATTACAGACCTTTGAATCACTTAATTTAACTAATTTCAAACTGTTTTCCAAAGATGGCTGGAACCATCAACAATACACCAGCGTTTCTATCTTCCCACAAACTCTGATTATTCCCATCACTGGTCATATCTGCCAATTTGTTGGATGTGAGTAAAACCTAATCATTATTAATTATTTAGAACATTCTTTCATGTGGTTTTTAATAGTTAGCATTTCCTCTTTTTGAAAACAGTTTGTTCATATCCTTTGTTCTCTTTATCTTGGATAACAAACCCTTTTCAGAAATATTTGATATAAATATCTTTTCCCAGTCAGACACTAGATGCATTCTTTTTGTTTTTGAAATTTCATTTAATCGAAATTATATTCTTATCTTTTATAATTGTTTCTATTCCTTGTTGGAACTAGGAATTCATATCCTACCCATAGATGCATAGGTATAAGATCTGTCGTTCTCACTTTTATATGGTTTACAGCAATCTTTTGTTATTCAGATCACATCCATTTTGATTTTATTATGAAATAGGAGTTAAGACTGGTCTAAATCAACATCATATATTTTTTGGTTTTTTCTTCTTAATCAAAAAGGGAGATCCTCCCTAGGTAATTTAAATTTTCAGATTTATCAAACACTGGATTACCAAGTTCCACCGATCACCTTTCCTATTTTTTACAACAGTACCAAATGTTTTTGATGACCAGCACTTCTTAACACAGTTTAAAGTCTGAAAGTGCTATCCTCTACTCCTTCCTACCCTTTTTTTTCCATTATGTTCTTTGATATTTTAGATCTGGCTCCATAAAATATTCTTTTGACAATCTGATTGGAATAGCATTAGAAAGGTAAATTAACTTTGGTAGTACTGTCATTATACTGACAGCCCCACCATGAGCATTTAATATTTCTCCTGCTATTTTAAGTTGTTCTTAATTTCTTTAAGAAGCATTTTTCATTGAATCTATGCAAGCAAAGCGTGTGTAGCCTCAGATATCCATTTTGTACTTAGTTTGAATGAGATTTATTTTTCTATTATTGCGTGAAATGCTTTTGATTTTTATGGGCTTATCTTGTAGCCAGTAATTTTGCTGAAGGTATTCACATTATTTTAAGCAAAGTATCTTATTTTACTTTCTTCTATATTTTTAATCAGATTTGATCTAAAACCATTTGATAAGGAAATTTAATAAGAGCCCTGATACATATAGAACTCTTGCTTAAGAAACTGACTTTAGAATCCTCAGGGAGTTTCTATACCTAAAACTAACAAAAAAAATCCTCATCAAGTATATTCTTTGTAATCTTGTTCTTAATTAACAGGCTTTTCTGTCTGCTTATTTATTTTTTGTGTGTAATTTACCAAAAGACATTTCTATCCAAATCCAGAAAGTTTTACTGCAGAGCTTCAGAATCCTTGCTTACTTTCTAGAAATTTTGTGAAAGGGCATTCAATATCATGTTATTAAAAGGACGTTTAAACCTCTGTTCAGATACTCTACCACTTAAAACACAGGTGACCATGTCATCCTTTACTTAAGAAGCTCAAGTGGCCTCACCTATCTTTAGGATAAACTCCACATGGCTGCAGCCATTCTTTCCAAACTCATCACTTTCATGGTCTTTTCCAGCTAAACTGGCCTTCTGTTGTTCCCCTACACATCATTCCATCTCCCATCTTCTCTCTTTCCAATGGCACAGCTTTTTCAATCAAATAGTCCCTATGAAGCATCTAGCATATGCTGGGTAACGAGGGTAAAAAGGCAGAAATGAAAGAGTTCCTGCCATCAAGAAGCTTACATTCTGCCCAAAGAGACAACACACACAGAGCAGTTAATTTTTTGAGAAAAGAGAGATTTCAAAAAGTAGAAGTGAGGAAGGAAGGTATCTCAGACATGGGAGAGAGGAAGTCCAAAGATGAAGCATCATGTGGAAGCAACAGGAGAAAGGGCAATTTGATTGGACCAGAAGGGGAATTGGGAAGGAAAGTAATGCATAAGATTCTAAAGGCAGGAGGATGTAAAGGGCTTTAAATGGAATTTATATTTGTTCCCAGAGGTAATTGGGAGCCAACAGAATTACATGACTTGGTGAGACCTGCACTTCAGGCACTTGGGCAACTGTGTGGAGGGTAGACTGGAAAGGAGAGACCTAAGGAAGGAAGATCAATTAGGTTACTGCCTTAATTCAGGAGAGGTACAGTGAGGGCCTGAAGTATGCAGTGGTAAATATGAATAAAGGAATGTCAGAAGCACAGAGATCTCATGAAAGTAGAAACAGCAAGATTTCCCAACTGACTAGGTATGTGAGGTTATAGAGAATGAAGCATGCAAGATCACAGGATGGTGGGTAGGTTTATGGGGAAAGTTAATGAGAAATTTTGCAAATGTTGGGATTAAGCCCTGTAGGTCATCTCACAAGGGCCTTTCCTGATTGCCCCATCATCAGTGCATCCCTACTCCAATTCCCCCAAAATTATTTTGTCAGTCAGTTAACAAGCATTATTAAAAGAAGGTACTTGCATTTACTTTGGATATATTCTGTATTTGTTTATCTACGCTCTTAGCTTTCTCCCATTACAAGGTAAGCTCTCTTTGAGGGCAGAATATGTTTTGGTTTTTGTCATTTTTTTTCCCCTAGGAACTTACAGTGTACTTGGCACATACCTGCCATTTAAATACATGGTGAATTGAGAAGTTACCACTCCTATTACTAGCCACCATTCCATGCAGACCGTGTGACCCTGAAAGGACTCTACTTACAGTCTGGAAGCTTCAGGTTCATATATGGCTTGAGGGTTTGTCAAAGTCATTTAACTTCCACCTGCCTCAGTCAATTCCCTAGGATTTCATCTGCTTACATATACCCCAAAGTTTCCCAAACCAAAAGTTACAAAGCATTCTATAATAAACTGGAGGTGAAGATGACTTAAGACAAAGTCTCTGTCCTGTATTTCTTGCAACCTCATATTACTTTCTGGCCCAACTTTGTATTAAAACAGAGAAAGCCCTCTTTTTTTTACCTGACGGTGAGACCAGCATCTCTCAGAGCTTTTGCTGTCCCTCCAGAAGCAACCAGCATCAACCCGACGGAATTCAGATATTTGGCAAAGTCCAACAGTCCTGTCTTGTCAGAGACACTAAGCAAGGCTGATGAAACAAAAAACAGACTTTGTTTCGCTTTTTTATTTTTAAATATTCCTCCCCCTCACCACCACTTAACTCTTCTAGGAAAACAAATCGTCCTGTCCACCAAAATATCTAAGTCACAGGGGTGGAGAACTTGTGGCCTTGGGGTCACATGCAGCCCTCTAGGTCCTCAACTGCAGCCCTCAGACTGAAACTCAACTTCACAGAAAAAAATCCCTTTATTAAAAGGACTTGGGGGAAGCTTGGTGGCGCAGTTAAGAGAACCGGGCCTGGAGTTGGAAGGACCTGAGTTCAAATTCAGCCTCAGACCAGACACTTGACACTAGCTGTGTGATCCTGGGCAAGTCACTTAACCCCAATTGCTTCACCAAAAAAAAAAAAAGATTTTTGACTCAGTCAAGAGGCCACACCCGAGGACCTAGAAGGCCTCAGGTGGTCTCGAGGCTTCTGGTTCCCCACCCCTGAGAGGATGGGGAACAATCTCAACCTAGGAAACTTTACCTAAAGAGAGGAGTGTCTCAGAATGACCTGAACGTGGAGCCAAATTCTGACTCTGCCAAGTAAATGAGTATTTATTATGCGCCTGCTGTGTGCAGGGCACCCCGTCACTCCCAGTGTAAGGGGGAGACTGCACGCACACAATTATGTGCAAGCTCCGGGTCGCCCCGAAGGGAAGGGCCGGACCCCAAGGCCTGCGGCGAACTCCTCGGCCTCACAGACCCCAGGCTTGGGGCAGAGCAGTGACCAGCTCCAGTCGGGCTTGGCCTCGCCCCTCTGCGGCCCCGGGGGTCCCCACGCCCGGCCCAGTTAAGGAGCGCACCCTTCCCTCCCGGCCTAGGCGGGCCCAGGCTCCAGTCGGACTCCCAGGCTCTCCCGCCCCTCCCCCTTCCAGGCCCCGCGCCGCCGGGCCAGGTGAAGAGGTGGGGAGCTGGGGGAGGTAGGTGGGGGGGCGGCCACCGCCCTGCCCAGGGGAGGCTCCCAAGGCGGAGAATCGGGACCCCAGGCTGGAGGCCTGCGGGAAGATTATTACCGAGATGGCGGGCGGCCATGTTGGCGGCAGCAGTCTGAGCCCCCTCAGGCGGGAGGCGTGTGCACTCTCTTAGGCCCCCGGAAGCTGCGCGCTAGGCGATAGCAGGGAGACGCACGTGCGCTCCTCAAAGGCCCCCTGCGGAGTGAGACGCGCATGCGCGCTCCACGTGGGCAGTCAGCCTAGCCCCGCGCTTGCCGTCAGGCAGCCTCGGAAGCAGACAGAAGGGCGGGGCTACAGCAAGACTGGTCCTGGCGCGCAGGTAGGCGGGGCTAGAGGGACGGAGGAGGAGCCGCGTGCCTTGACACGTGGTCGGGTACGCACCGCTCCCAGGTGCGCACGCGTGCTGTGGCGCGGAGGAGTGACCCCGCCCCCTGAGTTTTCACACCTATTACCCTACAATCGAGTTTCTTTCTGAGGATCTTTACTTTTCCTAGGGGCGGTGACCCTAAGAATCATTGGGTCTTTCCTATGTTAGTTTACAAAGTGCAAATGAGAGTGAATACATGACACTAATAATAGTAGTCGCATTTATATACCTCTTTAAGGTTTGCAAAGCAGTTTATAATGATCTCGATTGAGCCCCACAATTTAGTGAGGTGGGTACTATTATTATCCCCATTTTACAGATCAGAAAACTGAGGCTGAAAGAGTAGTCACACAACTAGTGTCTGAAACAGAATTTGAATTCAGGACTTCCTGACTCCAAGTCCAGTGAACCATTCAGTCATTAAATATTTATTAAGTGCCAACTATGTGCCAGACACTGGGTTAAAGAGTTCTAGGGATACAAAAAGAGGCAAATAACAATCGCTGCCCTCAAGGAGCTTACAAACTGAGAAGACGTCCAGAGGTTTCACTGTTAAAGGGTTCCATGAAAGAAAAACATGCAGATGAGAAAAAAATGAGTCAGGTTGAGTGGTTTGTTAAGGGTCACACAGTTGGTGTTTCTGAGACTGGATTTGAACTTGGTTTCATCTTCCTGAGTTCAAATCCAGCTTCAGTCACTTACTAGTTGTGTGATCCTGGGCAAGTCACTCCATCCTATTTGCCTCAGTTTCCTCATTTGTAAGACGAGTTAGAGAAGGAAATGACAAACCACTTCGGTATCTTTGCTAAGAAAACCCCAAAAGGGGTCACGAAGAGTTGATCATGACTGGGGGAAACGAGAGGAGAAACAGCTAGAGAAAATGCTAAGATGGAATGTCTTGTTTAAGGACCTCCCTACTAAGCAAACATCCCCTACCAATTAAGGCTGGCGTCTTCTCTGTAACTTTTTACCAACAGAATTCAGATTTTTGACCTAGAATACTAAGAAGCTAAGGGGTTGCACAGCCAGGATGTGTCAGAGGGGGGAGGTACGCCCATGTCTCCCAGCCTTAGAGGGTGGCCCTTCGTTCAACATGGGGTGGAGAGGGGGGCTTTCCTGGCAGACTTGTTTGCATAGTGATAAATTAAATCAGTAAGCATTAATTGTTTCCTATGGGTTAAAGCACTAGGGATACAAAGAAAGGCAAAATATGTCCCTGCCCTGAAGCAGATCACAGTCTAATGGAGGAGATTGTAAACAAATACCTATGTACAGATAAGATTTGCTTTTTTCAGTAGCATGGACAGCAGCCACATCCTGGTAAAACTGTCTCAGCAGATGGGATAACCAAGTTAAGGGTAACCAACAGGCTTCAAACCCATCAGTGAGTTAAATGGGTGTCTACTCCAAGCATGTGAAGACAAGAATTCGTGGATTAGAACAACTTGTTCCCACCGCCATAAAGGCAGCTGAAGTAGGCACTGTGGAGTGCTTAGAGCTTGGTCAGACATAGAAGATGGCAAGGTCATCCACCGAATTCTGGGCCATCACCAGTCATCTTGACTTTTGTCCTGCCACTGGACTTTGAAGACTCTGTAGCGACAGAATGAGGCTGTGCAACCCTGCCTCACTTAAATCCAATTCATGAACAAGTCAAAATATCAACACTGGTCCTCTTCTAAAGATAACAACAACAGATAAGATATGTAGGAGATAAAAAGAAGTAAACTGCCAGAAGACACTAGCATTAATAAACACCTGGAAAGGCCTCTTATAGATTGTAAAATTTCCATGGAGAAGTGAAGGAGTCCAGGGAAGCCAAGAGGCAGAGGATTCCAGGCTTGGGGTTATCCCAAGTGGGAAGATGGAGTTTTTTGTTCTAGGAACAGAAAAGTGGATTGTGCAGTGTGTGAGGGGAATAAAGGGTGAAAAGACTGGATACATAAGAATGAACCGAGTTGTGAAGGGCTTTAAAAACCGAACAGAGGATTCTATATTTGATCCTGGGGTGATAGAAAGCTACTTGAGGAAAAGGAAGGTGACGTGATCAGGCCTGTGCTTTAGGGATGTCACTTTGATCTCAAAGTCACAGGAGGTTTTGAAGTCACCAAAACTGGGTGTAGAAAGAGGAAAGAAAGGATGACCCAGAACAAAGCCAAACCCTTACTTCCTCTGTGACCTTAGAGTCTGTAGGTCTAGATTTCCTTATATGAAAGAAAAGGGCTTTGAGTGGATTCTGGTCTCTAAGGTCCCTCCTACTTCTAGATCTATGATCTTATGATAAACCTATGATCCTATGAACCTCATGGGTATAGGCCTTCGGGGTTTAGACCTAGTGGTGATACTGCTGTATCAAAAGGTCTATACAGATTGGGACGTCTTTTGGGGCATAGTCTAATAGGGGAAGACAATACATAAAAGAGATCCCAAACCTGGATGAGGAGGAGGCCGGAGGAGGGGAATTGTGAAAGCAATGAAGCTGGCCCAGGCCCTGGGCCCTTCCTCAAAATGACTGTTCCAAGAAGGACTCAACAATGGGAGAACTCAACTCAACAACCCAACAGAGGTAGAAGGATGTTCCAAAGTAAGAAGGCCACAAGCACTGAGTGAAGTTCCAGGGTGCATGGTGGTGGAATCTAGAGAGCCAGAAGCAAAGCTTAGAAGATGAAAGTGATGGCAAGGTACAACATGGCAGGCAGACATAAAGACTAGAAGCCAAGACTGGGCAGGAGACTATTGTGATGCAGCAGTGAGAAAGAAGAGGAAGAAAAAGATGAAAGGATTTCAGGGGTCAGGAGGGAGAGCCATTGGGAGAGAATGGAACGAAAAAGAGAATTTATAAAATCTTTGAATTATAAAGGAGAATTTTGGTGTAGCCACCATTTTGCCTGAAACAGAAGATCACATATTTCACTGAAGCTTTTTGAATTTAGCTGAGACCTCCAAAAATTTAACTCAGGTAATTAGCTAGTTAATGATAAAAGAATTTCTGGATTAGCTTTATTTTTACAAGATGAGCACTGGCTACTTGCAAATTCCAGAACAGATTCCCCTGGTATTTACCAATCAATTTACAATTTCACCTAAAGTGGATCTCATTCTACCTTTGGATACATAAACCTTTCTCTTCCCTTTGCCCACTGTAGCTAAATAATTCCCACTATATCCTTTCTACTCACATAACTAATGTAAGAGTTTTGGAAATTCTACTCGTGGCTCGCTGGTTATTTGGATACTATGAACCTATGCTGAGCATATAATAAACCACAATTAAAATGTCTCTTAGTATTGATAAGTATGATGGCAGCAATACCTATCAGTAAATCCCTGAATATTTTCATATCACACTTTAGATAAGAGTAGAAAATATAGAATGGTAAAGTTGTAATGAACCTAACAGTTTATCTAATTGCACCCTCATCATTTTTTCAGGTAAGGAAACTGAGACCCAAAGAACTTAGTGACTGGGCCAAAAATCACACCAGTGGTAAGTAGGCAAGTGTAGAACTAAGACCAGAAGCTACTTCTCTTGAATCTCTATCCTGTACCAATCTGGATTTTCCTGCACCAGTCTGCCAAAAGGGATAAAGTTAAGTCTAAATTCTTAGTTTTGGATTCCAAATCAAGTTGCCAGGACTGTATCAACTTTTTTTTTTAAATCACAGTTTTGTCAGTGTAGGCAATTCTCTTTATCAGATGCAATTGCTGAAATTCCTAAGTACAGACTTCAATGAGGTGCTAATGGTTCTGGTACTTCAACAAATAGAAACAATCATTGAATTTAGCCCCTAATTAGAGGTTTTACTAGAAAGTCACATTTGCTTCAACCTCTTGAGGGATCCCAGTTCTGTGACTTTTTACACATTTGTAACCTGAGCCTAGGAGGATGGGGAATGGTGTAGAGGACTTATCAAGGACATGACTATTTCTAAACTTTTGACCGATTACTTTTTGGGTGGTCTTTCATTTGTGCTGAAGACCTCTATTAGTTTGTATTATATTCCCCATCAGCTACTTTTCAGACACCCTCCTTTTCAGTTTTCATATGTGTGTGTGTGTGTGTGTGTGTGTGTGTGTGTGTGTGTGTGTGTGTGTCTTCTTCCATTTGACTGTAAGCTCCTTGAGGGTAAAAACTATCTTTCTTTTGGTATTTGTATCTCCAGCACTGAATAGAACATCTGATACATAGGAAGAGCTAAATAAATGTTTATTAAATATTGACATACTCAACACGAGGGACAGAAACAGATACACACAAGAGAAGTCACCTAGAAATGCCAAATCCCTATTCTCATAGTCATGAGAAAGAGGGCTAATGCAACCATTTCCCTTCCTCTTCCAAGGACAGTTATCTGTGCAACATTAACATAATGGGTCAACTTCTAAACACAAGCTTTTAAACATCTTTCTCCTAGCTTTTACGTGTTGGCTGTAGGCAGTCCCAAGATGGAAGAGAGGATAACATCCTCATTAGGGCTATTGCTAGAACATGCTACCTTCATGTCCTCATAGCTCACCTTTCCTGCCTTCCAGATTGTAGTAATAACATCCCCTCCTTCTAAGTCCCTTATTCCCCTATACCTCAGTAAGTCAAGGTATTCCAGTCTTTATACATTAAGTATGGAGAATTGGTTTATTAAGTGTAAAATAGTGGAAAGTGCATTGGATACCAATCTAGAAGACATGGGTTCAAGTTCTAGCTCTGACCTGGAGAGGGCACTGTGGGAAGGTAGAAAGGTTGCTGGACCTGAAGTTTAAGACATAATTGAAGGAGCAGAGACTTTTCAAATTAACAAGCTCTAGCCAAACATGAATGCAGAGCCGCAGTCTCTTGAGGCCAGAAGGAGCTTTCAGGGGTGGTATCTCTGGCAGCAGAGAAGAGAGCTGACTTTGGACTTAAGGAAGAGCTAGCCCTGGCATTCAAGAGCTGAGCTGCAGAGAATACTTCACGAAAAGACAAAAGCCTAGAAGTAGAAGAAGAGTGAGTAGACTTGGCCATACCATTCCTTAACATGTGTGCCCCTCTATTGCTGTTCTTTGAAGTTTGTGCCCACTCTTTTTTTTTTTTGTTAGGCAATGGGGTCAAATGACTTGCCCAGGATCACACAGCTAGCAAGTATTTGAACTCAGGTACTCCTGACTTCAGGGCCAGTGTTCTATCCACTGTGCCACCTAGCTGCCCTGTGCACACTCTTAACACCTACAGCAAGTATGGTTATGTATTAATGGAAGAGTAACCCTAAGTATAGGGGAGGGAATGTTTTAGAACTCCTACTCTGACTATATTAAATTTTAAATCATGCTATACAGATCCCCAGAACAGATTTTACAGGAAGTATTTAAGGCTTCATCTTTGACTGTACTAAGCTCTCTTAAGAGGAGGAAGGAAGTCAGCCAGTCAGTCAGTCAATGAGCATTTATTAGAAAGAAATTCCTTTTGAATATCAGTCCTTGTTAGAAGTTTTAAACCAGGAACATTCTTACCATTTCCCTTTGAATTGTGATTATATTCATATTCCAGATGTGAAATACATCTGTAAATTTAGGTTGGATCCAGAATGTGGAGAACTTTAGGTCCCAATTCCTATTGTTTTAATTTTTTAAAAACAGTGATGTGTGTATGTATGTAATATGTGTATATATATACATATATATGCACATACACATTATTTACCATAGAAACAAAACAATATTTGTATGCATGTATATATAACATGTTTCTAAATACTTATACATATTTTAAGTTCATATGGAATATTTGATGAATGTGGAATATCTCCAAATATAAATTCTTAGAATTTATTCCAAGCAGCCTAAAAATAAAAGCCCTAACGATACATCTTGTCTTGAGAAGTTGAAAGCAATTTCATAAGTGTGTGAAAAGAAAAGGTCAGTTGGCAAGGTTAAAGTAAAATCTTCAATCTCACATCTAGAAGAGTTCCATGTAAAAAAATCAATAACAGAAGAAAAATATTTTGGATCACTTGAAACAATAAGGGAATAACAAAAAAAACTTGAATGTTTTCCTTGGAGCAAAAAATGAATAACCTTTCAAAAACAGAAAAATCTTGAAGCAAGGGAGTTTGATATGCTCAATTGTAAGATGGAATACAATTGCCATTTGTCACATGTCTCCATTTCCACAAAGAATCTAGTTTAGAAACAAGATTAAATACCAGATTCTAGATGCCACAAAATGTATCTTGTCTTTCCTCTTGGTTATTGAAACTGGATGTTAAAACACCTTTACAATGTAAGACTCATTTGGGAGCAAAATCTATATCATTTATAATGAAATTATTGTTATGAAAACTCATGGTATGTCAATTTTAAGTGGATATAGTTTTTAAAATGTGTCTTTTATGGGATTTATAGATTTAATAGACTTAGGTTCCTTTATGTTGGCTTTTCAACAAACATTTAAGAAAACTATATATACCTTCTTATCTGTGGGACCCGTTTTCACTGAGCATCCTGGGTGCACAGAATAATATACTAGATCTTTCGGTCGTGCACCAAGGAATCAACATATTTGCTCTTCAGGAACTTCATGGCTAAATAGTGTCTAAAACTAAAGGAAAGGATAATGAGTCAAGTAGTGATAAAATCTGAGAATTGGAAAGGACTACCAGCACCACGCAGTCTACCATGTAAATAAACAGGAATTCCTTATGCAACATCCCCAACCAGAGCACAGGATAAATGGGGCTGTGTCTCAGTGTGATGATGTAGTGAAGGTGTGCTTCTTCTTTGGGAAAACGTAATTCCTGTTCTTGGTGACCATTGTCCCAGGGCTTCACCTCATAGTCCTCTGTCAGCTCTTGGAAGCTACCTATGAGATTCCACTATCATAGTGTCCTTCTTTTGAGATCTTCATTCCCTCCTGACCATTTTAGGGGCATCCTTTTTTCTGATGCAGTTGGATCTATTGGTGGACTATCTTCTGTGCCACTCCTGACACCCAGTCAACATTTTTTGCTGCTGGTGAAAAATTCCACTTATGGCTCTATTCCCATCAAGCAGTTCATCCAGCCTTCACCTGAATACCTATAGTGAAGGGAAACCCATTGTCTCCCCAGGTAGCCCACTGTATTTTTTAACTGCCTTATTAGGAAATTTTTCCTCATACAGAGAATAAAACACCCCTTCTATATGGTCTGCCCATTTCTCCTGGCTATTTTATCTGGGTCTGAGCAAAACAAATTCAGTTTCTCTTCCATATATTTGAAGATGGTTATTAGATCCCCAACAACTATCTTTTCTTTTCCAGGTTAATAATCTCCACTTCTTCAGTGAATTCTTAGATGGCATGGTTTTCAGATCTCACACCATTTGTTTATCTTCCTTCTAATGTGTCAATGCCTGTAGTAAAATATGGTTCCCAGAACTGAATATAATACTCTAAATGTGTCCTAACCAGAACAAAATATAGTAGAACTGTGATATTTCTTTTTCAGTAATTGGGTTAAGTGACTTGCCCAGAGTCATGCAGCTAGTAAGTGTCAAGTGTTTAGTCTGAGGCAAGATTTGAACTCAGCTCCTCCTGACTTCAGGCCAGTGCTCTATCCACTGCACCACCTAGCTGTCCCAGAACAATGACTTTTCTAAGAGATGGTACTGAACAGTTTGCTTAGAAAAAAATTTTAAACATTGTATTTATGTAGTAAGTTGGAAGAATAAAAAGGAGGAGGTGGAAGAGGAGGAGAAGGAGAAGGAAAAGAAAAAAGAAGAGAAAGAGAAGGAGGAGGAGGAGGAGGAGAAAAAATTGAGTGTCTTCAAAAAACAAGGCCAGCAACAGGTTAATAAAGTTTATTTTTTTCAGGGAATTAACTGCCAATAGTGCAAGCCACCACTAGGGAGCAACAGAATTGTTTGGTCCTTAACCATCAATTCAGGATAATGTCAAGATATGTAAAAATAAAAAAAGTATGCTAATACATTGCTAGTGGTGCTATGAATTGCTTCGACTCTTTACAAATGTAATGTAGCATTATATAATAAAAGTTACCAAAATGTTCATAGCCTTTGCCCCAGTGGAACTAATACTGGAATTATAGTCAAAAGAAGCTATTGGATGGGTCAGAAGTGGAGGCAAGGAAGAGTAGATAGAGCTATAAAAATATTCCTAGCAACACTATTTATAAAAGTAAAACAAACTAGGTGTTAACAATTGAGCAATGGCTGAACAAATTGTGGTTCATGAATATAATAGTATATTATTATGCCATAAGAAATGAGAAATATGAAAACTAAAAAGAAATACGGGATGGCATATGAAGTGTTAAGAGATAAGAGAGTAGCATCAAATGAATTCTAGACATACTGACTACAGCTACATAATTGCAGACAACAATAAGAGTAATAAACTCATATTTTATGCAGAGAAAAGAAGCTTTGAAATGTTCATGAATGATTTGGTTACTGCCATGTTAAAGTCAAAATGCCCATATTTTATTTCGTTTGTGTTTGCATAGAGCTACCTTTCAACTTTTTTTTTCCTTCTCTTTTCTTACGTTCTTATTTATTTATTGACATATTCAATGGACAGTAAAAGAGATTCTCTTTTGAGGATAGCTGCTCAAACACTAAGCAAGTGGCAAGAGAAATTGTCAGGTTTCAGCCAAAATGGAGACTGTGTCTAAACTTTTGCTGCCTTTTCTGGGAATATAGTCTGGTTACTTTGCCCAAGGCCTAGAATAATTTTACTACACTGCTAGACTCCCAGGGTTTGTCTTGAATATCAGTTGAAATTTAATGATCTTATATGGCATCTGGCTCTGGCCATCTCTACTGTCTAAGCTGCCAATTGTAGGTACTTAATCTGATAAACAAATGAACTAAGGCTATAGGGAACTCTCTTTCCAGGAAAAAAGTTTTATTTAAACAAACACCTGTCTTAATAACTCACCTTTTTGGCTGCTTGACAACAATTTCTATTTTCTCTTTTACTTATATAATGTAACATTTAGAGCAACAGCTGCCATCTTTGCTCTCTGACCCACAGAAAGTAACTATAATGATGGGAATTTTAGAATGTGCCAGGAGATGCTCATATTCTTATAGATCATGAGAGAGTTATTTAGGGGCAAGAGGATACTCCACAAATAAAATCACGTAATTAGGGGCAGCTAGGTGACACAGTGGATAAAGCAGCGGCCCTGGAGTCAGGAGGACTTGAGTTCAAATCCGGCCTCAGACACAGAACACTTACTAGCTGTGTGACCCTGGGCAAGTCATTTAATCCCATTGCCTAGTCCCCCCCCCAAAAAAAAATTATGCAATTGGCTATGTGAAAGGCTACCATCTCCACCCATGCTGAGGGCCAGCCCCAAGGAGACCATCATTCCTCAATGTCTGTGGAACATGGATCTTTAGTTGCTTCACTTATTCAGCTTGGGTAACAGTAGTTGGGGAGGACCAAAGGAAAACCATGGAATGTCATTATCAATGACTCTGTTTTGAGCCTATTAGAAGAATGTCAGAAAGGCTGAACACACACGCGCGAATAAGTATATGTATGTATATACATATATATTCACACACATAAGTATAAAGCTTTCTAGTTGCAAACCCTCAATTTACAAATGATCCATACATGCTTATTGCCACCTCTGCTCTTTCCTGCACAAATGAAGTCTGCATTACTACATCCGCTGTCTTGGGAGCTATTTGGGGGAGGGGAGGGAAGGCAGGCATTTTCATTCAATTTGGGTCAGAATTGAGGGAAGGAAGGAAACTTTGAAAAGCAGAAATAGCTTAGTTGGGATCAAGGTATAATGAAGGATGTTGTCAGATTCCCTGGCACGGCTGTCTTTCGTGGTGGTCTACCTGCCCCAAAAAAATGCCCCCACATGACCTGAAATTTTTCTCTTTGTTCCATTGCATGGGATTGCCACAAATTAGATATCAACTTGGTTTAATAAGCAACAAAGAGTACTGAATAGAGGGGCCATTTTGGAGTCAGGGAGTCAGTTCCACTTCTGACATACACCACCTGGATAAACCTGGGCAAGTCACAAGCTTATCCTCTCTATGCCCCAGGCAAATGTCAAAGACTGCCAATTGCAGAAAAGTTGCCAAACTGCATAGAATAGAGGGAGCTCCCTCTCCCTACATAGATGGAATCTCCCACATAAGTAAATAGACTCTTTAAAAAAAACATGCGAATACTTTTTCAAGAGAAAGGGACTCTCATTTATACATAGTTATACGTAGTTATACTAGTCATTCTGATTGCTTTTCTCCTAATTCTTAGATGAGATGAAATGGGTTGAGAAAATGAAAGGTTTCAACTGGGGGTCGAGGAAGGGAAGGTAGGTAATTTTGAAGCATGGAGCTTTTTGTGGGCATGGCAAACCTGGGGGTTTGGCTGTGGGTAATGAAGTAGAAGGCTGAGAGTTTCATGAGGTTACAGGTGCCTAGAGAGAGGAGCACTAAGAGACAGGAGAGAAAGGGAAATAGGAGGCTACTGAAGATATCACTAATTTCAAATTTTTGCCTAGGGCTGGCTCAGTATTGTTAAAGAAGAAGGAAACTCTTTCCTATACCACAGGATTTTCCATTTCCAAGACTCAGAACACAGGATTATACTTAGTACTTTACAAATCTGCTAGATTATGAATACATGGGCTTTGTGGGATTGCCTGGAAATCTCATCTCTATATACCACATTTCTACCAAAAAAAAAAAGTGTCTTCTGAGTTATAAGCAATGGACAAAAACAAACCTGCAGGACATAACCTGCTTTTAAGTTGAGGACTGACCACAGATCTTAACTATGAACCATCTGTAATATTGGTAGGAGCAGTTATGCTTACTGCCATTATGAAGCACTCCAATACTGGGTGAGTACATTTAGGGGATGCAGATCTAGATCTGAGGCTTATTTATCAAGAGTATAGCAACCAACACGTGCTTTTCTGAAAACCTTTTTGTGTTTTGTATAAATATGGCTAAAAGGCTCTATAGAAAAGGTTGTTTAAAGAGCAAGAACTCTAGAAGAGGCCAGGCTTGGGAGAGAGGAAGGGGAAAAATCAGCTCCTTCAGGGGACAGGAGGCTTTTAGTAAGGAGACGTGTTGTACTTAGATACAGGAAATCAGCCTGTAAACACCTAGTGCCCAAGTACCTAAAGAAAAGGGGGAAGAACCTACTGGTTTCAACTGGAATAGGACTGTCACTCTGCTTCAAGGTTAGGGCGGAAAGAGAAACTAGATCAAAAAATAACAGGAAGGATGTGCTAACAGTAAAAATTCTGCACCAACTGAGACTCTGTTAAAGTGCATAGCAGAATAAAGGCTTTTTCTGGTGGTGGTGGTGGTGTTTAGTTATTTCAGTCATGTCTGACTCTTTATGACCCCATTTGATTTTTTAAAAAATTTTTAAATTTTCATTTTCTTTTCATTTGGGGTTTTCTTGGCAGAGATGCTAGACTGCTTTGCCATTTCCTTCTCCAGCTCATTTTACAGATGAGGAAACTGGGGCAAACAGAATTTAGTGACTTGCCCAGGGTCATATAGCTAGTAAGTATCTGAGGCCATATTTGGACTCAGATCTTTCTGACTCCAGACCCAATGCTCTATCCACTGTGCCATCTACCTGGCCCCTCCATTTCTTATAACAAAGAATTTTTAAAATTTTTTAAATGAAAAAGATGAAAAAGTAAAGTCAAGAAACATTTATGAGGTGCCTGCCGTGTGACAGGCACTGTGCTAAGTGCTTAGGATACAAAGAAAAGCAAAAACTCCTTTTTCTAAAAACCTGCACTGTCTAATGTGAAAGGGCAGGGGGGAAGCATGCAAATAACTATATACAAACAAGACAAATATATATATATGTATATATATACACACACATACATACACACATAAACACATACATACATACAAATTTATTTATTTATTTTCAAAAGCAAGGCACTAGAATTAAAGAGGGTGGGGGAAGGATTTCTTGCAGAGGTTGAGACTTGAAGGGAAGTCAGGGAGGTCTGAAGTCATAGATGAAAAAGGAGAGAATTCCAGGAATGAAGGACAGTCAATGAAAATGCCTCTGGAGTAGGAGATGGGAAAATTACAAGGAGACCAGTGTCATTGGATAATAGAATACAGAGAGGAGAGTAAAATGTAAGAGGGTGGGAAATGTAGGAAGGGCCAGTTTATAAAGGGCTTTGAAAACTGAACAAGCTATTTTTTATTTGATCCTTGAGGAAAAGGGGAGTCACCAGAGTTTAATAAATAGTGTTGGGGGGAGGTGTGTATTTGTATGACAGTCAGAACTGTACTTTAAGATCATTTTGATATCCAAAGAAGAGAAAAAATTCAGCAAAGCTGACCAATGCATCAAAAAATTCTGATCCGTTCAATGCTATGAGGAGGTGTCTTCTCACATCTCTTCTTTGGAGCCAAACTTGTTCTCAATAATTTTGTAATCTTCATTTTTCAATTTTTGGTTGTCCTATTTAGAAAATAGTCTTTTCTATAGGATAGATGAGATTTTTTCATTTTCTGTTTAGCTATTAAAAAAATCTAGTATGATTGAACATTTAAACAGTCTAGGATTAAAAAAAATAACAAGAAGTTTCTAAAAATGCAGTCATTTTTATCACTTTGTTAAATCTGGAAGATCATTCATTTGGAGCTGGAATGGCCCTCAAAAGGCATCTACTCCAACATGCTCATTTTATAGATGATGAAACCAAGACCAGGAGAGATGAAATTAGTTGTTCAAGTTCACATGGAGAGTAAGCTTTAGGACCACATTGGAACCCACTTCCTTTGATTACAAATCCAGAAGTCTTTCTACTTTACCCTATCTGAGGCACAATATTCCATATTCTCTGTAATTTGTCTTCTTAAGATTATACAAAATTGTGATTAAACAGAAATTTGAAGGAGTATTCTATAGAGACATTACATTCTTCTTGTGACTCTAATTTAAAGCCTTCTATGACTAAATTCTAATGAAATAATTATGAAGAGAAAAAAAACAACTTCTGTTATTATACTTAGATTCCCCCATTCAGAAAAAATGCAAAGTTTAAAAGGATTGTTAATGCTGCTGTTTTTAACTTAATCCTTTAGTGGCATTTTTACTACTTTTAACCACCCATACTTAGCTAACAAATTTAGGAGTGTTAGGAGATTAAAAACTACCAATATAGATTACTAAGAAATTTGGACCTTTTTTTTGCTTTTTAGAGGCAGACTAAGAGCAAAACTTTGGTGCGGAGGGGAGTATCAGAACATGCAGAGGTGTAACAGAAAAACAAAAAATGTTACAATTTAATAAAAAAGTGATAATTGTGATTTCATTGGCATAAGGAACTCCAATATGAGGGTACTTGCTTTATCAATATGTCAGCACCTTCTTTGAAACTAACATGGTCTCTGAGAGTTACTTAGAGCAGACAGTGTCAAACTCAAATCGATGCAGAAGAAATGGGAGCAGTGTCGGAAATTGTATTCTTGGGTTCAAAGATCACTGCAGATGGCAATAGTAGCCTTGAAATTAAAAGATACTTGCTCTTTAGAAGGAAAGCCATGGCAAATCTGGACAGCATACTAAAAAACAGAGGTATCACCTTGTTGACAAAAGTCCTTATAGTCAAAGCTATGATCTTTCCAGTAGAAATGTATGGCTGTGAGAGTTGGACTATAATAAAAGCTGAGCACTGCAGAATCAACACTTTTTTTTAAAGAGTAGTTTTCTTCAAGTATTTATTTTTTTCCTTGATAATTAATTAATTATTTTTTAATTTTCAACATTCACTTGCATAAGATTTTGAGTTTCTTCCCCACCCCCCACAAGATGGTGTGCAATCTGATAGAGGCTCTACTAGAATCAACACTTTTAATTTGTGGTGCTGGTGAAAACTTGTGAGAGTCCCTTGCACAGCAAGGAGATAAAATCAGTCAGTACTTAAAGAAATTAATTCAGACTATTCATTGGAAAGTCAAATACTGAAGCTGAAGCTTAAATACTTTGGCCACATAAGGAGAAGACAAGACTCATTGGGAAAGACCTTGATGTTGGGAAAGATTGAAGGCAAAAGAAAAAGGGGACAGAAGAGGATGAGATGGATAGACAGTGTCATGGAAGCAAAAAACATGAACTTGGAGAAAGTTCAGGAGATACGCAGGGTAGAAGGGCCTGGTGTCCTATGGTCCATGGGGTCATGAAGAGTTGGATATGACTGAATGACTGCATAACAGCAACAAAATGTTTTATTGCATTTATTATCATTTATTATTTATTTTTATTTATTTGGTTAAATAATTACTAATTACAATTTAATCTGATTGAGCCACACTGGGAATATTGTGGGCTGCATGCCCCCACCACCCAGGTGTTTGACCTCTCTAGTTTAGAGTACTGAGAGGTTAAGAGATTTGCCCAGAATTACTATCAGTATATGTCAGAGAAGAGATTAGAACCCAGGCTTTCTAGCTCCAAGGTCAACTCTTTATCTATTATACTATGCTGTTTTTCATACTTATTAATAGTACCACTTATTGTGGTAGAGTAGTAGTTTAAAATTAATGTACTAAATGAAATTTGGGAATTAACTTGTGAATTTTAGATATAAAGATTCTTTATCTTCCATTATTAATGAAGGAGAAATAGTTAATTATACTCAGTTCACTTAATTCCAAATTTCATTGTTTTTATAGTCCTTATGCCATTGGGAGTAGAAGGAGTGGAAAACAAATGATGCTACTGATCTGCTATCTGTAGGGTGTACACCTGGGATTATTTTTCTAATGACAGGGATGATTTGTGCTGATACATTCCCATTCTCTCTAATTTGTTCCCCTTTGTGATGAATAGGTGCAGCATGAGTGTTGGCTTTGCAAAGGCTAACAGGTTCATTTGAAGATCAGTTCTGATTCCTGGGCCTCATGAGCTCTGACCAGGGGAGCTGTTGCGTCACACACCAAAGTGGCTCTTTAAACAATTATTTTTACATTGCACCAAAGATAAATTCTTGATGTAAACCTGTGACTTGTACAAGATCTCTGCTTGTTGATGCATATAACTGAAGTTCCACTAGAATGCCTTGTAGAGAGGTGACTTTGCTGTCTAAAGAGCCAAGCCAGATGAGTACAAGCTCTGCTGAGCTGGATGGGCTTAGATTTTGTTTGTAGGAGAGAGTTCTCACCAAAAGTTTGACCAGGAGGGAGGAATTACTTCTGCCACAGCAGCTCATGAAGCCATCCAAGAAATTAAGCAGATCCATGGTAGGCACGTCCTTGTTTAAAAAAAAAGTAATAAAAACAATAATCTGCTGTATATTCAGTATTCTGCAGCATGTGTGCTTTTAAATCAGTTAATCTTTAAGTATTTATTAAATGCCTTCTATAGGCCAGGCAACATACTAGGTGCTGAGTAAACAAAAAAATAAAAGAAACAATTTCTGCCTTCAAGCAGCTTATGTTCCTTCCATCAGGGAAAATGTGTGCCCATATTTATAGTTAGTACAAAGCTTGAACCAGTAAATAAAACAAAAATTCTGAGCAGGGTGCAAGCAGCTGCTGTACTTAAACTATTCTGAAAAAGGGAGGGTGAAAAAGCCACAGCCTACACATAGCCATGTCATAGCACCATCTCTGATTGCAGACTCTGCTTAAATGTACTTGAGGGACTAATTGATGGACTGGATCCATCACAGATGAACAAAACCAACAAACCAAGCCACATTCTCTTTTTTGGCACTCTTTGCCAAATAGGGGAGATGATTTTTCAAAGAATTTCTGAATTGATGAAATATGTTTTATTAACTCTTAAAAATATTTAATAAAATATTTAAAAATATTTTAATTAAAATATTTAAAATAAAATTTATTAATATTTAAATATTTAAAATAGGTTAGTGAATTCTGAGAGGTTAGATCAGGAAATTCTTCAATTCTGAATAATCTGATAGTTTTTGTTCGTGATTAAAAGTGTATTTGAATGAATTGGAATAAGGCAATAGCTATAGTAATGTAAGTGCTTACCTTAAATCAAATCTTCAGTTTGAAAAACTTAAAAGGAGTAAGGGACAAAAAGCAGAGTGTGCTATTGTTTATTCAAGACTACTTCTGGATTGTGTGTAAACTCTATCAATAGAATACTAGCTCCCTGAGAGCAAAAACTGTTTTTTGTTTTGAGTTTGTATTCCCAGGTCCTTGCACATGGGGCACTAATATTTGTTTGATTGGATTTTGCCAAATGTAATAATCTGATCTTAGAATCCCAAACTCTGGTTTTTGGTCATCCTTCTAAAAATGGAACCATTGTTTGTGTGGTGAAAGGTTCACTGGGAGTGGTAAGGAGAGGGGATGAAGGCATTAAAAGCTTTCCATTAGTTCCAAAATGTGCATTTTGGAAAAAAAGTAAAACCACAAATCTTTATTATATGCATTCAACCTGCTTTAATATATGTATATATATGCATATATGTATACACACATATATACATATGCATATGCTTTAATACCTTTAAAATGTGCTAACACTTTTGGGATACCCTGCATAATAAATTCAACTTTCAGGGCTATCCAGCTTTTCTGTTTTTCCTTCTAAACATCCTTCTGTTCTCTTCCACGCACTTAAAAAAATACTTAAATAACCCCACCCCACTTTCTTTTTTTTTTTCTTTGTTACAAGAGATGGCTTGTTGTTTATGGGAGAAGGGAGAGATATTAAAAAATAAAGGTAATAGAAATAAGATATTTAAAATGTTACATACATTTGAATATTCTTCCACCTGCTTTTATGAGAGACAAGGTAGAAAGCACATAATGTATATACAGAAGATGTCATAGAAGTAAGAATTCTATTTTTTTTCAGTTTTAAGAAGACAAGTCTTACCTATGTTGCTTTACCTATATTGCTCCCACACTAACAATTGGAATTGACTGAACTTTGTCGTCTGCAAATTTAACCACTTACACATAGGATCACACACTGAATTGTAGAAATCAATGAACAACCTTAAAACAAAAACATACCATAAGTGTTTATCTCTCTCTGTTTGGCAAGACAGACATATAAATTAACATTTTTAATCTGTCATTCTTATTTTAAAAGTCATGTGATCTCTTTTTAATTAGTAAGCCATTATAAGTAAACTTAGGATATTGTGTAAGGCAAATATAAGGAAAGGAAAAGATGATTCCCCTCCCCCCAATTCAGTTGATTTTTGTCAAAGAAAGCCAAGAATATAATTACAATATAAGGAGTTACTGAGGTGTTAAACTAGCTATAAAAGATGCATCCTTTTAGGAGGTGTGAACTCCTCTCAGATTGAGTGAAAATGGAACTCTAATTGGATGAGAAAACAATTTAGCCACATCTCTAAATAGCTAAATAGCTAAGTCCTAAAGAGCTAGCAGTCAGTTGTACCATAACTGTTATGCAGAAGACCCCCCTGTGCAGGGGGAGGAGGGCAATTTTCCTCCCCTTATTGGTCATGCATCAGTTCAAGAATTGAAGACAATGGGAGAGATGTAGCTTGTGGAAGAGATCTTTATAATGGACTCTCTGTATTGGCCATATGGTCTTGATGGGGAACTACTGAACCAGTGAGGAACAGAGCCTCAAACTCTTGTCCAACACTGAGATGGAGAGAGGAAATGTCTTCAAGGAATTTGATCACTGACAGTGGATGGGTGGGCTGTAAGGAAGGGGAGACTCTGGGTATCCAGGGAGAGGACTCTATCAGGAGAGAGGGAGCTTCTAGGCTTTGTGGCACCAGAAAGTAGGAGTTGGCTTTGCTGCACAAATATCCTATATGTGTTCCTCATTAACCATTGAACTGTCAGTTTGAGCCACTCTTTCCATGGGCATGGTGTGCTGTGTGGGAGAGTAAGGTCCAAGTTCATGAAGAGAGTTTTTTTAAACATTAAACTTTTTTTTAATTTCACCTCCATATTTTGCTGCCATATAGTGCTTCTGGTAAAATATTTATATGTCAAAGGCAGACCTTTGCTTTTGTGAGAGAAGTGGATAAAATTATCCTCCCCAGATGACCCCTAGAGACTGACTTCAACAAGTCTCATGAGGCTGTCAGCTTCCAGTGAGCCTCTTCAGTGCCCTCATCTTAACATACCTTATTAACCCTCTTCCCCCTTTATTGCGCTATGGACTTCCCTGACCTGTTTACATAATACATAGACTCTCCTCTCCTTAGAAACAATCCTACTTCAGGCATGCTAGTTCCATTTTGTTCTGAATCAGCCATTTTGCTGTAATGAGCCCTAGAGAACTACAGGACCAGATGCCACAGCTACCATCCTTTGATGTCGCCTTTTCACCTCTTAACGTACAAAAAGACTTAGCTTATAAAAGTAGAGGATTGAAGAGTCCTGGGAAAGGTCTTTTCCTTGTCTGGTCTGACTGGCAGTTTTCTTGGATTTAGTGAAACTAGTTATACCAAGATAATAACTTCTCTATCTCCTGTAACTAATAATATACATTTTTCAACATGTATACTATTTTTTTAATAACCACTTATGTTTTTTGGATAGCCATCTTTCACACAATGATACACTGAATAATGTCTGGCTTATGAATATTGCCCTAAAATTTTGAACATAGGAACCTCTTGTTCTGGGCTCATTATAGATGACTTCCACCTTGGTGTCTGCCCTGGCTGATCAGAATAAAAGGCTTCTTGCTTCACTCTTAAATGATTCTTTACTGATGTTATCTGATCCTGATCTCAAAAACCCAGTGTGGTAATTACCAACCCTCTTAAATCCCCCAAAACTTCATTAAACATTAATGAGAAGCTGGGGGTGGGAGGTGGTTGGTAAAAGAACTTTGCAAATTCCCCAAAGCAATCCAGTCATTCTCTTCCTCCTTTTCAACTTTGGACCTAGCTCACTGCCAATTTTTGTTGTTTGTTCTAGATATACACACTGTTGGACAAGCTCATTATTGGGAAAACCTCACCATCTTGCAAGATCCCAATCAACTCTGATACTCTACCTCATCACCACCTCTCTCTCTCTGATCAGAGGGTGGAGAAATGAATTCTAAAGTTTCCATTTAAGGAGGTGGCTCATTTCTAAACCTCTCATTTCTCACGGGGCTGCGTTACTTTGGGACTTCTTTCACTTTACCTCCTTCCTCCCTTGTGGATATTGTCCCTGGCTGACGCCCCCCATCCCCCACAATGATGCTTCAATTGTGAAGTTTCCCTGCAAAGACTCTGTTGCAGTTGACCAACACCGAGATGCCAGAGGCCCTGTATTCTGAGCTCTGTATATTACAGTTGGTATCTTCAATTATAGTAGCAGGATCCCAACTTGTTCCAGCTCTGGAATTCTTAGTAAAGATCAATTTCTGTGGTTAAAATGATAAAGAGTAGGTGTAGACAAAGCAGCATCTGGAATATATTATGGCTTGCCTTGTAAGTCCTCAGATATTTGGATGGAGACAGTCAGGACAAGTCTTAAGATATTAATAATACAATGGGACTGATGCTGAATAATAATAGCTAGTATTTATATAGACCTTTAAGGTTTGCAAAGCACTTTACATATGTCAACTCATTTGATCTTCACAACAACCATATGAGTGAAATAGGTGCTGTTATTGTTCCCGTATTACATCTGAGGAAACTGAGGTTCAGAGAAGTTAATTGACTTGTCCAGGGTTACATAGCTAATGTCAGAGGCAAGATTCAAACCCAGGTCTTCCTGATTCCAATCCAGTGTTCTATTTGTTGTTGTTGTTCAGCCATTTCAGTCATGTCTGACTCTTTTTTACCCTGTTTGGGGTTTTCTTGGCAAAGATACTCAAGTGGTTTGCCATTTCTTCCTCCAGCTCATTTTACAGATGAGGAAACTGAGGCCAATAGGATTAAGTGACATGTCCAGGGTCACAGAGCTAGTAAATGTTTGAGGCTAGATTTGAACTCAGGTCTTCTTGACTCCAGGCCCAGCTCTCTATATACTTCACCACTTAGCTGTACCACCTTTGAGTCTGAACAAAGTTCCTATTTAGAAATTTTTTCAACTCAATCGAGATAAATGGCTTCCTCATTAGAAATGGCAATGTTATATAATCTATGCCTTACCAACTAACAGGTGCAGATCTGTAATTGTGGTAGAGATCTGAGATAGATCTGGGAGTAATTTGAGTCATTTTAAGGAGTTTAACACAATTAAGAAATTCCTCTCTAAGAGTAGTTTTGGGGAAAAAAGATCAAATTTTAAAAAAAATAGCTCTGAAAAATAACAGGCAGAGGCAGCCTGATAATATGAGAACAGCACTAACTCTGTAAACACAGTAGACCCAAGTTTGAATTCTAGTTCTATGACTTAGGATAGTAAATGAATCAGAAAAGTTGTTTAATTAGTTTGCTCATCTATAGGTTATATTTGGTAGAAGCTATCTGCCTTTTTAATCTTTTGTGCATGTCTGATTGAAGTTCCTGTTTCCCCCAGTGGCATCTTTCACTATTTAGAACTACATTCTTAAGCATCGCATCCATGACTGGGTCAAACCTGGGGTCTGGGAACTTAAGAAGAATTTTTTTGATAACTGTATTTCAATATAATTGGTGACCCATGTAATCCTATGTATTTTATTTTATGTGTTTAAAAACATTATTCTGAAGACGGGTCCATAGGCTTCACTAGAGGGCCATGACACCTCCAAATGTGAGAACCCTTAGACTTAGATTGAAATTAGTTTTAATCAGTAGCTAATACTCTCATTCATTTGTATATAGCACCATACAAACTCCGCTTCTTCTAATATGGAAAGCTAGCGACACAGGAGGCTATCTCTCTTTGAAGGTCAAACAGAAAATGGGGGTGAGGAAGATTAGCTTTAAATTCATGGGGTTCTAAGGGCTATAGGTCTAATTCTTGCTCTGAGTGGCTCAAATGGAGAAATCTCCTATTTGGATTAACTCAAACCTATTTACATACTTAGTTCCTTTTGCTCTTGTTCTACCGTAGACCACACTTGCCTCTCCTATTGATGAGGATGGGATCTGAACCCCTAAAAGGAGAAGACCATGTCTTGGGGATCTGACGACCCCAAAAAGGAAAATCCTTGGACTTTCTCAATTGCCTGAGGCTGTAATCCACCCAACTGGCATTCCAATGTGGCTATGTCCAATCTCCCAATTCTGTTACCTACCTGTTGCACACACACCCCTTCCCCTGCCACTTTCCACCCTTAATCCTATCTAGACTCCATTCTCCCTTGGCCATATGGTCCAGGTCCCTGGCATTCTGTTCACCCCAGCTTACTGGCCACTCCCATCCAGATCCTCCTTAGACCCCAAACTATTTGGCCACTCCTAGATCCCTCCCACAGTCTTTCTGTATATAAGGTGCATCTTGTCTTCATTAAAGGCCCCAGATTCTTAAAATCTAGCCACTGCTCAGATTCCTTAAGAACCTAGCCAATAACTCAGAAATGTTCAGACTCCTTAAGAGTCTGGCCGATACGACGGATGTTCTAATAAACCTTGCCTTTGGCTGAAAGAAGGCTTGGGTCGAATTCATTCGGACAGGACCCACATGTTGTGGTTTTGGGGTCCCAGCACCCCTAACCTCTAAACTTCAACACTATTATAGCCCACATCCCAAATATCCTACATTGTTGACCACACTTGCTGGTTTTTACCTCAGAAATGTTCAGGTTTCTTAAGAGTCTGCCCAATATGACTGATGTTCTAATAAACTTTGTCTTTGGCTGAAAGAAGGCTTAGGTTGAATTCTTTCAGGCAGGACACATGTGTTATAATTTTGGGGATCATAGCACCCCTGAACCCCTAAACCTCTACAGCTCCAGAGAGAATAGTAAAACAAAATCCTTTCTCTCAAATTCCTCCTGTTTTCAGGCAGACTTAAAAAGATCACTGGGCTCCTACCAGGCATCCATGTCCTCCCAGGAACAAGAGATGAGACACACGCCTCATGAATTAATACCAAGCATGTCAGCCCAGAAGAAAACACATACTTGCAAAGGGAAGGTTAAGCCTGCCTCTGACTGGGTATGGGCCCAAGCTGAGACCTTTGCCCCTTGTCTAGGAATCTCCTTGAATTCTCTTACTTGGTTGAAGCAGTCTCTAGTGTTCCCTGAGGTTATAATCCTATCAATTGGCCTTCCTTATCTCCTACAACTAGTCTACCATTTCTTTGTTACCCTAATTAAGCCTAGCCCTCCAGCTTCCATTGGCCTCTTCAACCTCCCAGTCACTCCCATCCAGATCCTCCCTAGACTCTCCAGTCACCCCAGCTTACTGGTCACTCCCATCAAGACATACGTTCTCCCAGCCCTTCCTCCAGTCACCCCAAACTACTTGGCCACTCCTAGATCCCTCCCACAGTCTTTCTGTATGTAAGATCCATCCTGGCTGCCATTTAGGGGCTGAGACTTCCTCATGCCTACTCATCCTTACGAGTGTCACAAATGTTCAGATTCCTTAAGAGTCTGGCCTTTATATCTCATCTTTAATAAACCTTGTCTTTTGCTAAAAGAAGGGTTGAGTCAAATTCTTTCGGCCAGGACCCTTGTGTCATGATTTTGAGCTCCCAGCATCCCTAAACATCTAAACCTCAACACCTCCAGGCCCTACAGGTATTAAATCCTTTAGCAAAAGATATCTGAAACAAGCTAATTTAGGCTAGCTCACTGAGAATCATTTTTTCTCCAGCAAAAATAAACAAAAAACCAACTCCCTAGCAAAGCTAGGAGGAGGCTAGCTAGATCAATAATAATAATCAATAGTAATAACAATAAAAAGTAGCATTGATATACTTAAGGTTTGCAAAGAACTTTACATATTTTATCTCATTTGGTAGCACATCAGATAATATGTTTATTTGAATAGCCAGCATGGTTATTAGACCTTTGTTCTGAATTTTATAGCTCCAATAGCAAGACTGCAGAAGGCAGCTACCTGAAGGCATGGTCTAAGCTACATAGTTTGGGGGTTCTGTGCAAAAGCTCTTTATGGCTTTGTCTTGTAAAAAATAGTAATAGTAATAATCATCATCAACATAATGACTGGCATTTATATAGTGCTTGAAGGTCTGCAATGTATCTCACATGTCATCTTTTTTGGTTCTCATAACAATCTTGTGATGTAGGTGCTATTATCACTCCCATTTTGTAGGTAAGGAAACTGAGGCTAATTAAGTAACCTGCTTGGGGTTTCACAGCAAGTGTCCGAGCTTGAATTTGAACTTGGGCCTTCCTGACTAGGTCCAGCATTATATCTGCTTTGCCACAAAACTGCCTACATAAACTGAATACACTGTCTGCTAGGCTACCAGCAGGGAGTTGTGACTATTTTGAGCTGCCTTAATAGAAAAGTTGATTTGATTTGTTACTACTGCTTAACAGGCGATTTAGCAAAGTATTCAGAGTACAGAGGCTTAGGGTTCATTTGTTATGGTATTTCTTTTTTTTAAATCACAGTCCCTTTTCCTTTTTTGACTGTTGGGGCCATTACATTGCCTGGCAAGGATGCCCCTCTCTTTTAGTAAACAGTAAAAGGCCTGGGAACTCCCTATAGACTGTGTGAAAAGAGTCAGATGGAAAGAAGGAGGGGGAGGGAAGGAGAGAGTACAGGAGAAAATACCACTGACATGCCTGTGACCTTTCTGTCACAGTGTGGTAAGTGACTTGGAAAAATCACTTGAGGTTCCTTAACAATATATTCCTCAGAGGGGAGGGTGACACCTCTCATAACTGAGAGACTAAAGCCATGCCTTAGGGAAGTAGAATATATGGACCAGGACAGCGATCACCTAGAGCAGTGCTTGGAACATAGCAGGTGCTTAATGCATTACTCTTGGTGAGTGACCTTTCTAATCATCCCTAGTGCTCAGATGATATAGGTCAGAGGTGAATGGAAAATACTTATTCAGTGTAAACCAAATGAGCCAAACGAATGGAATGGGCTAGTTGAGAGTTATATGTATTCTGTGTTTATTGAAGCTTATGCATTTTCTGTGGTGGAGAAAATAAAGACTTCTAGAGTGGGAGGGAATTACAGGAGAAAGAGAGACAGAGACAGAGAGATACACAGAGATGGAGAGAGAGAGAGAGAGAGAGAGAGAGACAGAGAGAGAGACAGAGAGAGACTGAGAGAGACAGAGAGAGAGAGAGAGAGACAGAGACAGAGACAGAGACAGAGAGAGGAGAATTCATTTACTCATTTCTACCAAAGAAGCAATTAAATTCATTTCAATATTTTCTATACCTCTATTATGTGCCAGGATCTGAGAGAGATAGAAAGATAAATGAAACATAGTCCTTGGCCTCAAGGAGCCTGAAATCTAGTATATACAGAATACACAATATACAGAAATAAATATAATACAAATCAGAACACAAATGAATAAGTAAGATAAAGAGAAACTGTTTTGGACTTAAAAGGAAGCAAAAATCACTTTCCGCCAGAGGGGTCAGCAGAGATTGCCTGGGGAGATGGTATTTTAGGTGACACACTTTTGCAAATGGTGGTTGTTCCCAGCCTAGTTTATGAAATCTCTTTTGGTCTGTGTATTTCAATACTTTATAACTGTGTTTAATTTGCCTTACTATTCCCTCCATTGATATAGGCTATAATCCTTTCATGCCTTAGAAAATGTTCTTTAATATCTGCGGCGGGGGAAAAATAATTACCTGGTAGTCAGTCTGTAGTAGGGAAAAAATAATTACCTGGCGGTCAAGCCATCTGGTTGACTCAACACTCATTTGTTTAGTGCCTGTTACGTACAAGGAGTGGCCTTCATATAACAGATCCACAATCTAGCATCAGCCCATTTTTGGAGCCTTAGTAGCATAACCTACCTGAGAATTGTTTTTTTCTGGGATAACCTGCAAGATCTAAAGACCTCTACACCATGATGAGGTGTCGAAGTTAGACTTTACCTGGAGATTTCACCTACCATGTGGCTGAAATTCATTGTGGTAAAAGAGTAGAAATAATGCTATTGCAATATTAGAAAATAATACAGAAAAACAAACAAAATTTAATGGGAAATAATTTTTAATTTATATTAAATGAAAGTTTAGTTTCCTTGGAGAGGCAGTGGGGAATAATAGAGAAAGGTCTGATCTTAAAATAGGAAGACCTGAGTTCATGGCCCATCTCTGGCCCATTCTGCTTATGTGACCTCAGGGGTTGAGGTAAGTTTCTAAGTCTGCGATTGCAGAGAAAGTGCTGCACCCTGTATGTAGGGAATCGCCTCACCTGGGAATCCAAACCATTGAACTCCAAGGTGTAGTTCTCATCCCTATCTTATACTTCCAATTCACATGATTATAATCAGTGTTGATACCTTTTCTGCTTTCCATTACACATTTTTCATTCTCAATAACTTGATCAAGTAAAGTGGAGTTTTTTCAGCTGTTTGCCACATGTTTTTTCTTAGGTACCCCAAATAAGAGATACAAGAAGATACCTCCTCTTACTCCTCTGCAGAGGTGGCAGACCCATAAGTGTGGAATACTGCAGATGTATTTGGAGTTTTTTGGATGTGCTGATCAGTTTTGCTTATTTTTTCCTTTTTTTTTTAAGAATTCTCATTTTATTGGACAGCTCTCTAGAAGAGAAGAGAAGGAGGAATACAGGGGATATTAGGTGATATAACCAGAAACAATGTAAATAAAATTTATTTTAAAAATCTAATGAAGGGGTGAGGCACTGGAGGGCTAAAGCAAGCAAAAAATTTACTCTTTCCCTCAGGTCATGTTAAATCATGGATTTCAAGCTGGAAAGGATCTTTGAGGTCATCTGTCTTGGATAAAGGCCTAAAACCAGCCAAGCTGCCAATGACATGCATATCTATAGCTGAAATGGTGGCACCATTTCAACCTTTCTCTGTAACTGTTTTGATTTAGGAATACATTATCATAATTAGTCTTAGGAGGCTAAATCCACAAGTTCTAAAGGAAGAAAAGATAATACCCATTACAATCAGGATGATGTATAGGGATCTTAGATTTAGGGGTGGAAGGAACCTTTTGTTATTGTTGTTCAGTTATTTTTCAGTGACGTCTGACTCTTCATTTGGGGTTTTCTTGGCAGAGGTCCTGGAGTGGTTTGCCATTTCCTTCTCCAGCTCATTTTACAGATGAGGAAACTGAGGCCAATAGGGTTAAGTGGCTTGCCCAGGGTCACACAGCTAGTAAGTGTCTAAGGCCAGATTTGAATTCTTGAAGATGAGTCTCCCTGACTCTAGGCTGGGCACTCAATCTACTATACCACCTCACTTCCCAGAAGGGACTTTAGAGGACATCTAATCCAACCTACCTAATTTTACAGATAAGAAAACTGAGGTCCAGAGAGAAGTGATTTTTCCAAGATCACACAGGTAGTAAGTGGCAAAGCCAGAATTTGGACCAAGGGCCTCTGACTCCAAATTTAGCACTCTTTTTTCCAGTTTTGAAAGCTATTTTAAATATCACACCATCTTGGTCTCTTATTCCTCTCAGATTTTTAAATCCCAAGGGCTACAAAAGGCTCAGAGGAGAAAGGGCAGCTTTCCAAAACAGGCAGATAAGCCAGAAGGAGAAGATTGCTAATTTTCTACTCTAATCAATTAAACAACTGTTGACAAATATTGAAGCTATGGAAGGTGTAGAAGTGAACGTCTCAGGATGTGTCCTTAAGGTTTATTGTCACACAGGTGATGTAAACGTAAGATGGAAAAAAGAACATTAAAAACAGGCTACTTACTGCCTAGAAAACTCCACTGACTCCCTATTACCATAGGAATGAAATATTGAGTTCTCTCTCTGGCATGTAAAACTCTCCCCAACATGTCCCCTTCTATCATTTTAGTTTTCTTGCCTATCACTCATGTTCTGGCACTCTGAAGTCCAGGACTGCTTGCATGATTCTCTATGTCTTTGCACGTATCCCTGATATGCCTCACTTCACCTCTTGGGACCCCTTGTCACCTTCTGAGGGAGTTCTCCCCTGTCTCCACCCTCTTCTTCCCCCAACCACAGTTGCAAATACAAAGTGATTACAAGGTAACTTAGAAGAAAAGGCTTTACCAACTGCTCCTGTCCTGGAGAGATGGCTTTGGCCCTACAGAAACCATAGACCCATGCTTGTTTCAAAGGCAGGTGGTTTACTGAGAAGCAGGGGAATACCTCTCTGGGCTCAGAGGAAGGATCAACCTGACTTGGTGACTGAACGGATATAGGCAAAGGAGAGGAAAGAGACTGTCATGATGACAAGAGTAATAAAAATAAAGGGTTTTTTTTTCTGATTTATGCAGATTTATCTCTGAATATCTACTTTCATCTGTAAAATGAAATTGCTACCATCTGTGTGACCTTTGGCAAATCACTTAATATTTAGGGGGTTATTAACCTGAGCTCCATGAAAAATATTTTGATAACTGTGTTTCAATATAATTGATTTCCTTTGTAGCCCTACATATTTTATTTTACTCATTTAAAAACATTATTCTGAGAAGAGGTCCATAGGTTTCATCACACTGTCATAGGGGTCTGTGATATAAAAATGTTCAAGAACCCCTGACCTCTAAGCTCCCTTCCAACTTTCAGTCCAAGGTGCTGTGAATAATTAATAGTTTGCATCCCCAAATCAACAGGAAGTTTACCCTGAACTGAAAATTTGCAAACCTCATAAAAAGCTGTGACCTTACAGGCACAAATAAAGTACACTATTTCCTACAGCCCACAAGGGTCAATTATTCTCCTCAGGGCCTCAACACTCAAATAAATTGTATTTCACGTTATATGCACACATGCTGCTCAAAGGTTAACAAGCCTACAGGTGGGTCACTTATCAGTCATTTCAATGATATAACTAGTCCAGGGGTGGGGAACCTATGGCCTTGAGGCCACATGTGGCCTTCTAGGCCCTTGGGGGCCCTCAGTCCAAGTTCTACAGAACAAATCTTCTTATTAAGGGGATTTGTGCTATGGAGTTTGAATTCAGTCAAAGGGCTGCACTTGAGGACCTAGAAGGTCACATGTGGCCTCGAGGCTGCAGGTCCCCCACCCCTGAACTAGTGCTTAACAATAATAATGTGCTTTTTTGTGTGTGAGGATAATACCAGTGACCAGTCACCAGCTGACATTAGGTACTGAGTTGTGTTTTAGTAGTAAAGATGGATTTGTGCTGATTAATCTATACTTTCTCTCCTGGTGACTGTTGGCAAATGGTGTTTGTCTATAAAACACTTTCCTGATTGGGATTTGGGGTGAAGCCTTTGGCCATGAAAGCAAAACTCTTCCATTTGGGCCTTGACACCACAAAGACCTTATTATCACCATGTTAGGAGTACCAGCCCTGAAGTCAGGAGGACCTGAGTTCAAATCCAGTCTCAGACCAAACACTTTGTGACCCTGGGCAAGTCACTTAACCCAATTGAGTAAAAAAAAAAATTAAAAAAATATAATTACCACTTACAAATGTGAATTTACCCTCAGCTACCCTGTTCTAGGACACTCACCATTCAGGCCAGGAGAGTTAAGTTGCAGGAATATCAGTGGGCTGATAATGCTGGTCATCTTGTTTTTCTGTGGCTATGACTTTAGGAGTCAAGTCTCTAATGAGTTAGCACATCACTATACATTGTTCACCATGATTACAATCTCTTCTTTACCAAGTGAATTTCTACTCCTCCTTTAAAGCCCAATTCAAATGCTACTTCCTTGTTTTTCTTGATTTCCTCATTTGGTAATGCTCTTCCTTGTTTTGTAACTCTCTTAATTTTGGGAAACCTGTGATTTTTATCACTACTGGGAACTCCCCATTGCAGAAACTCCCTTTGCCTATGCAGATCTGAAACTCCTTGGGACCTTATTGAACCAGAAGACTGTATAGGACACTGATAGTATTCTAGGTATTGTTAAATGATTTGCTTAGGGTCACAGTTGCTAATATGTGTAAGAGTCAGGATTTGAAACCAGATCTTCCTGATGCTAAGGCTGACTATCCATTATACCTCTGTGAGAGATGATCTCTCAGAAGTGAAGCCTCCTCAAAGGGTCAATAGCTCTTGTTAATAGTTCTTGTATTGTTTTCAAAACCCTCTCCCTCTCAGACCCTGTTTTTAAGCATGCAGCAGAAAGAATAGCCCTACCCCCAACCTGAACATGCTTGCCCTTACAAAACTTCCCACCTTTTCTTGTCTCTGGGCAAGCTTGTGTAACTGCCTTCGTTCTAGATTTCCCTGAATAGATTGTGCCCCCATGAAAGCCCAGCCAATTGGATAAGGGGAAGGGGGATAGAGAGGAGGAGCTTGCGTTAGGGTATAAATAAACCTTGCTTTCTATCACTAAGTCTCACTCTCCTGACTGTTGCGGTACCCTTTCTCATGAGAAAGCAATAAACTCCTTTCTGCTTTCAAGGTATCTAAGTCTTTGTTTTGATTTTGAGTAAGTGGTCTTTGTCCTACACACCTCTCAGCCCATTGTACTGTTGCAGTCTGAGAGGCTGAGACCCCTCAAAGACCAGAGAACAGGACGGGTCCTCTGGAATGATTTCACAGACTTAAGCATTCTTTAAGTCAAGGTGGCAAAGATTTATTGTTATACTTTTTCAGTGGGCAAGAATTCTTAAGGAACCTGTGAGAGAATAAGGATGGAGCTAGGGTTTATATGGAAAAGGGCATGGGAAAGGAATGCCAGGGACACTGATGAGGTAATCTAAAGGTCCAGGTGTCTTTGGGAGCTATGGATGAGAAAGTACAGGGAGTATACCAGACAGGGAGGGAGATGACAGAGGTATGGATCTTTGGAGTCTGGCAGAAGGAAGAGTCCTTAGGCTGGCCAAGGACAAAACTCCTTGGGCTGGTCAAGGCACCCCTCTCCCTCTGTCTTGATGAGAGAATGCTCTGCAGCAAGGGAAAGCTTTCTTACAAGACAGGAACTTACTAAGGAATAGGGAGGCTTCCAGAGACATGATCTGAGGGCTGGGGCCTGAGCAGCCCAGCACTCTCTCACCCAGCTTTGTATAGCTGCACCAGGGAGAGAGATAAGGGTCTTGCTAGGGCCCACAAAAATGAATAACTGCTAGGCACAGTGTCTTTGGGCTGGGGAGTGGTTGTCAGACAGTGTTTCTAAGACTGGGGAGAAAATGGGGTCCAAGTACAAGCACAAGCACCCAAGCACCCCATCAATACCATGCTACCTCTCAACTCTCTAGTATACTTCTATAATCCATATTTAGATTTTTTGTGTTGCTGCCACTATAAGCTCATTGATGACAAAGATGATATCTTATCAAATCCCCCCTCCCCAACCTCTTCCTTAGTGCTCTGTACTCAGCAGGTACTAAATAAATGTTGGTTATACTGTATTTTTCTGGACCTTGATACTTCCAGTGGAAAAGTCTTCCTAGATTGGAGAGGCCAAGATACCATGCGCTATTCACCTGATTGTCTTTTTGTAAAAAATTTATTTATTTTTAGTTTTCAACAATTACTTCCATAAGCTTTTGAGTTTTACATTTTCTCCCCCTCCCTCCCCAAGAGGGTGTACAATCTGATATAAGCTTTACATATACATCCTATTAAATATTGTAAAGAAAAATTAGAACCAATAGGAGTAACCACAAGAAATAAGAAAAAAAACAAAACAGAAGAAAAAAAAAGAGCAAATAGTATGTTTCGGTCTGAATGCAAACTCCATAGTTCTTTCTCTGGATGTGGATAGTATTTTCCATCATGAGACTTTTGGAGATGTCTTAGATACTTGCATTGCTGAGAAGAGCTAAGTCTATCAAAGTTAGTCATTGCACAATGTGGCTGTTATTATGTACAAAGTTCTCATGGTTCTGCTCACTTCACTCAGCATCAGTCCATACAAAGCTTTCCATCCTCTGATTTTCTTGAAATGGGAATAATTGTTTTGGGTTTTGTTTTGTTTTGTTTTGTTTTGTTTGGAGGCAGTTGGGGTTAAATAACTTTCCCAAGGTCACACAACTAGTATCTGAGGCTGTATTTGAACCCAGGTCCTCCTGACTTCAGGGCAGGTGATAAATAATTGTTTGTAACCAATGAATGTGATGAAGTCAGGGGGTTTAGGAGTGCTAGAACCCCAAAATCACAACACACTGGTAAGAATTCAACCCAAGCCTTCTTTTAGCCAAAGACAAGGTTTATTAAAGATTTACTGAGCAGTGGCTAGATTATAAGATTCTGAGCATCTTAATGGAGACAAGATGGACCTTATATACAGAAAGACTATAAGAGGGATCTGGGACCACATGGGTAAGGAAGAATGGAGCCTAGATTAGGATTAAGGGTGGGAAGTGGCCTGGGGCCCTAGGGAGGTAAAACAATGGAGGGCTAGGCTAGGTCTAGGGTAACAGAATAGCCACAGTGAAAGGCCAGTTGATGGAATTATGGCCTCAGGGAAATGCCAGAGACCTCCTTGAACAAGTGGGAGAATTCAAGGACAATCCAAGGGTTTTCTAGGGCACAAAGACAAATGGAGTCCAAACTGGGACAAAAGTCTCAGCTTGGGCCCTACCCCATCAAATGCATGCGAATTAACTAAAGAAAGGAATTTGGACTTAGCTATGCTATTCCATTTCGTTCTAATTAGGAACCAACTTCCAAGTTTACTGCAGCTTGTCCTTTTATTTAATCAAATGTTTGTCCAATTGAATTTATTGAATTCAATAGTTCAGTGTGGAGTTATTGAATGTCAAACTCTTTCTCAAGAGAATGGAATTCCAAGGTCAATTCTTACCCTAACAAAGATCCGATTGTTTGCTGCATTTAAATATATATTAGTAAAATATGCCAATCTATACATTTTAAAGGTTATTTGTTTTCATAAAATCATATATCTAGAGATAATAGAGACCTCAGAAATTATCTAGCTCAACTCTCTCATTTTAAAGAGAATGGAATTCTTAACAAAGATAGAATTATTTGTTGCATTTTAGGATATTTTAGTAAAATTTGTTTGTTGTTGTTTCTAACTCTTCATGACTCCATTTGGGGTTTTCTTAGCAAAGACATTGGAGTACTTTGCCATTTCCTTCTCTAGTTCATTTTACAGATGAGGAAACTGAGGCAAACAGGGTTAAGTTACCCATTGTCACAAATCTAGTAAGTATCTGAGGCTGGGTTTGAGCTCATGTCTTCCTGACTCCAGGCCCAGAACTTTATCTACTGTGCCACCTACCTGCCTCTTAGTAAAATATATTAACCTATGTTTTTTAAAAGTTATTTGTTTTCATAAAATCATATCTAGGGACCTCAGAGGTTATCCAGTTCAACCCCCTCATTTTACAGATGAGGAAACTGAGGTCTGTGGAGGTTAAATGATTCACCTAAAGCCACATAGAATATAAATATAAAAGGCAGGATGTGAACCCATATCTTCTTCCAAAACTAGTGTTTTTCTCTACTGTCTCATACCATCTCCCATTTAATCCATCATAAATCTGTTCATCAATAGTTAACAGATATCTTTAAGGTATTCAATCTAGTTTAGAATAAAGTGCTTAGAGTGCATAAGACTCTCCATTCCACCATCCTACCATGATGTAACAGATATAAAGAATTAACACAGGGGCAGCTAGGTGGCACAGTGGATAGAGCACTGACCCTGGAGTCAGGAGGACCTGAGTTCAAATGTGACCCTCAGACCAGACAGTTGATACTTACTAGCTGTGACCCTGGGCAAGTCACTTAACCCTAATTGCCTCATTTGAAAAAAAGAAAGAAAAAAAAATTAGCAAAAGAGTTTAGAAACTTCCTTACTAGGAGATACTATAAAAGAATATTTTAGCGACATTGTTTCGTATGAGTCAGAAGTGAACCCGGGGCTCAAGCTGGTTCCAGCAAGCACGGATTGCCCCCTCTTCCCCTTTCTTTCTCCCTCCTCTCAATTCCTTCCCTGTAGTGTATTTGGTTTTAAAAGTCATTTCCTTCAAAGGTGAACATCTGTCTCCAGACATCTCCACTGGTTTACTTTGGCATCTGTGTACCTGGAAAGACTAACCAGAAATTCCTCCCTTTCACTCTCAGCTTTCTGTAACTCCAGTATTGCCTCGTTCTTTTGGTATTCTATTCAAATTCGAGGGAGACCAAGATTCCATCTCCTGCCTGTTCATTTTGTTATGTGTTGGGTATGCAGTATTTGGATGCTGTGCAGTCATACCAGTACAAGCATTGGCTAATAAACCTCTGAGTGCAACAATGGAATATTCTACTTCTCTGTGTTTACCTCTTTAAAGGTCAACCGTAAAGAGGTTAATTCCATTTCTAAAATGAGTTTTTATCAATAGTGAATCATGGGACCATAGATTTAGGAAAGGAACATCAGGTCATCTAGTCCATTAATCTTATTTTACTGATGAGGAAACAGACATCTAAGAGTCTAAGACTAACCAAAGAGCCTACTGACCAGAGTAGCAATAGTAGAGATGAGATCTGAAAATCGAGTACCATTATTTGGGACAGAATACTTTTTTCTTTCTCATCAAGAGGTAAAGGGATGACCAAAAAAAGCAAAGGCCTTCTATTTAACAACCACAGGAAGGACGACTTCAACTTTCATTATTTTTTTTTTTATTATTTATTTCTGAAGAAAGCACACATGAGAAGATACCATAGACTGAGAATTGGGAAAGACCTTAGTGGTCATCTAGTCAAACCCTTTTATTTTATAGTGGAGGAAATAGAGGCCTAGAGATAATAAGTGACAGGCGAGACTTTTTTCTTTTTTTTTAAATGTATTTAGTATTTTATTTTTCCTCAATTACATGTAAAAAAAATTTTGAACGTTTGTTTTTAAAACTTCGTGTTCCAAATTCTCTCCCTTCTTGCCTCCCTCCCCACCCCACTAAGAAGGCAAGCAGTTCAATATAGGTTATGCATGTGTAGTCATGCAAAACATTTCCATATTAGTCATGTTGTGAAAGAAAATATAGACCAAAAAAAAAAGCCCTCAAGAAAAATAAAGTAAAAATAGGTGTGCTTCAATCTGTATTTGGACACCATCAGTTCTTTCTCTGGGGATGGATAGTATTTTTCATCATAAGTCCTTCATAGTTGTCTTGGATCATTGTATTGCTGAGAATAGCCAAGTCATTCACAGCTGATCATCTTATGAATTGTTGTTAACTTTGCATACATTACATTTCACTTTGCATCAGCTCATTAAGTCTTTCCAGGTTTTTCTGAGATCATCCTGCTCATCATTTCTTATAGCACAATAGTATTCCATCATAATCATATACCGCAATTTGTTCAGTCATTTCCAATTGATGGGTATTCCCTTAGTTTCCAATTCTTTGCCACCAGAAAAGAACTGCTATAAGTATTTTTGTACATATAAATCCTTTTCCTTTTTGGTTTTTATCTCTTTTGGGATACAGACCTAGTAGTGATATTTCTAAGTCAAAGGGTATGCATGGTTTTTAGCCCTTTGGGCATCGTTCTAAATTGCACTACAGAATGGTAGAATCAGTTCACAAATTCACCAACAATGAATTAATGTCTCATTTTCCCCACATCCCTTTCAACATTTGTCATTTTCCTTTTCTGTCCTGTTAGGCAATTTAATAGGTCTGAGGTAGTACCTCAGAATTATTTTAATTTGCATTTCTCCAATCAATAGTGAGTTAGAGAATTTTTTCATATGACTAGAGATAGCTTTGATTACTTCATCTGAAAACCTCTCATATCTTTTGATCATTTATCAATTGGGGAGCTCTTATTTTTATAAATTTGACTCAGTTCTTTATATGTTTGAGAAATGAGGCCTTATCAGAGAAACTTGTTTCAATTTTTTTTTCACAGTTAAGATTGCTTAATTGTATTTCTCGCCACCCTATTCCCCCAACCCTTTTATTCTTTCCTCCCTCTCCTTTCACCATGTCCCTCTTCAAAAATGTTTTGCTTCTGATTACCCCCTCTGCCAATCTGCCCTCCCTTCTATCACACCCCCCTTCTCTTATCCCCTTTCTCTCCTACTTTCCTGTTGCCTAAGATAGGTTTGTATACCCAATTGAGTGTGTATGTTTTTCCCTCTTTGAGACAATACTGATGAGAGTAAAGTTCACTCACTTCCCCTTACCTCCCTGCTCTTCCCCTCCACTGTAAAAGCTTTTTCTTGCCTCTTTCATGTCAGATAATTTACCCCATTCTACCTCTCCCTTTCTCTTTCTCGTGGTACATTCCCCTCTCAACCCTTAATTTCATTTTCAAAAGATACTCAACTCACAACTGTGCCCTGTCTATATATACTCCTTCTAACTGCCCTAACAATGAGAAAGTTCTTATGAGTTACGAGTATTATCTTCCCATGTAGAAATGTAAAGTTTTACCTTAATAAGTTCCTTATGATTTCCCTTTCCTATTTATCTTTCTATGCTTCTTTTGCATCTTGTATTTGAAAGTCAAATTTTCTATTCAGCTCTGTCTTTTCATAAAGAATACTTGAAAGTCCTCTATTTCATTTAGTATCCCATTCCTCCGCCCCTCCCCCCCCCAAAGGATTATACTCAGTTTTTCTGGGTAGGTGATCCTAGCTCCTTTGCTCTTAGGAATATCATATTCAAAGCCCTCCAATTCTTTAATGTAGAAGCTGGTAAATCTAGTGTTATCCTGATTGTGGCTCCACAAAACTTGAATTGTTTCTTTCTGGCTGCTTCCAATATTCTGTCCTTCACCTGAGAGCTCTGCAAGTTAGCTATGATATTCCTGGGAGTTTTCATTTTGGAATCTCTTTCAGGAGGTGATTGGTAGATTCTTTCCACCTCTATTTTACCCTCTGATTCTAGAATATCAGGGCAGTTTTCCTTGATAATTTCTTGAAAGATGATGTTTAGGCTCTTTTTCTGATCATGGCTTTCAGGTAGCCCAATAATTTCTAAATTCTCTCTCCTTGATCTATTTTCCAGGCTAGTTGTTTTTCCAATGAGATGTTTCACATTGTCTTCTATTTTTTCATTCTTTTGGTTTTATTTTATTGTTTCTTGATTTCTCATAAAGTCACTAGCTTCCATTTGCTCCATTCTAATTTTTAAGGAATTATTTTCTTCAGTGAGCTTTTGGACCTCCTTTTCCATTTGGCCAATTCTAGTTTTTAAAGAATATTTTTTTCAGTGAATGTTTGTGCTTCTACATCCATTTGGCCACTTCTGTTTTTTAAGGCATTCTTCTCCTTATTGGTTTCTTGTACCTCTTTTACTATTTGGCCTATTCTGTTTTTTAAGGTGTTATTTTCTTCAGCATTTTTTTTTTGTGTGTGGGTGTCTCCTTTACCAAGCTGTTGACTCTTTCTTCGTAATTTTCTTGCATCATTCTCATTTTTCTTCCCAATTTTTCCTCTACCTCTCTTACTTGATTTTTGAAATTCTTTTTGAGCTCTTCCATGGCCTGAGACAAATTCATATTTTTCTTAGAGGCTTTGGATATAGGAGCTTTGATTTTGTTATCTTCTTCTGAGTGTGTGTTTTGATCTTCCTTGTCACCATAATAACTTTCTACTGTAAGATTTTTTTTTCTGTGGTTGCTCTTTTCCCAGACTATTTCTTGACTTTTAAGTCTTTGTTAAAGTTGGGCTCTGCTTCCAGGGTGGAGGGTGCACTGTCACAAGCTTTAGGACTTTTGTGCAGCTGTTTTCAAAGAGATACTTCTAGGGACCTGTAAGTTTTCAGTTCTTTCAAGGTGGTATGATCTAAGAAGAGGTGTGTTTTACTACTCTCCTGGCCTGTGCTCTGGTCTGTGAGTGGCCACAAGTGTTTTTTTCTGCCCTGGAACTGTGATGAGGGTCCCTGCTCCACTGTGACCACAAGCTCTAGTGTTCTAGTGATCTTCTTCACCCTAGGACTGCCACCCAGGACAGCAACTCGGATCTGAGTGTGGGCAAAGCAATAGAGCTCTGCCCCCAGTGCCAGCAAACAGACACCTGTAATCTCCTCAGACCAGTTGTTGGTCTGAGAGCTCCTAAAACAGCCACTGCTGCTGCTGATTCAATAGCTCCCAAGGCCTGCTGCTGGTTTGCTGGGGTCTGGTCTATGCTGGCATACCCTGTGCTGGACCATGCTCCTTCCAACCCTCTAAATTGTCTTTGGTTGGAAAATTATTTCACCCTGTCCTTTTGTGGTTCTGCTGCTCCAGGAATTGTTTTATGGCATTATTTAAAGGTGTTCGGAGGGGTTTGAGGGAGAGTTCAGGTGAGTCACTGCCTTTTCTCCACCATCTTGGCTCCATCTGGGCAAGACTTTGTAAAAGACCCAGAATTATCTAAGATTCTTCAAACATTTTTATCTGGATTATTATGAAAATGAGCTCTTTTCTCACTTAATGATGTGACTATATCACACATTGTTATTGTTATAACATTATATTGTTATAATACACTACTCATATTTAAAATATACTAGTATACTATTTTATAACAATAGTAGTAGCTTACAGTAGGCATATTGCAAATGCTTATTAAATTGAGTTGAATGAATATTTAAAAATGATCAGTTTGGTGATAATTGCTAGGTTTTTAGTCCATTATGATTTGGAATTAGAAACTAGGTCCTTTCTAAAAGCTCTGAAAGATTAAAAGTTACATTTTTTAGGATCATAGCTCTAGAATTAGAAGGGACCTCAGAAGTCATCTGATCCAACATCAGCATTTTTAAAATGAGGAAATTGAAGCCCAGGAAGACTTAGCCAAGATCATATAGACAGTAAATATGAGAGGCAGGATTTGAATCCAAATCCTCTGACTCCAGAGTCAGTGCCCTTTCCCGTGTACCATGATACTTTACTGTTATAGTGCCAGTAGTATTGTGGATTGCTAGGTGGCTCCACAGTGCACAGAGTGCCAGGCTGAGAGTCAGGAAGACTCATTTTCCTGAGTTCAAATGTGGCTTCAGACACTTACTAGCAGTGTGATCTTGGGCAAGTCATGTAACCCTGTTTGCCTCAGTTTCCTTACCTATAAAATGAGTTGGAGAAGGAAATAGCAAACCACTCCAGT